>NW_017306479.1:768087-863732 GCF_000935625.1 Nanorana parkeri | reverse complement strand
CAGCTCTTCTGCTAAAATATCTTCCTCCCCATTCCTGAGGGCTTCACTGTGCTGCCCTGTTTAGTGGTGGGCAACCCATGAAAAGATAAACATCTCAGCTAGCTTCTCTCCATATTGCACATGAGCAACACACCCCATTAATTCCTACCTGGAACAAGTAGAGCTGAGGCGCTAGATTCAGATTGTAAGGAGATAGGTTTTTCGTGATAAAGCACAATGGCTCTGAAGGGGCTGCTCTCAACAAATGTGGGACATTTCCCAGAAAAGGGCTGGGAATTTTAGATCTACATGCATAAAGTCTAATAAAAGCACCAAACAGTTGGAGAGTCCAAACATTTTTATTATAGTATTGCTGCACAAATGACAATGTGGACACAAGCTGACCATTAATTCCTAGGGGTGAGCCATATTTATGGCGGCCTTCAGCTATCAAGCAGAGTAAAGTTCATCCATAGGAATGAATAATGCCATGTATGTGAAGTAGGTAGAAAAGCAGGACATTTTCCTTGCAATTGTTTTGTGGTTCCGGGCAGGGCCACATAATAAAGGTTGAGGGAACAGGGAGGAAGGAGCTGTGGCCAGGGTGTATGGGTACCTCATCAATCGCACATCAATTGGTCCTGAGGTGGGAGAGGGGTCAGTCAACATTGCTGGAATTTCCTGACTAACAGCTACTGTTCTGGGAAGATATAACAATGCTGGGTGTGCACACACTTGCACTCATACAGTGTAAGTATTTGTCCCTACAGTATGTTATTATCTTGAAGGAAAAAAATCTAGCTAGTAGTTCCAATTCTCACATCTATGGCAGCAGGTGGTCGAATGAAGGATGCTTTTTGATTAGTAGGGGGTTACTGTATCCAGAATGATGGCTTTTGATTATTAAGGGTTACTGTACCCAGTGCGTTTTGAACAATGTTATTAAATTCATGTTTCAGTTAATTAAGTGAAAAGCGGCTTTGCTTATAATCAGAGCTATCATTCAACTTTTTATTGTCATTTTGTAGCAATAAACGCTCCATTTTGAAAACTCCTTAATTTTAAGACAAAGAAATCAGCTTAACTCAGTGCGAGGAAAGAGATATTGTCCCTTTAACCCTGCAGAATTCCCCATTTCCCTCTAGTACTTAACATTTTTCACTATGTTGTGACTGCTATTATTCCATTTAACACTAGTTAATCTGTATCAGAGGTATATAGAAACCCTCTTGATGATAGGGTTGGAAAGCTTCCAGAGCTGGCAGGTTCCTAGCGCACACACACACACACACACACATACACGCACACACCACTCCGTGTGTTTTGATTCTAACATCAGCTCCCTGCTATTTGGACTGGCTGCCAACTCGTTCTTGGATAAGCCTCTCGCTCAGCTCCCACAAGGCCTCTGCAGTCTCCTCTCTCTGGGCCTCCTGTGACGGCAGGCAACGGCAGCAGTTGTTAAAGTACATTCCTCCAAGGCCCTCCAGGTCTGGGGAGACCCCGCAGTAGACAGACGTGGCAGCCCCTTGTTGCTGAAACAGAAAAAGAGATGTATCAATTGAATGAAGCTGTGTTAATTGTACACGCAGAAGCAAAGAACATCAGTACATTATTAGCATTAGCATATCTGCTGAGCTTTCAGAAATCAGCGTGTTTGTTTACAGCACAACTTAGGTGTTATCTGTTAAGTCATTGCCTACAGCAGAAGTTCTTAGCCTTACCCCCAAGTGATAAGGGTATGGGACTAGTTTTCTAAATATTGTTCTTTTAACAAAAACATTGTTAGATTAGATTTTTAACCATCAGAGTTATCACTACTGGTTAAGGAGACGAGGCTTCTAACCAATCAGCGATCAGATCACTTAACAGGGATGTCTTCCAACATGTCATTATTGCCAGTTGATATGTTGGATTGCTACCTCTATTTAGGCCTTACACACGCCTTTCTTTTTGTTAAAAGTGGAATCAACCTTGTTGTGTAAAGCTGGCCGTACCCCTATAGATTTTCTGCAGATTTTCTATGGTCAGATGGAAAAAGTGCAACAGATTCCTCCATCTACGCTAAACTGTGTGGATGGAGGAAACTCCCACTGGGCCAAGCTTCAGTATCTTGCTAGTCGGCCCAGCTGGATTTTTAAAATACCTAAACAATGCCTGCATCCAATCAGATTGTTCAGGTATTTTGACAGCCAGCGGGGCCGATTAGCAAGATATTAAGCTTGGCCGGTGGCAGATTTCAACTGAAAATCCATATATACAGTATGTGTAGCAGACAAGGAACATGGTGTATCCTTCCTCTTAATCCTTTGGTTGTCTGTGTAACTAGAACTCCTGCTAACTAGGTCAAAATCTATTCACAGCACATTAGTAAATGGCCGCGACCTCTGCGACCCTGGTAGTTCCGCCACTGGAGCCTGGTGTATAGTTGGATAGTTGCCTAAAGCTTCATCTGGGGGATTTAAGTTGTAATTATGAAGATCTAGTGGTCAAGTTTAAGCTTTCACAGGGCTAAAGACTCCCTTCCAGCCTCACCCCCCACCCCCATCCACTGGCAGCACCCTTACCTGGCAATTGGCTGCACAAGCACCCAGACATGTAGGTGAACCTGTTTCTTTGCCTGCACAGGTTCACTTTAATTTGTGATGACAGAGCTCTATATAACAACATTTAGCAGAAGACACTAACTTGTCATCCTTGGAAGGTAACATGGGCTGTTCCCATCGAACAATACAGGAATAATATGTAATTAATATAAAATGTTACCATGCTATAAATTATGATATACATCACACTCAACATATACCAAACAGTCAAGCCCTGTGAATGCACCTATAGTACTACTGGAATCACCTCAATCTATTCTGCAACTGAACAACACAAATCCACATTTATTTCTACTGCTGTAGCAATCAGGCTTCTCGAAGCGATCATCTCTCCTCCTTCCCAGAAATCAATTGCAGGCTCTTATTTAAAAGTACGATGTTGAACATCATTCCTTTGAAGGATGGACTCTGCCTCTTCAAAATCACAGCCCGCTATTGCCAAGGAGCAATATCTTCTGACACATCTGATATAAAAAAATATGGCTGAGAATTAACCCAGGCACTCCAATTAAGCCCATCATGGAAAGTGCAATTGGGCCGCGAGCCAAACACTGTCCATACATTTCTGGTCAGGAGTATTTCACGCTGGGAGTATTAGTGTTTAAAGAGATCTCCCCCATACATTGCAGGTGTGCCAGGCAAAGAGTTAACCCTGGTGTTGCCACATATCTTTTCCCAACGTTGAGCATGCTTTCAGAAATTAATAGCACATCAAGAAAATGTAATTCACAACTACACATTTGATCATTTTTGCACATTTGATTGTTCCTCTGCTAGATTTATATAATCTGTCTGTAAAAAATATGTATCAAGAGCTATATTTGCAAAATGCACTAAATTAATTATAGGGATATCTGTCAGGGTACATCAGTCAACAGTCATAGTACAGCTATTGCCCAGACCGCTGCACGCTATGCGTGAAATCATCGCGTTGCCGCTCGTACTGCACATGTGCGAAGACGTGAACGTTCGCGCGCAAAAACGTGCACACGCATGTAACGTGCACACGCATTTCCTTGGCACCAGGCGGGCTATTTAAAGATGGCTCCTGCATCTGCACTTTGTTGAGAGATCTTCAGCTGTACCTGCCTCTGTGTTTCTGCTCCTGATATCTGTTTGGCCCAGCTTGACTCTTGCCTGCTTGCTGCCTGCCTTGTGACCTCGGCTCGTCCCTGACCATTCTCCTGCCTCCTGATTCGGTACCACTCTGCTAATTTGGTGTATGACCCAGGCCTGTTCCTGACTCTGCTTCTGCCGCATGCTTCTGTATCACGCTGACCGCACGTTACCGATCTGGCTTGTCCCTGACTACGTCTCAGACTCTCACACCTGTGTCGTCTGGCCTGCCATCGACCACCAGCTGCATCTGGAGTCCGCATCGGCACATCCAGTGTGCCCAGCAGTCATACCAGCCACAGGCACTCGTGTCCTTCTCTGTCTGTATAACTACTGTTCCATCTCCAGTAGAGCACAGACGAGAGCAGCAAGGGAAGGCCTTCCTCATCACTTCAGGCTCATACCAAGATACGTGACAATATCTGTCCATCAACTTTATCTCTGTGTGGCTTTTCATTTCTGCTCCATGACCATTGATGCAGTGGAATGCATTGTGGGATTTCAAGCGCAACTTAGTTGTTTTTGAGGAGATAATTTTTGTTCCAGGAATATCTACACACTAGGAATGCAAAGATATTTGTTCAGATACAAGTGCCTATACTTGGCATTTTCACAAGAACTACCCGGGTTGCAACGGTTGCAGCTGTGACCTGGCTCTGGCGCTCCACCACTGTCCTGAAATCATTAGTCTGTATTGTTTTAGAAAAACTGTCACATGACAATAAACAAATAGGTCTCATTAATTGGTATCTGTGATGGCAAGTATTGGTACTTATGCTTGGTCTTGAAAAAATGGTATCGGTGCATCCCTTGAGGGGCCGCTTAGCCAATGCTCCCTAAAAATGACAGCTGCCTCCTAACTTTTGAGTTTTTCTCTGGTATAGTAGCTGTAAAAGTATCTGTACTTGTACCAAGTACAGTACTTGGCATCTGTGCATCCCTAGAACACACAGATTTTTGGCATGTTATAGGTGACATTCTGGTGCAGTTCATTTAGGCCTTTTCCATGTGCTGCCATTCATCACTATGGTGGTTGCATTTTTCTGGAAGTGCACCACACACGCAGCAAGTGGGATCTTTTTTATAATTCACTATTCAAAAATGCATTCCAATCCATTCTCATTTTTCTATTGCAACAACATGCGCTAAATTGCATGGCTCTGTGCACAATTTTGCATGCCAAAACACTGGGTACAAAGTACACAACGTTTTGGTGCATTAGTTTAAAAAAAAGCTGCACATACTTCTTTGGTACAATTTTGGCACATACAGTATGGCTGCCAATTCAAATAAATGAGATGACGTGTGAGCATTCTCCAATTGAGCTCACGTTCCAGTTCAGCTATGTTGTCCTAGATTGTTCACTTCTCCTGCCTTCTCCAAACTCTTCACGCTTTAGTGAATAACCCTGTAAGTGATGCCACCACTATGATGCTCACTGTTTATCTTGCTGGAGAGGAAGCTGTATTTGAGGACCTGCCATACAAGAATCTCCCTGCTTTTGATTTATCTAAACCAGATTTTAACTACAAACCTCAGGCAAATTTTTTACTATTCCAGCAATGAATACGGTCAGTTGATACTAGGGGGTGACAATAGCGGATCTGGTGCCTACCTACAATATGACCACTTATCGAATAAAAAAATGTACCAAAATTTCTACACCAAAAACAACTGATCCACATGAATTTGTAAAAACACCTTAAAGGCAAAGAAAATACACAGTTGTGACATGCTTTCTCCTGACTTCAAAAGCAATGCATAGCATTACCGGGCAAACCCACCCAAAAGTGGAATTTCAGTTCAAGGAGATGCCTGGGTTAGCTCCTAGCCTCCTCTATGTCTCCCTGCCATAATTTCCAATGCACCAGAGAGCCACAGCAGACCCAGGAACACAAGTGCAGAGATCTCACCTACAAAGTCTGAAGATATCAGGAAGTTTAAGTTCACCTATGAGTCAGTATCTGTGTTACGTCAGTGAGTGCTCTGTCCAGTTCATGCCCCATTCACACCTGAGCATTTTGTTGCATGTTTCCCAAAGTGCAAAAAACACTCAACCTCAAGAACTCTATCATATAATGGCGCTCATTCACACATGTGAGTTGTATCGCCTGTGGCTTGTAGCTTGAAGCCTAAAAAAGTACACAGGCTTCCTTTTGAGCAGAATTGCATGTTTGTGGCCCCAGAGGCTTCAAAGAGAGTGCATGAATACCATGAGTACCATGCGGGTCAATGCATGTTTTTTGTGCGATTTCACCCCCAACTGTCTCCACCTAGTAACTGAAACAAAAATGCTCAAGCTTGAAAATGCCGAAAAGCACCTGAATGAACAATAAAAAAAATGCTTCAAAGTAGCTTGAAAACGCTCACCCTCAAGTTTGAATGAGGGCTAAGAGTGTTCTTTGGTATGGGAAGGCCTACAGCGTAATGCTAGGTATGGTCTAATGTGGTCCAAACACTGTCAATGCAACTGCCTCCATACATACTATCAGATCTAACTATTGGGGAGGGGGGTGGCTTGAAGGGGTGCTCATCAGAAGTTGGAAATGTGCCAGAAGACCCTCCTTTCAAGGTGTATCCAAAACACCCCTACTATACTTCACACAAACACTTTGCTATTGCCATTAATTAAATATAATTAATTTACAGTCCTCTGCACCCACTGGATCAAATTCTGCACAATTCTGGCACAGCTCAATCAAAAATTTCAAGTCTGCATCTATTTTTTTTTTTGTATTTGCTACTGTTTACATTTATTGAGTTACTGGTTTCCGAATCATTTGTGAAGCCACCGTTCACATTAATGCAATTTGTCACACGTCTACTGTTGTGCTGCAATGCATGTCAATGGAAAACGTATTATTCTTCATATGGTGTCCATTCACACTCATGCAACATGATGCAGTGCGATTTTTGGAAAGGTGCAGGTGCTTCCTGTGGTGCTGCACAGTGCACTTCTGGCACCAAAGACTTGAATGTCAATGAATTAAAAAAATATGTAACATGTATTTTATGTGTTTTGGCACATGCCAATTGACTCCACCCCCTAGCAACCTTTACTTTATTTCACCTTCATGGGCCAAAATAAAACCTCATAATGCATTAAAACGCACACAAAAAAGTGCTAAAAAGTGTAAACTGAGACAAGGGGGCTGATGTATAATACTTCCATCCAGCGTATAGCTGGGCAAATGCCATTTGCACAACATTACTGCCACTATATGGAGCCGAGGAGCACAAGAAATTCCATGGCATAAGCAAGCAAAAAAAAGAAATGGTGCACACATAAGCCCTTTACAAAATCTGTGCAGTATCTTATCCTCTATGCTATGTTATCCTATATCCTCTCCCACATTCTATAGTTCTCTACATAGCTGGGTTATCAATTCTTGCTTTTGTTTAGCTCTGTAGATACCGCAGGCCATTGCGAAATTTGCATAAGGGAATAGAATTTGGCAATATAAATATACGCTGGGCAAATATTTGTAGAGGGAATTCCCACCATTAGATGGAGACAAGGAGTATAGCATTTCCCATGCTCTTTGGCCCCACCTTGTGGTGGTAGTGTTGTGTGAACAGCATTCTCCCAGCTATATGCTGGGCAGAAGTTTTATATGTCAGTCCCTTAATGTCAAATGTATTAAGGATTAATAAATAATTACTGAAATGTAAAATAGTGAATTATAACTATTAGCTATGATTGTCTTTAACTGAACCGCCCATGTATAGAAGACAGAAGAGGGAGCAGCATCTAAGCAGATAGATGTGTCAGTGGTTTTGCAATGTCTGGGAGAAAGATTAGAAGAATGAAAACTAATTTAGGAGTATTCCTTTAAGTCTGCTTCACACCCACCAGCAAGTTCCTGCAAGTATAAATGCACACCCATCCTGCTTCTACTTAAAGAAATGAAAGGGAAACATTATAGATTTAGCTGTGGTTTTATTCGCAGTTTTGCCAGTAAGTTAATTAGCGAATTACCAGGAAGTATTTTGGCAGATATGTGAGCGATGCAGTGGGATAGAGAGGTTCAGCAGCTCCTTCCCCTGTCATTTTGGCAATATTACAACATAAGGTATTGCAGATTGCTGTGACAATAAATTATCAAGCACTGCATTTTATTTTTAGGTCCAATCCATCTTTAGACTGATAATGTGGAGTGGCGATAAATCTTACAAACTTTGTTCGGTGCCAGAAAACGCTGCGAGCGTTGTGTAGTCTAAATATTGTAATGTATATTTTATTAACTTCAAAGATCTGAAGTGGCAATGCATAGCACAAAAAAAAAATCAGAGCTTACTACTGCAGTAGTGGACAATTCAGCATGGTGGGGTGTTGCAGAGCCGTAACTATAGATCATGGGGCCCCATAACAAAAAATGTGATGGAAGCCCCCCCCCCCATGACCTCTCTCTGGGCTGTGAGTAATGATGCCAAAATTCCAAAGACTCCTCTTGTGCATCTGAAATCATCTCTATACTGAAGACTTTACAGGGGATTAGAGTTGTCATCAACTGCAACCACTCTAATCCTTAATGATACAGTGCTGTGTTATCTTCACATGTTCTATGTTTAATTTTCCTCAACAACCTAATGGGGCCCCCTTTCATCTATAGTTACACCACTGATGGGGTGCACATTAGCAGTGTTGCTAGTACCAGGCATCCAGGGCACGTGTCCCAAGTCTGATGTTCAGAGCCACGGGTACCAAGGTTGCGAACTGTCCTCCATTTATCTTTTACTGCACATCTGTTATGCTGGCTCCACCTGTCCATTGGCTGACTGTACTTTATGCAATTGTGACTATTTTGTGCACACACTATTTAACTAATTAAAGAAGAACTCTGGGTAGAATAAAACCTAACCCTTGCAGTGGAGCCACACCTGCACTGTAAGGGTGTAGTGCTCATTTTGGTGCATGGTGTAAAATACTCACCCGAAACGTGTCCCTGCTGGCTGCTAGACCGGTCCCAAAGGCCTCTCCTGCCATCCACACCGGCGGTCTATTGACCTGTGAGTCATCACGTCTAATATAGGAATTTCAATGTATTTTTATACACATTTATATGACTTGAGCATGCATATTTATGCACTGGGTGATTACCCCTAACTCATTTTGAACCATGGAACCATTTGAAAAATGTCTGCAAACATGGTTACATAGTTGATGAGGTTAAATAAAGACACAGATCCAGGATGAGGTTGAATAAAGACACATGATGGTCTAGAACAGAGTTAGGTAAACTCTAGCCCTCCAGCTGTGGTGTAACTATAAATTCCATCATGCATTTGCCTCTGGGAGTCATGCCTGTGGCTGTCAGAGTCTGGCAATACCTAATGGGATTTGTACTTGCTAGGGGACCGGAGTATGCCCACCCCTGGTCTAGAAGAACATGGCAACCAATCAGATTCCAGGTTTCTGGGAAAATCGGGGACAGGCTGGTCCCAACAGATGCAGCAACCAATCACCTTGTACCATTCTGACTAGGGATGCACCGATACCGATACTAATATCGCTGCTAATGCAGAGGATTTGGGCGAGTACTCATACTCGCCCAAATGCTCCGATGCCTAGCCCAATACTTCTGGTACCAGGAAGCCGGGCAGTGAGTCATTACACGCCGCCAGGCTTCCTTATTGGCCGGGAAGCCATCCAGTGTGTAATGACTCGATGCCCGACTTCCTGATTGGTTGGCAAGCTGGGCAATCAGGAAGCCGGGCACGGTGTAATGACGCGGCGCCCGGCTTTCCGATTGGCCAGAAAGCCAGCTCCATGCTTTTTCATCACCTAGTGACGAGAACCATTGGGACGGCTTCGCTACTAATCGGGAAGCCGGGTGGTGAGTCTTTACATGCCACCAGGTTTTCTGGTTAATCAGGAAACCTGGTGGCGAGTCATTACACGCCGCCTGGCTTCCTTAATGGGATTTCCGATATTGGTATTCGGTATGGACGAATACAGAAAAAAAATATTGGTACTCGATACCGAAATACCAGTATTGGTGCATCCCTAATTCTGACAATTCAGATGTCATTAACAAGGACAGAAAAATAGCAGGGATTACATTATGAGTGCTCTTTGTCAAGAAAAGATAGCTGCTGTTTATGACATTACAAATTTAGGCATTATCCACATAATGTGACATTTTTTCTTCACAAATGATCAAATTTAAAAATTTCTTCCTCACCATAACAGCAAGAAAGCAAGGGCCAAACACACCGTCTTGGCTCTGAGTGACAATTTCATTTTCTGAGCTATTTTGACAGTGTAATAACAAGTTTTAATTTTTCACTCATCATCCTGCCGGGTCAGACACCGCAGCAGTGAGTTGGAGGGCTTGTCAGACATCTAATTAGTGCACCATTCCAGGCTGCTGATAGGAGCTGAAAACACTGCAAATGCTGATAAAGAAGAGAGCCCTTTAATCACTTCCTGATGACTTTAAAATGTCAACTGGTTTGTGTCATGTCAGTCTGTCATGTGACAAGGACATGGCGCTGAAAAGAATTAATGTTAACAAATTCGGCACACAGAAAAGTCTCAGACAATGGCCTTGTCACTGGTGTCACGAATGTTTCCTGATTCAGTTTGATACAAAATGGGAAAATTTTTTACTTATAAATACTGCAGAATTTCTAGGAGATTTGGGGACCAAAATGTAAAAGCCAAACCTCCTAATAAGGCTCATTTTTGTCATGAGCTCCAAATAGGTCCCAAATGCAAAGGTCACATGCCATCTACCATAGAGGTGTTTAAACTATACAAAAAAAAAGTCCCAGTACTTGTTAAAGAGAATCTTTAGTGGTTTTGTACATATTTTCTTTAGTATGAACAGGTACAGTATACATTTTTTTATGTTTTTGCTTTTTGTTTAGTCATGTGAATATAAACTATTGCATATAAATATCTTGCACTCCTATATCCAGCCAGCAGGTGGTGCTTTAGGTTCCTTATTACATATTTTCCCCGTGCTGCCTTTGCAGTACAACATCTGTTGTTTAGTTACAGAGATCAATAGCTAAAGCTGAAGTCTACACAAATATATATGCCTTCTTCCACTGTGAGAAATAAAGTTTGCTAAAATGTCTGATTCACAGTGAGTTGCAGCTTTACAGTTTTTTTCCCCACAACTGCTGGCATATAAGGAGGACAAGACGAGTCCTTGAGTTGCTGGTTAGCTTGGAGCAGTGACTAATTTACAACACACACAGGAACCATGGGGAACAAAAGTAGCCACTCTCCAGAAGGAAGGACAGTGCCAGCACAAATGCAGAGATGATTTGAGGATCTACAGCCAAGTGATACACAAATAAGCTACATTTATGTTAATAGTTGAGGTACTTGAATGCATTTTTAAGATTTAACTCCTGAGTTTAGTGTCACTTTAAGTCAATGAGTCGATGTGAAATCATGACAACTAGCCTTTTTAATAGAGGAAATAAAGGTCAGCAATGGAGGCGTTGAGTTTCTCTCATTACAAGTTTCCTGTAACAGTAACAGTTGGCAGTATATTTTAAGGGATTCTTCAATGATGTTTGGAGGTTCTACCTTACTCACAGTATAACTGTATGCTCATCATAAAGTTATTTTCCCATCCCTAGTACTGATTACACAAAAGATTTGTCTCGATTTGTTTCGGATCCATTCAAATTCTTTTGGGGGGGATTTCTGATCTGAAATTCGATTTGGTTCATTATTTGGAATTCTGATCAATTTGTATCAATCCAAATTTTTTGGTTCGGATTAATCCCAATTTTTTGTTTTAAGTTTGGATTAATTGGGATGGGGTTCTTTAAATAAAAATTAACTGAATAATTTTTTTTTGGTCATTTTAGATCTGTATTGGCCATCTTAGTCCATACTAGTTCTCTTAGTCCGCACTGGTCATTTTAGTCTGTACTGGTCATTTTAGTCCGTACTGGTCATTTTAGTCAGTACCGGCCCTCTTAGTCCGTACTGGTCATCTTTGTCTACGCTGGTCATTAGAATTGAAAATTTGCAAATTCGGACCAAATTTGGGAAAACAAATTTGGATCCGAATCTTGAAGCGGTATTTATGCAATGTGAATGGGAACATGTAACATTTATAAAATAGCTGTTATCCCAATTTTGCTGCAAAAGTGGAAACACTTTAAAGGGCTATAAACAGATGTCAAGCTCAGAGAATTTTAAGTGCATTTATGTGAACAAAATATGCTAGATTGTTAAATGTAAAGTAATTTGGAAAGTAAATAATAATATATTCACCATCTTTTCAAAATACACAATTGAACATGCATATTTTTGGATTTTATCTAATACATTGAAATAGAACAGCAAACGCATTATATTTCCAACTATACCCATCACATAAAAAGACACAAATGTAAATTCTTCCAAATGCGATCATTGTGCTGGTACTCTGCTAAGGAGTACATTTTTTTGCAGCTCATCACTGAACTAAAGACTAGATGAAAAATGTAGGCTGGCAAGACTCGCCAGCCCCAGTGAAGCTTCTGTCAGTCTCAATTTCTTTGCAACACTCTGGAAAGGAGTTAAGTAAAATGTTCCGCTTTCAGGATGCCTCCTTACTAGCGTTACTTGAGCACACTTAAACCAGGGTCTTCCACCACACGACAAGCGGTGTCACAGAAGCACATTGTCACAGTGATGGAAACGGCTAAATTGACTTCCTTGTTTGTTCCCCCTTTAAGCCATTTAACTTAAATACCATTAGATCTTGTCAGTTTTTGTGCTAGCAAGCAACAGGAAAGTTAACAAGTGAGTGACCTTTTAGAGGAAAGCAGTAATAAGATATCACTGTCGTTTTCTCTGCCTCTAACTGTTATCCATCTAGTTATTCCATCACTGTTATAGTGAAACAAGACTCACGTGACCACACACATATAATGATCTTTCAGTGGACGTGTTGCCTATAGGCTGAACAATAGTATAACTGAAGGACACACTACATTGAGTGACTTCAGCTTGATTTTCAGTAGAGTCAGATATTGCCTGCTCATAATTTAGGATTCCAGTGCTCAGTCTCTCCGACGTATTTCAAGTTGACTTCTAATATGACTATTAGATGGTATTGTGTAGCCAGGATCATCCTTAAATAAATTTTGATTGTGAATGATTGTGGCAAGTGGCAACACATGTAAGCAATTTCAAGTGTGAATGATTGTGGCAAGTGGCAACACAAGAAAGCAATTTCAATACTTATAAATTAAGATTGGGTTAGCGCACTCGATTGTGGGTGATCGTGTGGTTACATCAAATTTTCTATGTATTTTGCTATTAAGATTACTACCATCTTGTAGACTGATCAAACAATACATTTAAAAGACAATAAAAATAAATGAATCCAAAGAAATTTTTTTTTTTCAAGCCTATCCTTAGCTTCATGGTCAAGATCACTGGATGCTATAGACATATCGGGATTCCTAGACAGCAAGGCAAGGAAGACCATTGGTGGTTTAAAGACTGTGCCAACCAACCACAACAGAGGAATCAATTTCGGCAACATTCTATGCATATAAAAGCCTCAAACTATTACCCGAGAGGGACAGTTTGGATCAATCTCAAGTACACTGCTATTTTTGCACATTTTTATATTTGCACATGGAAATCACCTTTCACTTGGATTTTTTAAGCATTGGACACTGATTTTGACGTTTTAAACATTGTTTGTTTATTTATTCTATCTGAATGAATTTTAGTGGTTCTAATTGATTTTTGTATTTTGGTTAGACTGGTTTTATCTATACTTGTTTATGAAGCTAGTCCTGTTTTATACTTTTATATTAGCTTCCATACTGACCTCGCCAGAATCAATTATAGCTTATTCTTTTGCTCATACAGCTACCTTTAGCGCTTTGTTGAAAGCACAAGATTCAATTAACAAAACAGCAAAGTTCTGTCTTCTAAAACCAAAGACATTTTTGGGGTTTTTCATGGTGAGATATTTAATAATCTGCTGTGCAATGATCATTATTTACAGATAACGCCAGTAATACCAACAGGGTTCAGTTAGAACATAACCTTTTTGAGATCTCATAGTGGTTATAGAAGTGTTTATAGTGCAGGAACAGATAACAAAAATGAGCATTGCTCAACAACTGCGGCTGTCCTTATTCTATTGTCTTCATTTACATTAATGAAAATCAGTTGGCCTTATTTAAGTTTCTGGCCTCAGAAGAATGAATCTGGTTCTGTAAAGTAAATTCTAGTTGCTAAGAATTGCTGAACATATGAATCAGCAATTCGTAAGAATAAGACTATTTATTGAATAAGGCTGAATGTGTTTCAAATGATGAACTTGTGATGTGCCCCAAAAGAGTGGCAGATAGTTTGTTAAAATTAAACTAAAGTCATTAAAGGAGAACTATGGGGTCAGTGTTTTCCCCATAGTTCTCCTTAGGGTAACAGGAGGACACAAACTAGCGTCCTTCCATTACCCTAAGCTCAGTATACCGCGAGCTACAGCTCGCGGTATACTGAGACGCCGCACCTGGAGCGGATCCCGACGTAGATGACGGGATCCGCCCAGCTGCGTGAGTGACAGCTGGCTCTGCCTACCTAGAGGCAGAGCCAGCTGTACCCGCCCCCTCCCCTGTCCGTTCCGCCAGTCAGCGCTGGCAGATCGGAGCGGGGAGAGGGGAATCCAGCCCCTCCCCCTGTCACGGCAGAGAGCCGTGACAGGATCGAGAGGTGAGGGAACCCGGTATGTGTTCCCTCACCTCCCGATCCGACCTGTGACAGTCTCATTGTCACAGGTCGGCTTAGAACTATGAGGTGAGTGGAAATCACTCATCTCATAGTTCTCCTTTAACTGACTTTGAACCCACCTTCCCTACCTCCTTGCTGTCTACTTCCTAAAAATGCAGCACTTGCCACCTTCAGTTGTCTCTCTTCCGTTCTAAACAGTCCGCTAATTTCTCACAACTTTTATTTCTCTGCTGCGGGCAGATTCTATTTAAGACTGCCTGAGCAGTCAATCTGCACCCCTGCCTCATACAGAGCCAGCATAAAGTACATTATAATCAGTGGGTTGGTCACAGCCAAGGGGACCTCTGTGGGTGACAGTTAATTATTTAATTGAACCTATTAGCTTTTTATGAAGTAGTAGGCAACATTTGGGGTAGGTGGACTCACCTCACTCACAAAAATGTCCCTCCTCATTAGTTCCTAGTTTTACCCATAGAAAAGGTAAAGCTTAGTATGACCTAAAAATGATTTTACATAAACATGGATGTAGTAAGGTCAATAGACAGATTTTAGCTGTAGCAGCCTCTTTCTTTCTCTTGCTCTGTTTTTGATTTTTTGTATGGTGCACAGAGAAACACATTGGGAGGAATTTATCAAAACTGGAGCAGACAAAAACTGGAGCAGACAAAAACTGGAGCAGCTGTGCAAAAAAGTAAAGCTTTAATTGTACCATTTTGAAGAAAAAAGAAAAATATCAACAGTAGGTTAAAATGTTGTCTTTAATTTACTGTCCTCATGCCCTTATGTTTGCAAGGACTATTTGACTAACTTGTATTTTAGACAAAACTAAACTATGCTGCATCACAATTTTTCCTGTAGGCTGTAAATGTGTATATTTTCTTGTTGCTTCACCTGTAACATATACAGTATGTAATGATTATGCCGCTATTATTATGTATACAATACAAATGGAAAACCATATTACAGATTTTCTGTACACACTAATCTATGCTCATTTGTAGCACTTTTATAAACAAAATGCATTTAATACTTTTAGTCATGATGGTGAAGCATGTTGACTGTAATGTTGGCTGTACATAATGGTTGATCTACTGATTGGCCTACTGGCTATTAAAAAAGAAAAACACTTAAATCAGCTAATGCTGTTTAGTAAATTAAAAATTTCTCTGTAGAAAGGTGTTGCGTGGTATGTGTTTTTTCTTTCATGGTCTCTGACAAAATAGTCTCTACCTAAGATCTACCCTAACCCACATAGAACTCGCACTCCTGGAACATGAAATTGAAATTGACTATCTCAGCAAAAGCAAATAGCTGTATACGCCTGCAGGCTTAAAGTGTATCTAATGTAAAAAATAGTTTTTAAAATTTTGAATAAAAGAAGAGTTAAAACTCCTGCCCGCTTTTTTGTCATCTTTGTCCCATTGGGAAGAATTCCTTTCACCTGCTTTCACGTAGACACAACAGGAAGTGAGAGGATATCAGTTAAGCAATTCATAAAATGCTGCCACAATGCTCTAATTGCACCTGCCCCATCCCTGATGAAGCACAAGATTGTTCAAAATGCTTTGGAACACAGGACTAGTCCACCTTGTCGCAGATATAGTTGGTAGCCAGCATCCAAAGCAGGGAGATCTGTGTGACAACTTCCTGACATGCTATACCTAGTTCTGTATAGTTGATATTTGTAATAAAGTTTGTGCTTGGGTGCTACTCTAGAGCAGCCTTTACCAACCTGGGTTATTTAGTAGAGATTGAAGAGGTTCCTTAAGCAGTGAACAGAATGGATTGATTTTCCACATGATGGTACCTGCATAGTTCCGGTATGGACAACGCTCAGCAGAAGGCACTCCAATGGTCACCAATGTAACAGAAAAGGGTAACTTTCCACTGGACATTGATGTGACCTCTCCTTCTGAACCCTAATGCAAAGGGAAACTTTTCCCTCTGATCTACAATGTTTTATAATGACTAGCAATGTAAAAGAGCCCTTTTCCACTGACCTCAAATCTAAGAGAATTACTATTCCATTGACAACCACCAATTATATAGTATACAATGAGCGTTTGATGCAATAGCTACTAGTACGGGTTTTCTGAGACTTGAAATTGTGTCAATGATTCCTTCATTGTAAATAGGTTGAAAATGTTGCTCTAGAGAAGTTATCTCTTTCATTTTGATATTTTTAAACTCAATTGCTCAGCGGTTCTTGTGGTCACAGGATCGGCTGTTGGATCCAAGAACTAATCTGGTTTCCAGAGGTAAAGAAGGACCAGGCATTTGGTGACTCTGGATTGTATTGGCCAGTTGCCTTTTTTCTGTTTTAAATAAAGTAGGCTAAGGGCCAGGTAAGGGCCAAAGCACTGTCAGCTTTGTATCATCTGTGTCCTGAAGACACAGCAGTAAAAGAAAATCCTCTCTTAGATGGCTGTCACTGGAACATGTTTACCCTATATCCCTGTTCTGGTGACAACTCAACATTTTGAATTCACCTGCACTTTTAATCACTGTGACAATGGTCACCAGATCTTTCCAGGATGGATTGATAGCTACTGTCCAAGTGGGGTCGGCAATAAATACCTAATCATAAAGCAAAACTAGCACACCAAGAAGTAGATTCTGAAGCAGGATTTACTAAAGTCCCATTTTAGCAAAAAAGTGAAACCAATGTTTGGAGAGCATGGTGGCCCTCTTTTCAATGTGACAGACAGAGGGTCACCATGATCTCGAAATATTGGTGGAATTTATTTGCTGATAAGAGACCTAAGTATATCCTGCTTCAGAATCTATGTCTTGGTGAGCTGGTTTTCTCCTCGTTGTTATATTTTGCATGGTACCACCATTAAGCCACATATCCACCCTTCATAAGAGTTTCCTATGGATGTCTGTACGTCATTGTTTGATGCACTGTGAGCAATACAAACCTGACAGGAGTTCAAACACCTCCCTATTTTATCTAAAACGTAAAAAATGCTCTTGCTTTAGACGCACTTTAGGTCACTTTACATCATCATGTATCACTTTAAAAATCATTCTTCAACTTGGTGTCCAAGATTTTGTACATGTCCCACCTGCAACCTCTCCTAGTAACATACATACGGTCCATATCTGATAACATTCAGTAACACCTGACAGCTGGAGCTTCTCTCAGTTTTTCTTTTAATGTAACAAGGCATCAAACGGGTATCATGCTTGGAACCTACACAAAGTGAGCTTTGTATTGCCTGCTCTCCCTCTCTTTCAGTCTAAGAGGAACCTATTGAGTGTTGAAATGTTAAGCTGACAAAGTCTGTGTGTTCAAGTGAAGCTGTAATTCTCTCAATTGGAAGGGTCGAATGCTTGAGAGGATTGTTATCTTTTTCTAGACAAAACCCATTACTTTCACACTAGGAGGGGAGTGTAGTGTTTTCCTTCACTAGCACTGAGGAGCAGCTGAATAAATGAAGTCTGTTTAGAAAGATATATGTACTGCTTTAATGCAGCGCAAACAACTGTATATTCTTTGAAGGAACAGTACACCTTAAAGGAAACTGTATTGAGTAAAATATGTCGGCTGCCATTTGTAGCCTGATTGTTATGTCACTGTAATCTAAAAGACTCAGCTGACCCTGAACAAGCAAGCCAATTAGAAATTCCTCCAGATGCATGCTTGTTTTAGGCTAGTGACTCAAAAAGTTTTAAAAATGCCAAAATAAAGGACAAATCAGTTCAGCTCTGCATTCACTAATACATCATTAAATATATTTTTTTCAAAGCATGCACTTGAGCAAGCAAGTACCTGAATTTGACTTGGCATCTGCATTTTGCAGACCCTGTACAGCAGAACTGCAGAATGGCAGAGAGTGAGGTAGCACATGCAGCTAGTCAGTTGTGCCGCCTTTCCTAAACAATGTGATGACCTTTAATTGAAGGCACTTGTTACCCATGGGTAAAGGGAACTCCGCACAATGTCCTAAAGTTCCAAAGGGTAAAATGGCATCCTATGCTCCTTGGCTCCATCTAGTGACAGAAATGTCATGTGAACTGCATTCATCCAGCATAGGACTAGGTGGAAGATTCATAAAACATCCCCTAAGAGTTTATCTACTGAACTTTATCTTTAGTTTGGTGTTTTGACTTTAGTCTTAACTATTGAAACCAAAAAGGAACAAAAAGAACTGTGTTTGGAGTTCATTGCTAAATATAAAAAAAAATAAGCATTGACTTCTATCTAACATTATTGATGTTAGCCAGTGATTTTTGAACTGATTGGAGTTCTCATTCAAACACCTCAATGCTGGACTTCACTGAACCTCCTCCGCACTCTGCACACCAGATCTTCTCGGATATGTGAGCAGTATTTCATCAAATGCTTGTTAGTCATTTTATTAAAGTCCCTAATAAACTAAAGTACTCCTCAAGCTGTAGAGACGCAGGCTCGCTGTGAACTACACTCACTCAAAGTCAAAGAGAATCAGTTTGTTAGAATCTTCATCATATCATTTGCAAATGGGCCATTTATCATTATGAGTTATGCACATCACAGAAACAAGGAAAGTGATTAGATTCTAATTGCTGCTCTGTTTTCACCATAGTAAATGGCACAAAAATGTGTGGAAGTCAGGTGGGCTTTACTCATTGAAGGGAAACTACGGCCTATTTTTAGAAGATACACATTTTGTGTTAATTTAGTAATACCATTTTTTAACAAGATTTTATGTGCTTGATGTTCCATCTTATTGTATTTCAGCATTTCCTGCTCTCGGTCGCTGTGTATCTAGGACTAGGGGGCCCCCAGGGGCACTCTACCAGGGCACACATCTAAGTGCCTGCTTCATCCCTTTCTTGACTGGGGCCATCAATGCCTAGATGCACAGGATACATTTAGCCACATTGATATGTATCAGTAAAACCCCCACTCCAGCCTGCCACCTGTCCCACACTCCCTTCTCTACAGTCTTCTTTAAGTAATCCCTGCCAATAAAAATTAAAAACCCTATGTTGGTAGAGGATTAAAGAGGAATTTTCCCCTTTACAATTTTCCCCTCTGGGTTATCCTAAAAAAATATACCCAATGAATCCAGCGTTGTCACCCTGTGCCACCATCTTCCTTCTGATGTCAATAGGGGGTTGACTGTCTCTTCCTGCTTCTTGCAGTTGGCCCTTAATGATAAACAAATATGGCCAATGAATCCAGCGTTGTCACCCTGTGCCATCATCTTCCTTCTAAAATCATTAGACTGTCTCTTCCTGCTTCTTGCAGTTGACTTTAATGATGCACCATGGTGTATGTGCAGCGTGGTAGGGAAATTGCCTGGAGCATGTGCACTGTAGCAGAGATTGGCTAATGCCTCTTGGAATGCATGACATTTCAATCCCCAGAGGGTTTGGGTTGGGGGGTAGAGGAAAGCGTAATTCTAATGCCAAAAGAGCAGGACCTGCAAAAAATAATACTTTCCCATCAAGAGTTAATATCTGATTGAGTAATGGGGGAATGATGGCAAGTTATAAAAGTGCAACTGAAGCCAAAACTTTTTTTTTTCGGTTTTGAATAGAGTGGAGAGGGATAAGAAACTCTGTCAGATTTTATTGCTGTCTGTGTCTCTCTTAAGGTGGCCATACACTCTACAACCATCGCAAGACTTTAGTCTTGCGATGGTTGTAAAGGGATTAAAAAAACGTACGATCTGCCTATCTTGGACAGGCAGATCGCACTCTCGATCATCGCAAGCCCGCCCTCCTGAGGGGCGGGCTTCCGATGACCGCAATGCTGAACGGGCAGTGTGCGCGTGCGCACACCGGCCCGTTCGGCATTTGTCTTCCGAGCACCGTTCTAACCAGCCGAGAATCGTACGATTCCCGGCTGGTTTTCGAACATGCTGGTTCGACAGAAGACGTGCGACCGTACAGTAGAAACGGTCGCACGTCTCAGTTCACACTGCTCGATTATCGTACGAAAACCCGATCGCATACGATTATCGTACGATAATCGTGCAGTGTATGGGCACCTTTAGAGAGATTTATCCACTCTATTTGTCCTGGTGACCATTATCAGTATAGGTGTAAGTGAAAAATAAAATCACACATTTTGAGGTGTCATCAAAACAGGAATAGATGGGAAATCTTCCAATGGGAACATTCTGCTGACCACCAGGGATTTCCCTCTCTTTAGAGGGATATCCTCTCACTTCCTGTTGTGGCTATCAGACAAAAGAGAAAAATGCTGACAGGGGATATAACCGTTCCTTACTCGATCCTAAAGTAAAAAAAGTTTTGGCTCTTGAAAGAGGATGAAAGTTCACTTTAATTTTTGTATGGTGATGGGCTTTAACTTTACTATAATCTTCCAATTGTTTTTAATAAACAACAACAATAATAATAACTATTTAACCAATCATGTAGCCCCCCCTCCCCTCTCAGCATTATTTCAGGTGTGCAAGAAATATAATATAAAGACAGATTTCAGGTAATTATAGTAGCACAGACTTATATGATTATTTCCCATTAATCATGTGTCTTTTAAAATTTACCTCTAGTTTTACTTTATGGTTACTAAGCAAAGGGCACATTTGTGACAAAATAACACTTAAACAAGTTATAAACTCCCAGCATATACTATCCTGTTATAACATCAGTGTTATAATAGGAATACATACCAGAGTTATTTTTGATAATGCAATCAAAGCTTACTTGAAAAAAATCCTTTTTATGTAGTGAGTGCTGCCTTCTGTCTGCCCTTCACTTTTTACAACTTCCTAGACTTGCAGTGTGCTTTGCGTCTCTTTCCCTGCTGCTTAATGTGATGCAGTCTTGATTTCTCAAGACTACATAACCCATCATGCATTGCTTCCAGCAAGCAATGATGATGCTACACTGTGGGAAGTTCAGATGTAACCAATGATAATGATACATTGTTCAGATGTTGAGTTGTAGTTCGAACAGCAGGTTTAGTTAGAATTGTAGCACAAGGAAGTGCATTGATGAAGTACCTCCTATGGGCATCTTCAATAAGTAAGTTTACTAACTTTTAGATCAATATTATTATTTATTACAGGTATGTGTTTAGTGCCAACAATTTACGCAGCGCTTTACATAATGCACATTCACATCAGCCTCTGTCCTCAAGGAGCTTACTATCTTGGGTCCGGTTTGCACCCACATACAAGGCCAGATTTAGACTGGAGCCAATTAACCTTCTAGCATGTCGAAAGAAACTGGAGTGCCTGGAGGAAGCACAGGGAGAACATGCAAACTCCTTGCAGATATTGTCCTGATCAGGATATGAAGAAGTATAAGCCACCAGCACACCAGAGTCCACTTTCTTTCTGTAATTCATTAAGGTCAGATAAACATGATATCACATACACAGTAGATGCAACATTTTGGAACTATATGAAATATATGGTCCCTTCATCAGGCAAAGGAAAGTTAGGGTGATATTTATCCGACCTTAAAAAAGTATGGGACGATAAAGTGGACCCTGGTGGACCCCAGTGTGCTGGTGGCTTATACTTGTAAATGTTTATCTGTGCGGCGCCATTCGCTGCTACTTCAGCACCCGCCAAAGTATTGTGAATGGGATTCTGGTAAGGAGTGCGATGGGTCAGTTTCTGATTCTGACTGGACTATGGTTATTGGGAGTGGGACAGAAATGCAATATAGAAATACAGATTTATTTTTAGTTCTTGTCCATAGACACCCTTAAAAGAAAATCATATCTTTTATACTGACAATCCTGCATCACGTTGCATTCTAAAAAAATGTGCTGAAAAGAGCTAGCGATCAGACCAGTAAAAAAAACCCCGACTGGCCTCCAGTAAGAGGGGCCTGCAAGTGTTTACACCTGATGCATTAATACTCACCGCTCTGTGTTCTGACACTGGCTTCTAATCAAAAGACTCTGCTATTGTCAGCGGACAAGTGATTTCAGCGTGTAAGGCGGCTATAATGGCTTGACTGACATCTCAGCCAGATAAACACAAGAGAAAAACAGACACGGGAACAATCTCCGTATTCATGATCTCCACTCGAGCGGGTTAAAAGGATTTGCTAGCCAAGGGCACATCACTTCAGGCTAATCTGCTCAACCAAAACACTGCCAGAATATGACCAGAAAACAGATGACTAACACAGAAGAGGCACCTTCTATCCAGTTGGAGGGCCTCGTCCTCGCTCCGGCTAAAGGAAAATGAAAAGCTGTTTTATGAGGGGGCTAACAATGCAACACAATGTGAAATCTCTCCTAACTGCTTGTATACAAAACAAGTATTATGTTCCTTTTAAGCAGCAAGCAAATGTAACTCTGTCTAAAATGTATTTGTGTTTTTGGGTCCAAGGCCCTGGCATGGAGATCTCTCCCAACCCCTGGCACAACTGAGACTTTTATAGCTCCAACCCAGCCCTTTTATTTTAAAGCTGAACTCTAGGCAAATAAAAAAGCCATGCATTAATGCAGCTCTATAATCATTAATACATCATTAAATGTCTCTTTTTAAATTCAAGCAGTGTAAGAATCTGAATGGGACCTGGCATCAGCCTCTTGCCATACCTGTACAGCAGGTGAGAAGAAGGAGCAGTACAAGGAGCCAATCAGTTCATGTGCTCACAGAAATCCTGCTGATAGGAGGAGAAAGCTAGAGGAGATTATTTTGCTCGTCGGCAGCAGAGAAAAGTCAGGTCACCTACCTGGTTCTGCTGTCTGATAGCGTTGTGTATATCTCAAAACTGACTATCCAGAAATAAAAATCTCCTGAGCTAATAACAGACCACAAATGCAACTTATTATATGGTAAATTCTAACCCTTCCATAAAACTAGAAAAGGTGGCTAAAGTTCTACTACAACTACTAAAGCAAAGCCTTTAGGGGACAATGAAACTATCAAGATGTCAAGGCATGGCTCTATGATCAGTGCTTTGCCATTCACTGTGAATGGTACCCCGACATACTGTAAAGTAGTGGCCAGTACACAACAGTGTACATACAAAAAAAGGCCACATGCGTTTTTTTTTCATCACTGTGGAGCAAGTTGCAATGCCATAGACGGCTTATGTTTTAAATTACATATTTCACACACTAGAAGAGATGTTAGGGAAGCAGTATTCAGAAAAGTCACAGACAGTTTCAAAATATGTACAAAATAAGAATTAGAAGAATTAAAATTGGATCACAGTTTAAAGCTGCTGTACTGCAAGGCTGTCCTTACATGGCAACTGGCTGCAAAGGAAACAAAAACATGTTAATGGTTATCAGAAACCATTAGGATTGCTTCAAAAGACATTTTTCCAGCAGGAGTTCCCCTCTAAGTTTAAATGAGGACTATCTGCGGAAACCGGACACATCCCTTGAGGGGATAAGTGACATAAAATCACAACCTTATAGCTGCGCTAATCACAAAAATGAGAGAGTGCTGATCTATGCTGTCCCTATCGCTGTCTGTCGCCGAAACTCTCTCGGCTAGCTCCCTTCCTCCAAACTACAGTGATTGCAGAACTGGCCCTAATCAATAATTCACTACAAAATTGCTATTTTTTCCACAGAGAAATAAAACAAGAAAAAAGTATTTTATTTTCCCTTTCGGGAATTTAGAGTACCGACAATTATGTAACATAAGTGCCTAATTAATGAAAGGCTGTGCTCGTTACCCCAGGTGCCCATAAAACCACAAACTAAGCCACGCTGTGACCCCAAATGAGATGATATTCCTGATAGTGTGTGCTAGGAACAGGCTATGATACTCTACAGAGAATTTCGGGAGAAATAATATTCTACTAGTATCCTGCTGTTGGGCTGTGAAGCACTGGAGCTTGTGTACATGGAGAGCTTAGAAAAGGCTCTTGATGCACATTTGAATAAGCCGAGAAAATGCTCAGCAACATTATCAGTTTAAACCCAGCCATTGATTGTATAGCCAGCTATGCACGTGAAATGCACTTGATTTCCTCACATAAGAGCCACTCCCGCAGTCCAGGTAAGAGATGGGAATCGGGATGCCTTAGGCAGGGCCAGATTTACCATTAGGCAGAGTTGGCAGGTACACCCTCCATAAAGGAGCGCCGTGCAGGTACCTACTCTGCCTACTTTCCAGTGTCGTGTCAAGATACAACACCGGCAAAAGCATGGAGGGTGCAAAAATGCACCCTCCTGCTCCAAGACCAGTGGCACCTACAGGAACCGCTGGCTTCCGCACACGACCTTGGCGCTGCGTAAGGCTGCCCTGTAAAACACCTGTGTGATGCAGACAGGCGTTTAGGGCAGCCTTACGCAACGCCAGGGTCCCTCTCTGCATATGTGAAAGCCAGCGGGTCCTGCAGCAGGTAAGGGTGCTGGCTCAGGCTAAACAGATTTCCATTTGTGCCTACAGGCACCCGAAATGGAAATCCGGCCCTGGTCTCAGTTCTGTGTATGTATGTATGTATGTATTACATGTTTGTACTTTTGTGTGCACACACTAATGCAATAGGCTGTGCACGCTTATGCTTTGGCCCGCTGGGGATTTTGGGAGCCTCAACTGACTCTCCCTGTATGCAGTAAGCTCAGTACCACTCATCTAAACCCATTCAGTTCTGTTAGTATCTATAGAATAACCTTCACTAAAGATGATTTATATACAGTAGGAGTCAGTGATGCATACTGCGAAAAGTCTGCCTGAAGGTGTTGACAACTTTGTCCTCTGCAGAACATGCAATCTGATCGGAAAGTGGACACACCCAAATGCTGTTAAGTGCAAATCAATGCAGGTGATGGGAAATTTTAAAGGGAGTACAGCTAAAGATCACATTTAGAAGTAAGACATCCTGGAAGGATTTTAGCAAAATTATATAGGCTGACTGGAGAAGTGTCCCTGATTGGAGTTTTTTTTTAAAGATATACTATTATATGTGACAGGTTTACTTTAATGCTATACATCTTAACCTTGTCAGAGAGATTTCCCATGGAAAGCACAGGATTTACCGTTATCACTCTGGATACAATTACCATGCAAGCCACAGGAATGAATATGACTATTTAGTCTCAATTTCCATTCACGCTTACAGGAATTAAGATGAGTAGATGCAAATCCCATTTACACCTACAGGAGATAATGCAGCTGTATTTTCCACCCAGATCTTGATACAGCCCATGTTTTGTATGAATATGATGTGCTGAGATCCACAGCTCGTACGCGTTGGCTGATCTGGTCTTCTCAAAAGAATACCTCCTAGCATAACAGTGGACAGGTGTGTAGGGAAATGACAGTTACCTGTAAAGGCATTGGCACTGATGGTGGTTGCTATGGGACAGCAAGGCATGATGACCAGAATCTAACTTCAAGGGTATGTCTTATGAATCAGCTGAAAATCAAGCTGTGTGGTGGTCCTGTTGACCCCACCCACCTCAACAAACTTTGATTAAACAATTGAAGGAGCCAGGCAGAAAATTGTCATCATGGAGAATTAATATTTTCTTTCACTACAAAACAGGCTACATCACTGAGAATGTGACCTACAAACCACTGGCATCACTGAGTATGCAGCCCATGCATTCCCTGCAGTTTTAAATAGAGTAAGGGATGGTTATGACCCTTCTCAGCTTTTTTGTCATCTGTGTCCCATTGGGGAGATTTCTCTTTACTTCCCATCCAATAGCCACAACAGGAAGTGCGAGGAAATCCATTTAAAGTAGTACATTTCTGGTGGCCAGCAGGGTCACCTGAACTAGTGTCACTTTTGGAAAATCTCCCATCTTGACAGAACTGGAGTAGATTTGAGATTTTCTTTCACTTTTAGTGGTAATGGTCACCAGGACAAATAGAGAAGGCAAAGCTCCTTAACAGGGGACTTAGATTGCCAAACCAGCAAGCCTGAAGAACTCCCATCACAACAAAATACAACTTTCAATCTGCAGGGACTGTAATCCACATACATGGTTTCTCTTATTAAGGCTTGATTAAGGGGGTGTGTTTTGAACAAATTGGCTACTCTACCTGAATGTCATTGTCCCCTGACTAATGGAAGAAAGTTGTCTGTGGACTATTTTAATTGGTGTGGCGCTTCAATTCCTACATCTACAGCAATAAAAACCTGACAGGTGATCTAATTCCTCTGCACTCTATCCAAAACTTAAAAAAAAGTTGTGGCTTCAGTTGCACTTTAAAACTAGAAGTTAGGGAAATCAAGCATTGAGTACCAACACAAGGGGTGCACAGAAGCTGCTTTACTGGTTGACAAAGGTAACACCTTTCTGGACGGTGGCTACTTTTGTTCACCATGGTCCCTGTGTGTGTTGTAATGTAGCCACCACTCCAAGCTTGCTCATGTGATGGACTACAATCACAATATAAATTAGTAAACTAAACAAGAGATTTTAGTCCATCATGGGAGCGAGAGTGGAGCGATGACTACTTTACAACACACACAGGGACCATGGAGAACAAAAGTAGCCCCCCTCCAGAAGGAAGGACAGTGTCAGCACCAATTCATAGATGATATGAGGATCTACAGCCGAGTGATACACAAATAAGATACATTTTTGTTAATAGTTAAGGTACTTGAATGCATTTCAAGGCCCCTTTCACACGAGCGTTAAAGGAGAACTATGAGATTAGTGATTTCCACTCACCTCATAGTTCTAGCCGACCTGTGACAATGAGACTGTCACAGGTCGGCTCAGTAGATCGGGAGGTGAGCGAACACATACCAGGTTCGCTCACCTCTCGATCCTGTCACGGCTCTCTGCCGTGACAGGGGGAGGGCTGGATTCCCCTCTCCGATCTGCCAGCGCTGACTGGCGGAACGGACGGGGGAGGGGGCGTGTACAGCTGGCTCTGCCTCTAGATAGGCAGAGCCAGCTGTCACTCACGCAGCTGGGCGGATCCCGTCATCTACGTCGGGATCCGCTCCGGCGTCTCAGTATACCGCGAGCTGTAGCTCACGGTATACTGAGCTTAGGGTAACGGGAGGACGCTAGTTTGTGTCCTCCCGTTACCCTAAGGAGAACTATGGGGAAAACACTGACCCCATAGTTCTCCTTTAAGGTTGTCAGGTTTTCAACCCTCTGTTTGGTGATGAAAAACAGACAACAATGCATCTCTATGGCAGTGCACATGAAAACTGATGACCATCAGGAAACATCAGTGTCAGTCGAGGTCCGCAATTTGAGATGGATCAGCTCTCACTTTTGACTGACTGGGATTGATGTAAACTGATGCAAACTGATGATCAATTTACATCAGTTCAGGTTACATCCGTTTTTGGGGGCTAATGTCGTAATACAGCATGGCAAGCTCAATGCATGCTGGGGGAAAGTAAAGAATCATGGGAATTTACCATAATAACAAAAAGGCCAACACTGATGTAAACTGAACTGTCAACGGATATGCAATCTAATTTAAACTGATTTGGTTTTCATCAGTTTTTCTGTATCCGTGAACCTTGACTGAACTGATGACATTCATATGAAAGGGGCCTTAATGTTCAACTTCTGAGTTTAGTGTCACTTTAAGGGTTTGTTTTAGGAGCTAGGTTAATTCCTAGTACAGGTTAGTAGTACGTAGTAGTGTTAAAACGTATCTTAACCCAAAAACAGAAATGTAATATATTGTTTTATACATGTCCAAAATGTATTTCAAACATACAGTAGATCAACTATAAGTTTTAAAGAAACAATTCCCATAAACTATCAACAAAAAAAAGGCCACCAAAATATATCAATTACACCTCTTCTCTGTCCAACTGAGAGTAAGTGTATCAAATAACAGACAGATAAATTAATTCCATACAGTGCACACTCCCACGCTGGATCCTGTAGGAGTGTTTATATATGAGACCACCAAAACTAATATTCCAGCCAGACCTTCATTACTTTCATATTGTGTAACTCATTATCCTCATAGATCCCCTGGGTCAGTACTGTAATAAACACCATTCTGTAACAAAAATAAAATAAAATAAAAACAATTTGATATGAAATGTTTAATTCCGGGTGACAGATGAGTGTATTAAACCCCAATCTGAAAAAAAAAGTTAATTGTTATAATTAAAAAAAAAAAAGTTTACGGTTACAGAGGAGCTGACCCCGCAAAATGTTTAGCACCTGCAATTATCACCAACCCACACAGCCACACAGAGGCTGTGACAAGAGGGATCAGCAATGTGACTAACTGCATTTACCAGAAATCACTGTACTTCTTCTGGTAATGCAGCTTTAATACTAACAAAACACGGAACAAGCAAAATTCTCCCTAAACACAAAGTAAATCATTGCATCCTTCAGCACACAAAATAAACCAAGAGCTCATATGAACTTGATTAAAAATAGGGCACAGTTGAAACATGTCATTTTGCATATATCTTTCATATTACACAAGACCAATATTATGTCCCGGTGTACCATGTTTCTAAGAACCAGTGACATCAAAGAACTAATTGAAGGCGGAGTCTGGTTTCGGCCGTTCGCCCGTGGAGAAGGAGTTCGCGGCCATCTTGCATGAATGCAGACGCGGTCCTGTGTGCTGTGTGCGGCGGTGGAAGATGGCGGACACAGGTGCTCATTTTGGACATCAGAGCATTTGCACGAGTACGAGTACCCATGCAAATACTCGGTATCGCGGCCGATACCGATGCTTGTATCAGTATCGGTGCATCCCTATTTGTAACCTATAATTTTCCAAAGAACAAATGACATCACCAGGAATACAACCTATATACCACAAATCAGTGACATCACTGAGCATACAATCTTTCTTTTCATCAAAACTAGCACCATCAGTGGGGATATATGCTATTTATTCACTCCTCTGATGCAAACTTCTGACATCATAGAGATTGGACCTTTTCTTTCATTACAAAATAGGTGACATGACTAAATATGCAAAGCGACGTTTCGGGAACGTCGCTTTGTGTATATGACATCGTGCTCAGTCAATAATGGAGATTGACTGCTATTGGAGTGCGAGTGACTTTATGGTATTTTGCATTTGATGTGCGGAGTCATTCGCTGTGAGTTTCGGCACCCCCCAGTTTTCGTTGGAGCTTTATCCGGCCAGTAGTGCGATGGGATCTACTACATTTTGAAATCACTAAATATGCAACCCGTGCATTCCCTGTAAAACAATGACATCACCAAGAATGCAAGGAGTTCATTTACTTCAAATCAGTCACATCACCAACTATAAAACCTATCAATTTATTAAACTGCAAACTAGAGACATCATGGACAAGACAACCTATCCATTCTCCACAATGGATGGAAGTGGAACCAATCCATTCTCTACAAACCAGCCACATCACTGGTAGGGCAATGTATCCATTTTCTACAAACCAGCCACATCGCTGAAAGTGCAATCTATCCATTCTCTACAAACCAGCTACATCACTGGTAAAGCAATGTATCCATTCTCTACAAACCAGCTACATCACTGGTAAAGCAATGTATCCATTCTCTACAAACCAGCTACATCACTGGTAAAGCAATGTATCCATTCTCTACAAACCAGCTACATCACTGGTAAAGCAATGTATCCATTCTCTACAAACCGGTCACATCACTGAAAGTGCAACATATAGATATTCTACAAACCAGTCACACCACTGAAAGTGCAATGTATCCATTCTCTAGAAACCAGCCACATCACTGGTAGAGCAATGTATCCATTCTCTACAAACCAGTCACATCACTGAAAGTGCAACATATCCATTCTCTACAAACTAAGTAGTTTGTAGCTACATCATTTGGAGTGTGGTTCTACCTGTTCTCTGCAAAGCAAAGGCATCAACCAAATATGCAACATATCTATTCTCTACAAAGCAGTGACATCGACAAAAATGCAATCAATCTATTTATTCTTAACTTGTGACAATACAGAGAATGCCTCCTCTCTATTCATTACAAACCAGTGACATCACAGAGAAAATAACCTTGCCTATCCATCCACTACAAACCAGTTGCATCACTGAGATTGCAACCTATCCATTAATATAAACCAGTGACATCACTGAGAATGCAACCTTACCTATCCATTCACTACAAACCAGTGACATCATTTAGAATGCAAGCTTAGCTATCCATCCACTACAAACCAGTTGCATCACTGAGATTACAACCTATCCATTAATATAAACCAGTGACATCACTGAGAATGCAACCTTACCTATCCATTCACTACAAACCAGTGACATCATTTAGAATGCAAGCTTAGCTATCCATTCACTACAAACCAGTGACATCATGGAGAAAGAAATATAACCATTAATTACATACCAGTGAGACTATAACCCATCCATTCACTATAAGCTGGTGAGATGGTAAGTCTTGAATTTGTGATGGGGAGGTTTCATTGCTGGATAGAAGCAGAATGTCAGATGGATGAGACTGTCAGAGACAGGCTGCACTCCCTTCTCCATAATTCTATGAATTATGTATTCAGAACATGTAGTTAAAGCCCTCATTCACCTCTGCAGCTATAGGCTTTGTGGAAAAAGTAATCTTCAAAGTTCACAATACAGCAATCTAATGAAACCTGACTTTAGCGTCCATCTTGTGATCTTTGAGGATGATTACTTCACAGTTCATGAAAGCTATAAAAGTCAGTGATGGCTTGTTTTAAAACACGTTTGCTGATTGTTAATAATATATAAACACTTCAATGTCCATAGTCTGTGCACAGGTGTACATAAAAGATACAAAACCTACGACTGCTGACTTCCCCTTTTAAAATGACAAATTCCCTATCATGCAGATCCAATGGTTTTTATGTGAGCTGAGTCAATGACCTGAAAACCAATATTAGAATTAGGAGCTCTGCCTAACTTTTCTGTGCTGTGTGCTTGTCTGAGTGAGTGACTCAAAGTACTAAAGTACTAAAGAGAGCTGGTAAATAGTGTTTCCCCAAGAAGGGCAGCAATGGCAGTCCCTTGTTTCTCCCAGTGCAGGATTCCTTTATGGTACATGTGTAGTGAGCAATAATGAATGTGGAAAATCTGAGGAATAAAAACTAAGAAATGTTTTGAAAGTCAGGCACGATACATGATTTGTAAAGTAACATTTCAGCTAAAATGCTTAAATCTGCAATCAACACTTTCTTAAAACAAACCTGAAATCTACTGAGACTCACTTTCCATTTTACAATCCAAGGTATACGCACGCACATAAACACGAGCACCTATAAATTAAGGCCAGAGATGACAAATGATGTTTTAAACAGGATAGCTCTATTTATGTAACATTAGATGTGGAAGAGTTTGCATACTTTACTAATTTTTAAACTCATGAGTAGGACTAATGAAGGAGGTATCGAAAATATGTTTCAGCATATGTTTCTGGAGACCATTTTTAAGCTTAAAGTGACCCATTCCTTTCACCATGCTTGGCAAAGTAAAAGGGTGACAAAACACCTCCTTTCCCAGCAGCTTATACTCAACTTTCCTAGCTCCGCCACCGGCCACTAGGAACAAATTGATATATCTGACACTTCTGAGTGAGGGTGAGCTTTGACTAATACCACCTTCTACCATGTGAGAGTACTAGGTGCCTCCTGATGGGCCCACTGCTGTCACATTGGAACAGGGAAGGAACGTATAGAACCACGTGAGCTCCAGAAAGTCAGTTTGAAGCTTACACATTGCTCTCTTTGCCCATTGAATGGATTGTCATGGGATTTGCAAAAGAAAGGTTTATTTGAAGGTTAACCCACCAAAAAGATTTTAGAATATTATTGCTTCAATGGCTTCCTATTCCTCTAGGGAACTGACAAAGCTACAGTCAACCTAATATAAGAGAAATATGGAGGCCACCATTGCTGACCTTCTGAAAATGCTAGTTGCCTGACCATTAGACTTACACTCTGTCTTCAGTACTTTCCAAATCACTAACAAAGAATGCAGATCAGGAAAGTCAGAGAAAAGTCAGAAACCCATATCTGCAGCTTGTTCTGAGGCTGGGGCATTGATTTACTAAAAGCAAGCAGGCTGTTACTTTTTCAAAGGAATTTTCCCATAGCCTAGTGAATGTGGTGTAAATTCACTTTGCAAAGAATACCCAATCATGTGCAAGGAAAATGAAAAAAACGTATTTTTACTTGCACATGATTGGATGATAGGGAAAATTCTCTTTCAAAGTGAACAGCCTATCTGCCCCTAGAAAATCAACCTCAGTGACCCAGTACTGAATTAGTTCTAGGAATAGAGTCAGTATGACAGACACATCACTTTCAGAAGGCAATGTTAGCAATAGATCAACATAGCTTCATTCGAACATTCGAATGTAGGCATCCTTTAACACAGGCTATGATATGGAATAACACACTGTTACAATGTAACAACCACAGATCACGTGACCTAGTGCTGCCTAAAGTTTAATCCGGGAGCACTTTATAGTCCAGCTGATGGCAAGTTCTTAAGTAATGTTTCACAAAAAAAAAAGAATTCAATGTCCAAGTGTCCACAACATTTTTCAATCCATTCTGAAGCAAAAAGTGTTCATTGTAGCAGAAAATCTCTCACTACCTAAAGCAACAATGTACTCATTCTTTTATTTGCAAATTCATATACCGATATTGTATTTAACCCATCATATCTTCACATAATACTTCTATAAGATCTTGATCTTCACCTCCCCATATGCTATCACTTCTATTATGACCAACATGTAAAGGGTAGATAATGAGCTTGATGGAAACAGCTGTAGTACAGGGTGTGGGGTAAATGCATTTTGTCACTATACCCTCCTCCAGGATATGTTCTCTTAAGTATTTTGCCAATTAAGACATACATAGCACAGAAATTGCTTCTCCAGTTACAAAATCCACAGTCGTTAGAATGGAAACCCATTAATATTTTATAATAAGAAGAGGGGAACATGTCAGTGCTTGTGTTATTTGTGCTACATTTTAATGGAGCATCCGTGTTGTGCAGACAAGAGTGCGTTACGCTCAGGGGAAAAATGAGGAAGTGCGTCGTGGGATCAGAGGTAGAGGTTTTACTTACAACTCGCTTAAATACACCAGCTCTGCAGAATATGGCAAAAAACAATAAATTAATAATAATCCATAAAATTGTCTCCCAAATGGGAGAGGAGCTCATATAGCTTGAGAAATAAAGTGCACATTCTCTGCACAATGGTATCTAAATGTGTATGGGTCATTTAAGGGTACTTGCACATTTATGAGACAAGAGACCCTGTGAACAGGGGCGTCCTGAGGCCGGGTGTCACCCGGAGCAGGTACCAGGTGACACCTCACCGGGATGTCATCACCTGACGTCACCACACACGTTGGTGATGGACGCCGGCAGAGAGCGGAGGGGACGTTCACCCGGCGGGCTAAGGTATGCCACCGGGTCCCCTCCTCTCTCCTGCAACTGTCGAGCTCTCGGTCCATGACCGAGTGCCCAACATTTCAAAGGGGTGACACCAAAATGACTGCCAGTCATTTTAGTGTCAGCCCTCCAATGGTGTCCCCCGAGTGCGGGGCCCACCCCCTTGTGACATCACCTTTTTTCTCCTGGCTCTTGACTAGTGGAATATAAAACTCAGCTGTTGCTCCGTTCAGGAATCTGGTCATAATTATAATTAAAGACATACAGAATAGAATATATTTAACTAAATGAATCCATGTCACAATTTGTCTTCTGGACAGCTTCTAAATACAGAGCTGACCAACAATGCCAAGCCTGAAAAAGTGTACAGAGAAAGATTACTATTGGCCTTTAAACTAGTTTTATATACTGTATATAGTCAAACCAGATGAATTACTGTATATACAACATTTCATGTAGAAGGAAGGAACATAAGAAAAGGAAAGTAGCAATGTAAACTCAGATATGTATCCCTAACAATGGGTAGTCTACTCATAAAGAAGAGGAAGGAACAGCAGTGTTGCTAGAAGCACAGTAAATAATATCTATATATTAGGACTGTTACTGATTAAAATTTTCGTGTTCGATTCATCAATTTTTTTTATAATCGATTAATCAATTAATTTAGAATAATTATGCACAGGGGGAGGGGGAAACAAAGGAGAAGGTTGGAGTTGGACACCCCTATGGACCGGGGTGTCCAACTCATACAAAAACAGAGCAAAAACAAAACAAAGTCTAAAGCGCTACTACCAATAGTATTCAGAGTTTGGGGGGTGTTGAGGCCAAAAAGGCTTGAGGTATACAGGATGTATATGAGGCAATCCTCCGTTGGGTGTCAAAGGAGTAAAGGAGAAAGAGATAACAGTTGAAACATGGGTGAATGTACCATGTGTAAAACGTGTAGTAACTCACCATGAGGTTTTCATGGATGTGCTTTCATCGACGCCGGGATCTGTGCAGGAAGGGGTTGATTGGAGAGTAATTTAAAAAACGTACGATCTGCCCATCTTGGACAGGCAGATCGTACTTGTGATCATCGCAAGCCCGCCTCCCTGAGGGGCGAGCTTCCGATGACCGCAATGCTGAACGGGCAGTGTGCGCGTGCGTACACCGACCCGTTCGGCATTTGCCTACCGAGCATCATTCAAACCAGCCGAAAATCGTAAGATTTCCGGCTGCTTTTCTAGCATGCTCCTTAAACGAAAGACGTGCGACCGTACAGTAGAAACGATCGCACGCCTTCATTCACACTACACGATTCTCGTACGAGAATCGTGCAGTGTATGGGCACCTTAAAGCTGGCCATTAGATAGACTACACTGAAGGCAGCAGCTATATGTTGGGGAAGAGGATATTGAGCTGGGGGATGCCAAACTAGAACGAAAACCAACGTTACACAAGCTAAAGTACCTGCTTTTTAAAACTTCAGTCCATCTAACTTGTCATGCTTCTGTCTTTTTATTAAGCCCTGAGGAAGGGGGACCTTTGCAACTCTAAAATGCATTGGTGTTCCTGGTGAATTCAAATAGTCTTACTCTGGACTTTATACGTGGAGTATGTCAGGGACCAGAACACCCCCAGGTGGCACTGTGACAATGGCACCAGGTCCTGCAGTTCCAGTGCTCACCTGCGGGTGTCCCAGCAATGAGCAATTAGTCCCCACCTGGTGCTGATCTAGGAGGGTATTTAGCCTCCCCTTGCAGTGAGGCCTGTGCCTTAGTATTGTTGCCATATCCTGTTTCCTGGTCCTGCCTTGAGCCCGGACTCTGACCTGATTCCTGAATCTTACCCCTGAGGTCACCTGATCAGTGGATCCCCTCTTGTTGTCCTGCTCCCAAGGGTTTGCCCTGTTGTCTCCAGTGTGTACCTTGTTATTCCTATTAGTTAGGCTTTTATATGTTACTTGCGGGTGTTGGTGGGGGTGCTTATGAACTATAGTTTATTAGCTACACCAAAAACACCACAACCATAAGCATCTACAGTCTGTAGATGAAAACAAGCAGCTAAGCCTTGCAGTACAGGGGTAGCCCCACTGCAAGGGTTAATCAAATCTTGTTCCTTGAGTTCTTCTTCAATATTACATTTGTAGCAAAATAAGAAACCTAACATATTATGAGTCGCAAGCTTTATAGTCAGGCTGCTTAATGTGACTAAACATACATTTCATTTTTTACCACTTAAACCCTTTTTTTTATAGCACCTGGACACTTATATTAAAGAATGTAGGATGTATTGATTCTGTTATCGACTCCTAAGCAACTAAATTAGAGAAAATGCTGCAAAATCACATTTGGACAAGAAAGTATAGAAATAAAATGAGAAAGGAAAAAAACTGTCATAACATAAAACAGACTATAATTTTTAGATGTGTTTCTCTGAATCTAATAAGCGTTACTGTGGTCACAATGCAGTGCAATAACATCCATTTGTATATGTGCAATCTACTGCTAATCTCCAGAAGATGTGAAGGATATAGAGCAGCCTTTCTTAACCAGGGTGCCGTGGCAGCCCGGGGTGCCTTCTGGTTTCCTCAGGGGTGCCTCGAAATTTTCATACAGCATTATGCCTTTCCATTAGGCAGGCAGGCTTCTAATGTGAAGGGTGAATTCTGATGTCTAAAAAGGTAGGGAGGGGGGAGGGACTCTGATATGAAAGGGGGGCTTCTGATGTCAAGGGGTGTCTCCTGATGTGAAAGGGGTCTTTCTGATGTGAAAGGGGGTTCCTAAAGTGAAGCGGGGATTGTGATGTGAAGAGTCCAAAATCCAGTGTACCGACCGCACTCCTGACCGAATAATACCCTTAGAGTCGCGTGGGTGCCAAAGTAACTGCAGATGCCTCTGCAATCCGCGATAAGTGTATGTATGAAGTCACTCGCACTCCAATAGAATTTCAAGTCAAAAACGGTTTATTGACTCGATTGCTATCACATCATATAGCGACGTTTCGGAGCGACAGCGGTTCCATCTTCAGGCGAACAGGATGTGCAATGCCTCATGGAATTTGTAGTTGCACCACAGCTAGAGGGCCAGAGTTTGCCTAATACTTCTCACATTCTGTTCGCCTGAAGAAGGAACCGATGTTGTTTCCGAAACGTCGCTATATGATGTGATAGCAATCAAGTTAATAAACCGTTTTTGACTTGAAATTCTATTGGAGTGCGAGTGACTTTATACATACACTTATCTTGTGAAATGAAGAGGGGCTTCTGAGGTAAAGAGGGGCTTCTGATGTGAAGTTGGGGTCCCTGACGTGAAGAGTGCTCTTGATGTAAAGGTGGACTTGTGATATGAAAGGGGGATGGTAAAAAGGGAACTCCTTTTTTGTGTTTTTGCATTGGGACCCCCCTTTAAAATACACACAAGACACCTATCTAGGATAGGGGGCTGGTATGGATTTTGGAGGGCTACACGTCCTTGTTTATATTTACTTTTTGTACATTTTTAACTGGGGTGGCTTGAGATTTTGCATACTTGTAAAGGGTGCTGTGACTGAAAAAAAGTTGAAAAAGCTGATATAGAAAATGGAGGCATATCTTAAGTCATGCAAGAACTTATCATATACTTCTTGGAATAGATGTGACATCATAAACAACCAATTGGAGCATACCCAAACACAAAAAAACACAGCCTCTATGAATATACAAAAATGGATCAGTCATCGCCTATGGCATTCATATATTGTTCAGGTCCAGTTCAGTGAAGAATAATCCATTGGTGAGATCTCTCTTCTGGAGATCCTAGCTCTGTTCCTACCCATCACAGAGTCTTAATTCTGCTGAAAAACAAATTAAAGGAAAGAGGAATTGTGGGACTATTTACAGGCAAAACAGAATAAATGGTCACCAGCACTCCAAGTGATAGTATAACTTTTGTTTGCCCGATAAAGGGACTGGACAGGTGACCGTTTATTCTGTTTTGCAAGTATTTGGCGGCACCATCCGCAGCCACTTCAGCACCCCCCACAATATATGGCGCTTCTCGGTCAGGAGTGTGGTGGGACTATTTGACTGCCTCTATTAACAGGTCCACGGGTGGGCAGAGCTGGGAATTCAGGTGCACAAATATCGCTTAAACCAACCTAGTGGGTAAACCTGCCTGCATCTACTAAAAACTGAAATATCATTTGTGAGTGAACTGACCCTTGAAAAGACACAGCTGCACATAAAAATGACTCCAGGGCTGAAGAGGTTAACATGCCCAAGCGCCGGTGATTAGTGTGGGGCCTTGTTCTTTGCTTGGCCGGTTTCAGTGAAAAGTGTTTTTTGTACTCTAAATACCAATGATGAGGATTTATTGTCCTCGACAAGCACTTGCAGTTGTACATCTAGTAAAATGACTTGTTCTTGTTTTCAAAAATTGAATTTTTATAGGCCAAAGAACAAACACACACTCCATCTCACTACCGCGCTTCCTGCAACACTTCCTTACGTCTCATCCACAGGCGGTTTATTATTTTTTGTCCCCTCTCTCGTTGGAAAAAATTACATTAATAGATTATCATCACCTTCAGCGTCATTAAACTGAAGATTACTGGGCTCTTTCTACCCTGTTAGTCTAATTGAAATCTGAGGTTGCCAGACTCTGTCTATTAATGTTTTCCTTACAATGTGAAGCATAAAATACGATAGGCCACCGATAATGACTTTATAGAAGCGCTCTGCGGTTGTGATGAGATATGAGATTGGTGGCCTAATCCATTCACTTTAACTAAACATAGAAAGCTGTCAACGGCCTTCTATCAGAGACACATCAACCTGTGGCTGAACTAAACTACTAAACTCGTATGAGCCAAAAGAAGACAAAATAATAACAATCGTCGTCTCCAACCTTGCTTCACCATACATCTGCATCACGGGTAGGCAAGCTCCGGCCCTCCAGCTGTGGTGAAACTGCAAATCCCATAATGCAACTGCCTCTGGGATTCATGTCTGTGGCTTAGAGTCTTGCAATGCCTCATGGGATTTGTAGTTGCACCACAGCTAGAGGGCCAGAGTGTGCCTAATACTGATCTAGATACTAGTCACCTCTTCAGGACTTCTCCAATAACTCTTTCATTCTCAGAAACTCCCTTCCACATATCATGTAAGAAACGTTCTGCGCATGCCAAGAATGCAATGCGCCCCTATTCGCATGTCAGGAAGACCCATTCTCAGGGTCAAAGGGTAAACAGACACACAGCTATAAAAGAAAGCTTTAATGTGTTTAGTGGTTTTGAACAGACAATTGGGATTATACCTGAGGTCAGAACTTCTATTTTGGAAGTTCAGAGGGCGTTCAGTGTGGACGTATTGATTAGGCCTTTGGCTGCTTCACTCCTGGAAATATCAGTCTGGATGCTGGTTTTCAGCACAGTGTCATAGAGGTTCTGGGTGGGGAGAACCTTCCAGAAAGAGTTGTACGACTAGGTGGTTAAGATCCAATCTTTATTGGTAGTCAAATGGAATACATACAGCCAATGTTCTTTGGCCAACAACCCTTTAGGAGTGGTCTAATTACCCAAAATGCACTGGAAGTATATATTTAATTGAACCATAAATAAAGATTGGATTTTACCCCAAAAATCATGTGGTTCTGTATGTAATCTCTCTAATGGAGCACCACATATCAGAAAAACCCAACAGAGGTATTAATCCTTCCCTATTCTACCCACAACAAAAGAAAATATTTGGCTCTCCCAAGTCTATGATCAGACAAGCATCTACTCTGCCCTAACATATTCTCTGACCTCCTTCTCATTCACTCACTAGACATGTATGGTCATTTTATAATTAACTTGCTCAATCCCTTAGTTTTTTACACCTTTTTCCTTTGGATTGTAAGCTCTTATGGGTGCTATAAGAAGGACACTCGACTGTAGTCAGGAAATGCAGGTTTTATTAAGGGCAAACACAAAAAGTCTCTTTCCATAAACAGGGTAGACTTCCCCTGTAACACAAGACAGGTTCCAGCAGCCACATAAATGACAGTCTTCTGTTCACAAAAGAGCCAACACTTCATGTACTTCTTATAATAATCCACTTATCTTCAGCATATACAGTCCTTAGTAGCTTTCCTCAGCTCCAAGCCTCTCAACACACCTCTGTGTGATTCTCAAACTGCTCTCTCAGCAGTGTGTCCAACAGGTCCTAGGATCACCGACCTTCCCGACCTCTCCCAGCCTCCTCTGGCTGTTCCATGTGCGTCCAGCACGCACCCAAGTCTGCTGGTGTCTGTGTGCCTCCTGCACACACACAACTCCCAAGAGCTCTGGTCCAGACTCCCAATAAGGTCGCTCTCAGCCACCTGATCCACCCATACTGGTCATTGGCAACACCTGGCCCCTGGACTTGAGATTCCATACCACTATAGTCCGAAAAACCTGGAAGGAACTAAAAAGCCAGTTCCTCCTCTGCAAAGATATTCACGTGCTGGAACCTCTTAGCCCCTATAACTGAGTGTTCTTGGGGACTGTGTTGCCAAATTACATCATAGCATTGCCACACCCTGCTACAGTGCTTACTGCATTTGTTTCATGCATTATTTGCTATTTTATAGCATGCGCTCTATTTTTTTTTGGTATTAGTTTTGTATTATCCGTACTGCTCACCCCAATATACCACACTTACTAAACAAATTAAGCCAAACTTAAGGTAAATGGCTGCATATGCAGTGGAAGAACACACACATGAACTCTCATCTGCCAAAAGATTTGCAATTTTCTCTGGCCACTTTCATGATTCTGGAGCCCTGCCGGAAATTACAGCCAGGAAGGTGACACCTCTTCCTCTGTAAGAGGTAAGGAATACAGTGGTGTCACCTTCCCTTCTACAGCTTGCTGACTGGACAATGAAGGAACAGCAATGAACTGATAGGTCACCAACTCTACTCACTCTGCTCTCTCCTCCTGCCAATACAGCAAAACCCAATTGGTTCCTAGTGCTGCCTCCCCCTCTCCCAGTCTTAGTGCTGCTGTGAAGAGGATGACAGGATAGCGATATAAATACAAGTTTGGGCATTTATACTAGGGATGCACCGATACCGAGTATTACCGCGACTACTCATACTCACCCAAATGCTCCGATGCCTAGCCCAATACCCAAACTTTCGGTATCAGAAAGCCAGGCAGTGAGTCATTACATGTGCAAGTGATAACACAGGCTATTTTTAGCCTTATCTTTCCAAGAGCGCAGATTCTTTTATCTAAAAGTGAGTCATTACATGCTGCCCGGCTTCCTGATTGGCTGGGAAGTTGGCTCCATGCTCCCTCATCCTGGCCAATCAGGAAGCCGGGCGCCGTGTAATGATGGCTTCCTGATTGGTCGGGAAGCTAGGCAATCAGGAAGCCAGGCGGTGAGTCATTACCCAAGGCTTCCCGATTGGCCAGAAAGCCAGCTCCATGCTTCCTCGTCACCTGGTGATAGGGGGGGCATGGAAGCATGGAGATGGCTTCCCTGCTAAGCGAGAAGCCTGGTGGTGAGTCTTTACACGCCGCCTGTCTTCCTGACTAATCGGGATGCCAATTGGCTTCCTTAATGGAACTTCCTGTATCGGTATTTGGTATTGGCGGGTACCGAAAAAAATCGTTACTCATTCTTGATACCGAAAAACTGGTATCGGTGCATCCCTAATTTATACTAAATGTAAATAAAATAAATGTAACTAATTTTTAAGGAACACCCAGCTATGACAAACAGTGTTTTTTTTTTCATCTTCTTGGAGAGTACCTGTAACTGCATAATTGGACAAATAAATAGGTTAGTCCGTCCAATTAATTACTCAGCATAGGTGGTATCCAAAGAGTTCAGTTAGAACATTTTTTTTCTTTAAAATGCACAAGGTTTCTCTGCAGAGTATCCAGACACCAAAGCTCATTATAAATCCAAGTAAGATATGCTACAGCAGCTGCAGGGGAGCAGAGCTGGCTCCTGAGAGGGAGATCACAGGTCCAGTTTCTTAGAGAGTTTTATAAAAATGATGATTGAAATAGCTGGCGTGAGTCCCAAACCAAGATGCTGGTCTTGGGTGGACTTACCCATTAATTGAAAGTTTCATCCAAGCATTGAGAATTTACCACAGAGTTATCAGTAACTGGTTGAAGTCACCTCTGCAGCATAAGCACACATAACAAGATTATTGTTAAAATATGCTTACCTAAACTATAAAACACCAACAAAGATTCCAGACTGTGCTTATATGATCAGAAATGAGAAAAGCATGCAAAATGCAATTATACTGAATAAAAATACATTTATGCAGAGCTTAAAAAAATAGCACACATTCTATGAAAGGTATTTATAGCTGGTTTTGGAAATGTTTAACATTTTGAGTATTTCTTTGTTTATTCTAACTAAAGAAAACAAAATGTTATTGTATTTGTAGTTAGGTAAAGATAAAAATGTTGTATATTCGTAGGATGCAGTCTTATACACACCCAGCAGATGTGGCTCTAGTTTCCTTTCCACGTTTTTAAATCTGTTGTGTACAGAACTCAATGATTCATCATAGCTGTGATGTTTCCCTTATCAGATGGCAGAGTTGGAAATCTTTAACACACATAGGAAGCTGCAAAGGAAACCACTCTGCTGTGCTGTCTGGATAACCCACAGTGCTTTAGGAATCCTTTGTCATGAGTTACATTTTATTTAGAAGAAATATTGTGTACATATCCAAAATTTCTGAGTTTGCACCATGGCAAGAGGTGAGGGTCAATCTGAGGATAATTCCTCACGTTGTAGAAATCCTCTGATTTCCTCCTGTGTCACCAGGAAGGGGAGGGAGGGAGATTATTTATATATATAATTATAGTTTTTTTATTTTTTTCACTTACTGTCTCTAATGTGAAAAGACACCCCTGGGCAAATGTAGAAATGTAATGACATAGCAAGGACCCAGGCAGCAATATAGACTTGATAGAGATTCTAGTCCTTGCTAACTCCACTCAAAACTAAGAAGGGAAAGTTTTGGCTATAAATACACTTCAATGATTTATTAGAAAACACAGAGCTTGGTTCATTTGTGCCCTTTATATCTACCTGGAGTTCAACTTTAATAAGTGACAGAGTATAATAATACAAATGATTATAAATCATGAAATCTAGCTAGAACACAAGAAAATATAATGGACCTTTAATTTCTTATGTTTTGCATCCCCGATTTTCAATAAATGGACAATGATACCGAAAAGGATTTTTTTTTTTCATAACAGGTGCGAATTGATTGGATCAATATTAACCATCCTGCTATAAATCCATCAGGCGATGGTTGGCGATTTTATGTGAATATTACTTTGCTCATAAAATTAATGTGCAGAATAACTGTACGTTGACTGCTCATCATCTCTTCAGAGGTTAACCGTTATAATTATTGAATTTTTTTTTTTTTGGACGTTTTAGTATGCAGTGTATTCAAATGGCACACAATGTTATCATGCATTGTATACACATGATTATAATAACAACTCTTTTCATATATAAATGTGATTTTTCTAGCCATCCCTTACCTGAATATACAGTGTTTTCCATCTGTCCTTTGTAAAGTGAGGAATGACAGAGTGTAGATTAGAAACAATAGTAATGGGTAGCTTGCAGACTGTTTTGGCTGAACACATTTTCGGGGACTGAGGGTTCTGAAGAAGGAGGCGTGTCCCCCAAAACGCTAAAACAGTCTGCAAGTGTGAACAGCTGCTGCATGTGAACTGGTTCTCTTGTCAGTATTTCCTTCTGGCTTTCATAATGGGAAAGTGTATTGATGTTTTCTATGGCTGCACTTAATTTCAAGTATTTTGTGAGTATATGGATGTTTTTATAAATAAAAGTTCCTTTATTATACAATATCACACGAGGGAAAGGCGCCTCTTTTATTTTTTTTGTTTAAAATGACTGTTCACATGTTCCTGTGAAAGAATTTACAGAAATCAGGACAAATATCAAGTAAATGTGCATAATAACGGAAAGACATCACAGAATTATTAGAATGTTCAGTCAGTGTGTGATATCACCTTTTGTCCACATTTTGCTCACTGCTTAGACCAAGGGTGGGTACTGTGCAAGTCAGTGACCAGTTCTGCCTTAGAAAGAGGTTTTCGCAAGTCTATGACTAGCCTTCAATGACTGTTGATATGCTCCAGGTCTGTCATAACTTAGCAATGAGGAAGAATGTCCCATTCTGCAAAGGCAGATCCCATTTCTTCCACCATTTTCATTCCATATGTCTCAGTAAATGCAGCTTTTCCTTTCCAGTTCCCATCCTGGCATGCATCATGCAGCTCGCTACTGCACAAGCGACATCCCTACCCATGTCAAGGTCCCTCAATCCTGACTGACCCTGAACTTGAGCCAGAAAAGGTACATCCTAGTAATTCTGAATAACACGAAGACTGCACAGGAAAATGCTGTGTGCTAAGAGCCTGCAGTTCTTTCCAAAAGCATTGTGAAAGTCCTTTTGAATCTTGTTCACAATAAATGCAAATTGCAGATAAACTGAGGCAACTTTTTTTTTACATAAGAATTCAAGTTTTTCTCAAACAACTGCAATTCATGTTTTAGTTGTGGCCTTGAGCGACTCTTAAACAAATAGCCATTTCAAGTTATTTTTAGCGATGAATCATGTGTCTCTTTCTTAACATCTATCAGTGACCATTGAAGAAAAAACATCTGTTGGGGACAGTTTACTAGAAAGACTGTCACAAACCTCCCTTCAACATCAAGCTGTCATGGGGATCTATTGCTGCAGACAATGATCCAATTTAACCCAGCTACAATACCGTATATTACCTTTGTCCTTCCAAAATGCACCAGAACCCAGCTTAAATTTGGCAGCTCTGTTTTAGTAGACATTCAGTAACCCATCACCTCGGAGGGCATGATTAACATACTGATCGATTTGTTATCCTGTCTCTGTTTCAACGAGTGGCCAAGAGCAAGAGCGATGAGCGGATGTAGAGGAAGATTTGATGAGATGAGCCACACATGATTAATTGTTTATTGAGCTACATAAATAAGGCACCAAGAGTCACACCTGTGTAGACTGCCTGTTCTCCTAAACCCAAAACACAATATACCTTTCACTGAATATCCTTTTCACCAAATATTAGTTTTCTCTGCTTTTAATAGTTTATTTTTACATTGAAGAGACCAACATTAACAAAAATTAGAGTGTATTGTGAGGCACTTCCTGGCAGAATTGTGAACGGTGAATATGTGCCACATAGGTTTCTCACCTACACATAGTGAGGGGCTCCAAGGTTTGTGTCTGCTATGGAGAAAATACAATTTACCAGGGTCCAGTTCTGTTCTGGGCCCTGTAGAGTTTCAAAAGGGATAAAGCTTCTATCCCTGGGTTCACATCTTATCTGTTATCCAGACCTCATTATTAGTCTTAGTTGTTCACAGGCATTTTTATATGTAAGCTCACTGATGCTCATGTCTCTCTGAAGTGAGCTCCTGCTGCTGGGTGAAAAGGCTGAATGTAGACAGAGCAATAAAAAAGCACATGTGCTGCCTGTTTGTTTTAGGGAACCCATTAGATGGCATCTTATTCTTCAGGAACTAGTTTATCAGTTTATTGAACAAAAGTGAAGGACAAACCCATTTGCACTGTTCCTGGTTGTTTTGTGCATGGTTTACCACTGCCACTATCAAGTGAGCCTGTCCCCCTTACAGTAAGCACTCAAAATTAACTTTTTTTTTGCTACCTAAGGAGAGGTCTGTGTACTTTGTAATGCTTTAGAAATTAAGTAGGTAGGGCTTCCATCACAAGCTTAAATTAAAACTGAAAATACACTGTGTTGTCAGGTCAAAGAAGAAAGTAGGAGCATACTTTATTTTGGGCACATCAACAGTTATGTTTCTGTACTTGCAACATGTTTAATAGAGTAAAACATGGGGGACTGTGCATGTATTGCAGAGATGTACAAATTATGTTTTTTTTACCTTGATTTATTCTTTAAAGACAAATGTCAGAAATATGTCCATACTAGAGAAGAACATCATGAAACTGTAAAGTGTTCAATCAGTGATGTCATCTTATTTTAGTCTTTTGTCTTCCTTTGTCTTTCAAACATCAATTTTATATATACAGGGCCTTGTGCTAAAATGCAAGGTGCTCTTCTTTCACAAGCCCATTTAAGATACACTAAGAAAATCTAAGAGGAACAAAGTCGAAGTTACCCATCATACAAACCGGCTTCAGGCCGCACATAATGTTCAGTATATTTAATGTTAGGGAGGACTGTAAGAAACTGCAGACATATCAGGGAATATGGTGGTCAGATACTGTGGATATGCTATAGGTTTGGTTGGAGATTAAAGCCATGCTACAGAGGACAGTGAGAGATTGAGGACACTTTATATGTCTGAGGACCACTAACATAAGTACCAAAGAGTTGCATGTCGCTCTTGAGCCACAGTTTGGGCATCAGGGCTGTACACAAAGCTCAGGTCACTGGACCATCTTCTGGGATTCTGGAAATGCTGAGGAGTCAAAATCTGCCAAGAAGTTCCTACAGGACTGTGTAGGGTGACTATACATGACATTTGGACTCCCCAGTGTTTTCAGGATCCGAGCAGAATGTTTAGTGAAATCACCTTTGCCTAGGCAAGCTTATTGGAATGAGGCAGGTTTTTAGGTGAGTCATTTTACCTTTTTTCCCCCCTTTTTAATGGGCAGGTAAGAGGTGGTCCTTGTATACTCATGCCTTAATGCCCCCTGTGTATGAAACATTTTGCACCCTTTATGTTCCTCTGTATGAGAAGGTACTTCAAAGTCCATCTCCATTAGGAAATACCAAAATAATTTTGGAACTGTAAGCATAGTTGAACAATTTGCCTATTTTCAAGCTACACTGGGCCATTTACTGTCCCAACTGCTGTAGATATGCTCCTAGTGACATAATCAGCACCACTAGCATCACTTAGATACTTCCTCACTATAGATTATGTTACATGAGAAATATTAATTCCTTGCTACGTAGAGATTTAACCAGTTGCTCACAGCACAGCATTAACCTAAAGGAACACAAGAGATTTTAAGTAACTCAGTCATGGTATTAATATTGCAAGCTCTGTTGCTAAAAGAAGTTTGTTTGTTTTTTAATTTAGGGGCCCCTGCAAAAGAACACATTTAACACTCACCTACCCTGCTGCCTAGCAGTGAGGATAAACCGTCAACTAAAGGGTCTACAGAATCAATCACTTTCGGTAGCTTTGATTTTGTGATCCGTTACTTGCTGAGGTTCTTCTTGCAGACCACTACCTTACTAAAGGACACAGCGTTGACGTAGAGTTGATCCACTGAGCCCAGCAGGGGGGGATCAAGAATCTGACACTTCTGGGAGTGTCAGAATCTGAAGATTTCTTTAGCCAGTGGTGTCTCTTCACTGCAGCAGAGCAGTGGGAGAGGGGAGTTTTAAATGTCTTATCCCTTTTTTTTAGTATTAGATTTGTTTTAAGAGTCTACGGCTTGTTTGTACCTATGCTAGGCAAGGGCAAAGCAATTTTTTTAGCAGGCATGAAAATATCAAGTAAACATTTCTCCAATAACTGCTACTTATATGTACCAAGCATGCAGTTTCCCAAGGCTGCAAATTAGAAGGTGAATGAAATGAGCTATACATTGTAATCACTAATACATCTCAGGAACATAAGCCCCATCCCGGGATTCAGAGAAGATCCCAGTCTCTTTCATTTGACTGGAACTGAACTTATTGAGTAGATGTCATAGAGATGCGCCTCCAGAGTTAGAAGCCCCAAGGTCATGGAAATCTCTAGGACAGAATCAATAAACTTGTGTACAAGAAGTCACTGACAACAACTTTGTCACCATTATTAAAAGGCTTGGAGACAATTTGTATTAGTGTGTTGGTCTATTTTTTCCTTGATGGGGGAATGGACGCACGTGCACAAGGAAATATAAAAGAAAACACAATCTACATTTGATTAGTTGTAGTTTTACAAATCTGTCGACTAAAAAAAAGCTGTGTTAATACTAAACTCCAGACAAACTGCTAAATACACAGATGAAATATATATGAACTGTCTTATTTGCAAAAGGATTTGTAATTCTGTCCAGCAGCTGCTTTTTTAGTTTATGCAGCTCTGCCAGACAGCACAGGTAGGAGGGTGGAACCACTTTCTCTCTTACAGTTAAGTAGTAAAATAGTCTCTCCTGCCCATCTGCAGAATGCTGATTGGACAATGATGAAACAGCAGCACACTAATAAGTCAACAATGCTCTCTACTCCTGTCAGCATATATACAGTACTGTTAGCACATGTCAGACATCTCAACTCTCCCGGAAGCTCCGGGAGTCTCCCGCTATTAGATAGCGGCTCCCGGGAGAGAAACATTTTCTCCCGGAAAGGTTTAATCTGCTCTATCAAGCAGATTAAACCTTTCCCTGCGATCGTTTTTTTTTTTCTTTTCTGACATCGGGAGCCGCGGCCCGACCTGAGGGGGACATGAGGGGGACCTGAATTTTTCTATCAGGTCCTCTTCTGCTGATTGAAAGCAGCAGTGGGCGGGTGCATTACCTAGTTTCCTATTGGCTATTGCAAAGTGGAATCTAGCTATGCAATCGTATGCCTTTTTTTTTTTTTATTCTGACAACTTCAACTGTCAGAATACAAAAAAAAAAAAAGAAAGCCTGCAGATAGCAAAGAAGCTACTGCTACCTGTGCTATCTGCCATCATTTCAGGGGGGTGCTCTCTCCCAGCCCCCCCTAACCTCTCCTCCGTGGATGGGGGGGGGGGGAGCACCTCCCGGAAATGAGAAGGACACCTCCCTGAAAGTGCTTCTTTCAGGTTGGGATCCCTGACATGTAGGCCTAGAAAAGGCCGGCATGTACAGCTCCGTGCTGCGTGCACGGCCGTATCAGGCAGCTCCCAGGAAGGACAGGTGCTGCATGTGATTGTACACAGCAGCCTGTTCTTCTCTATGGGAGTACGCAGCCATATGCCCACCTACGCTCACCTCAAATGCAGGTCCGTACGGGTACGGGTGCGGGTGTCCCGGCTCGGACGCAGACAGGATCTATCCTGTCAGCTTATGAGTACGCTCACTTGCACAGGCGGCGTAGGCCGCATAATCCCATAGAGAAGGACAGGGGCTGCGTACTAATCACACGCAACACCTGGCCTTCCCGGGAGCTGCCCGATACGGCCTGCACACAGCACAGAGCTGTATGTGCCGGCCTTTTATAGTGTAAATGAGGGTGTAGATGCAGCAGAGCCTAGTGCCACTTTGAAGAAACATGTATACATGCGTAGGGACCCTGTCATAGTGTCCCTAGTCTAAATTTAGTAAGCAGCTAGGCTGTAGTTAGTCCGAGCTCTGATTGTTGTTCTGTGTTCATTAGGTTTCCTCTAAATTCAGACTATTGTACTTCTGTCTGTTACTGGGAAAGTGTTCTCCAGTAGATAGAGGAAGATGAAACAGTGTTCTGCGTTATGAGTATATTTCTCTCTGGCTGATCACTAGGAGTTTTATTGCCAGTGATACATGCTTGTGAATTGAATAAATATATAGGGCAACCTTTCAGATGGGCCCTATGCCTCCCAGGCTTGGCCTGGGGAGGATGCCAGTGTGAGTCAGTCTTTGCCTTTTGGGCTCCTGCCAGGAGGGGAAATTATTTGTCTGCCAGGCCTGCTGACTAGAGAGGCTGCTGCAGAAGTTGGCCTGGGCTTGTCATGGGGCCTGATAGATTTATGCTGTCCTGCAGGAGGATACATCTAGAAGGAACAGAGCAGGAAGATGGCTGCCTGTATGGAGCTTCTTAGGAAGAGTGTCCTGGAGAGCTGGGTATAAGCTGCTGATGGTGGACACTGCAGTGGACTGCATGACAGTTCAAAACTTCTCATCCAAAAAGGTACCCGTGATTGATTGCATAGGATCTGGGTTCTTCTTAGCTGCTCTTAAAAGGATTAACTAATAATCTACTAAGAGAAAAGTCTGGAGCTGTGTTTTTTGCCCTAATCCTCTCTCACTATATATACTCTATAAACATATTAAAATGAATGGCACCCAATTTCCTTTTACCTCACAATAAATCAAGGATTCTGCCCTGAGAGTTGAAGTGCTAGCCCAATGAGTCCTTTGAATTCTTTGGAATAATACTCAATCATATCAGTTTGCATACTGGACAAATATATTTTATCTACTAGTTGTTGAATTTCCAAAAAATCACACATTTTTAGTTTACCTGAATGCATGAATGCAGATTTCTCTGATCTGTGGGGCTCATGCAATGCATGAATTCCCTCTGCCTGGATTCATAAATTGGTTGATTATCTAAAATGGAGAAGTAACTAGCATTACACCCACCCAAACTATACCTTGGAATTATTCTTTCTAATGCTGTGTGACACATACAGTATATGGATCATCACGACTGATGCTTGCATTTGAGTAATAACATCATGTCCAGTCACTTGCAGGGACAAGTTCTAGACTAATGGGTACTGCCTAACTGCAGTGAAGAAAAGTGAGGTCAGGGAATTGGCTATGATGTCTGGCTAGGGATCCGGTAGCACTGGTTAAAGAGTATTAAACATTATTTGACGTATTTTTTAGCTAATTTAGCTACTTGCAAACAGTGTGACTTTAAGGTGTCTAGCATACTCACTGATATGTAGGAGTTATTATTTGCTAAACACTAAACTATAATGATGAAGTTAATATAATAAAAAGAAGTCATAGCCTCTGGGTAACCAGGCCGAGAGGAGCTCAACTGCTGTACGCACCATGTGGACCTTTTATCTTTCAGGAGAGGATTGGATAAATCCACAGGTGGAGTAGAAAACCCTTTAGATAAAAACTCAGCATGCACCTGCGTTCTCCCCTTTCTCCAAAGAAACAGCAAACTGTTCAGGAAGGATTGATTGCTGGTGGAGGTGCTTGCTATGTAACGTGCCTGTCTATAGATAAACACCCATCACAAATCTTGTACACAAAACAAGGAAAGAAGTCACGACAAGCGCAGTGCTTTAACCGAGCACGTTTCCTGCAAGGGAAGTGCGCAGCAAGCCTCAGAGAGGAATAAATGGGGTAGAAATGACAATCATTCTTCACTCACAATCCATGACTGCTTTCAGTGCTGATAAAATCCAGCATGTGTCACTTGTCAAGTGTCTCTTGTCACACTTCAATGTGAACCTCCTCACGGGGAGAGAATGATGGGAAAGGGGGGGGGGGAGCGCAGGACGCAGTGAAGGGAAAAGCTGCAGAGATCCCAAGGACTTGAGCACACAGTGTGAAGCCATTTCATTTTATCTTTTCATAGACTTTGCATGTGATCCCTGGAATGTAATTATTGTCACCTAATAAAACAACATATGCTAAGACAATTAAAAGATTCCATTATATGTGTAGTGACAGTGGTGAGTGAAAGGCAGCGAACAACATAATGCAGGACAATATCATCTCGTCCTTATGTCCCTCCGCTGAGAGGAGGGGGCATGGTGAGAAAGCTTTTGTTCATTTAGCTTTGCTTGCCCAAAGCAGGGCTAAATGTAGAAAACAACTACCCGCCCAGCGCATCGTGAGATAGGAATTCCACACCCCTGCTGCCCCTCCACTCCCTGCTGCCCCAAGGCCGGGCCTTGTTGGCCTTGTGGAAAATCCGGCCCTGGTAATGTAGACAATCACATCAATGCTTATAAAGATAAAGGTTAATAATTACTAATCTTTAAAAAAAAAATAGTTGCTGGAACCGATAAATATAACCAAACTACTTTTACACATTTTTTTTTTCTAAATCTAGAGTAGCCAGTGTGGAAATCCAGTTTCTGACCCCCTTAAAAGACTGTAGGCACATGGAACAGATCGGTTTATCCATACCCAGATAAGTGGCATTTACATATAAGCCATGGATTAACAATTTTCCCCACTGGACAATCCAATCTGCTCTATGGAGTGGTACCAACTATATGTGTGCTATCAATACGAAGTATGCTCTATGTTGTAGTGCTGGCCCCCCAATTTTGACCCAATCCCTGATTGCATGGGATCCAGTCAAGAAGCTCTCTACTTCCTTATAACGTGTTGCCTTAAAAAGTATAGCACAATATGTTATGTATCTGTTTTCATACTTTTAGGTTTACTTAGGGTAATTCACAAAAGGGTGAAGAGTTTGGAGAAGGCAGGAGAAGTGAACAATCTAGGACAACATAGCTAAACTGGGAATTGAGCTGATTTGGAGAATTTTTCCAAATCAGCTTTTTTGGCCTAGATTGTTCACTTCTCCTGCCTTCTCCAAACTCTTCACCCTTTTGTGAATATCCCCCTTAGTATCATGTAGAAGAAAAAGTTGTTTGATACCAATGCATTCCTCAGCAATCATATATTCAATCCAAATTTAAATCAGATAACTGCTCGGCAACTGTGGGAAGAAAGTCAATGGCAGCTCATACTGTATGTGTTGATTTGATTAACAGCAGAAAATGTCCCAGACAAGTATTCTCTGCAGATTATCTGCACATATATGGGCACATTAAATGTGCTGTTGTTAGGGGAGAGGTGAATTTACTTGTGTATGGAAGTGCACTGTATGTAGAGTAGAACCTAGTTGGTGTCCAGGAGCCAAAGAAGCAGGCCTTTGTTGAAACAGGCTTCATTTGCTATTGCAAGCCACAAAATTCGAGACAGTCATTTGTATTTCCAAATAGGGCACTCAAATACAAGCAGACACAGTCTTCCTTTCCCTCTTTGCATATCTGTGGATGAATTTAAAGATTTTGTCTGGAGAGCACGCAAAATTAGACCTAATAACATCAGTGAGCTTCACAAAGTAAATAGGCATCCTTAGCTAGTCTGTGTTATGATGTTTCAATAACATCTTTGAGATGACAGTAGACCATGGCTTCCCCATCAAACGGCGACTAGTAATGAGCCGCATGTTCTCTAGGGATGTACCTGTAGACCCGCCACACTACACAACTCCTGGGGGTAATGAGCCAGTGAATTCACCAATCTAGCTAATTACACGGTGCTCACAAAAGTGACATTTTCCTGGGAATTTCTGATGCTATGAAAAATTTCAGCATGTGATGTTTTCATGGATGGGGGGACCCTTGCTTCTTGTATCTGGGGGACAAACATGTTGTCTTAGCGTCAGTGATCACAGCTCGTTCTCAAATGGCAGAGTGCTAGATAGAGCTTGCAAGTTGTAACTTAATTGGTGTAACATACCATTCACAAATGTTCTGGAGGTTATCAAAATTGTAAACAGAATGGTAAAACCTGATATGGAAAAGAGATACTTTGCAACATACAAGTGACTTCCTACTTTCATTGAGACACTGGTATGAGTGTGACTTACTAACATGACGAAATACACTGTTTGCAGTGAAGGTAAATACACTACGAAGTGCCAGAACATTAACCTACAATATATATTTAAGACCAAAATTACATGATGACTCCACCTAGAACTTCAGATTAGCTGATGGTTTCGGTTTCCTATGAATTCAAAAACTTTTTGCAAGTACAGTGGTTTTCTGTGTCAAGAACTACCATTGCCACCTATCCTAATGCTTAACCCTTGACCTCATCCTAACTTTACCCTTAAAGGACAACTTTACTTCCAGCTGTACTTGGCAACCCCCAGCCATCCAGAGGAGTACATCTCCAGCCATATGAATGAGCAGCGTGCATACTTAGTATGAGCTGGACACAGCCAGGACATTTTTGTGTAAAACACCTACAGAGGGTGTAAAATACCTACCTGCTATACTTTTAAAAGTCCACGCCTGTCAAGTGGTGACATGGTCACATTAAAGCTGAATTCCAGGGTAATGTAAAATTGAACCTTTACAGTAGGTGCCCCATCTTCAAGGGTTAAATGTTTGTTAACGGGATAAGGAATAAGGTGTAATACTTACCCTATTCCTCCCTTTCTTGCAAACTTCCTTATCTGTGTATGGCCAGTCCCCCAAAGCCACTCTCTCTTCACTGCTCGACCAGCTACAGCTCTCCAACGTCATCACTTACAGTGCAGGGCCAACGATCCTGCATTGTATGTGAGGAAGCTCGGGATTTGCCCACCCTCAAGAGCATTGGACAGCGGAGAAGGACCGCAGCTGCTGGAGGAAGGAATAAAGTAAGTATTGTCCTTCTTCCAATCCCCCTAGACAAAATGAGCAACACCTCTTGCAGTGTGTGTGTGTGTGTTGGGGGGCACTGAAAGGTTATAATTTACAGTAACGCAGAGTTCATCTCTAAAATCTATAAAAGATCCTCCTTTGCATCTAAATCTACTATCAACTATATCATAAGACACAAAAAACAATAACTCAAAATGTTGCATTTCTAGGCCAGCATTTGCTGTTTTCAGGAATTTGGTTCACAACAAAGTTTTGGTTTGCTAAAGCATTGTGTGTTATAAGCAATGTCCATGCTTTTGTTTCAAAAAATATTGACTTCACCCCTTTTTCTTCCATTCTTGCATGTCAATTTTGCTAATCTACTCCAGCCTTTTCCATACACAGAAAAAGTTTAGAGATCCATATAACATTTGTAAATACAGAATATTTGCCAACTGTTGTTTTTCAAAATACCTAAACTAGCTATTGGAAAAAAAAAATGACTAACCGATAGGGATGCACAGATACTTTTCTAGTACCAGTGCAGATACTTGTCATTTTCATAAGAACTACCAGGGTTGCAGCGGTTGCAGCTGGGACCGAGCTCTGGCGCTCCACCACTGTCCTGAAATCATTAGTCTGTATTGTTTTAGAAAAACTGTCACATGACAATAAACAAAAATGTATCAGTACTCGTACTTGTAAGTACTTGGCAAGTACCAGTACTCGTACTCGCAAAACTGGTATCTGTGCATTTCTTTTATTTATATTTATAAAAATAAAATCATACAATAAAACAGAGATGTACAAATCCCAGGAGCTCCATGTGCTCCTTACAAATGACAGCTGCCTCCTAACTTTTGAATTTTTCTGTAGTGTAGTCTTGGAGCTCAAAAGTATCGGTACATGTACTCGTACTTGTACCGAGTACTGTACTTGGTATCTGTGCAACCCTACTAACCGAGTTCGCTAACATTCACAAGCATATTTTTTTTAACTTGACTTCTTTTATCATTAAAAAAATGCAGAGACCTCTTTGCAATCCTCCCATTAAGACTCACTTACCATAATGATAACACCACCATAGACTGCGGGCTCTCACAGCACTGAAAGAGTTATGGGGTCAGCTATACATTGAAAGTGGGTGGATAGAAGTAGTATTAATTTTCATGGGTTTTCACACACGAGCAACGAGCAGAAAACATTATGAAAATGTCCAAGAGAACTGATAATTGAGTTGATTAGTATGACCTTGGTTATGAAGGTAATAGAACAGTGAATGATACTTAGACTGAATTATAGCCCTGCTGTCCTATGTGGAGGGGTAGTGAGGTATGTAATTTGTTCAGTAGCCTATTCTTTATTTGACAGGATAGTAACTCCTGGACCGAGAAAGCTAGACTATACATTCTCAGCATTCTATAGCCTTCTTCTTAAGCAAAAGTATAACCTATATCACACAATACCGTACAGCACGATAACATAAAGGGCTTAATAAAAAAAGTCCATCAAATTAGCCTATCCTAATTAGAATACTGTTCAGACAGTAAAATATCAATTGCAAGGGGGTTGTTGTGCATTTAAAAAAAGTTGATCCCCATTTTATGCCAATGTTTATAGTTGCACAAAGTGTTTATCCGAAAATTTTGAATTATGTTAAATTTGTACTGCATTTTACAGATTTGGTGGCCAAGTGGAATTTCAGTGTTCCCATTTTAGATTTGGATTCAGAAGACTTTTGTAGAAAAGGACCAAAGGCTACTTCAAAGGATGTTTCTTCCTTATATCTGCTTCTGCTTTTGCCTGGGTACACTTAGTTTGGGTGCCAGTGTCACCAGGTCCCACCCCTACATCTTAGTATCCCTGATAGAATTCCTAAAAAAGAAGTAGCTCAGGTTGTTTTGTGAAGCCATCATCTCATCAGACAGCAGCTTCCAAAACCATTCTGCACAATTTTACATCATTTGTTGCTCTGTTCAGATTCCCAGTGACTTAAATGTGACTTCTGGTTCTGAAATTCTAAATTTCAGAGGCTTATACATCTTTTTACAGTTCGGTCAAACTACAACCTACCATTTTTTTTTTCCAAAGTGTGCTGATTTCTAGTTTTACATGTGTATTCAGCCTCTTACCATGCTGCTGCTTGGCCAGAGCCCATCTACATTAGGAAGTCAAAACACAGCTAACATATTTGTCTCTGGTTCCAGTGAAATCACACCATTCACTAACCCAATTGCTCCAGTGTCACCAGTGACAACACCAGCTGCACTTGTTTCCAGAGATGCTTCCAGTATCAGTGGAATTAATCCCAAGGCACAGTTTCTAAACAATTAAAGAGTGGATGGCTGTGGGAGCAGATATGGTTGCCAGCTGTCCCTGATAAAGAGAGGATTGCTCTAATGGTTCATGTAGAGTATACATGTGTTTAGACTATACCTTCTAAACTGCTAGTATGAAAAACATGCCAACATCTAGAGATATTTGGTACTACATACTGTTACATACTTTGCTGATGTAAGAGACTTACTGGGAGTCCAGTCCAAGCCCAGAAGCGCACACACACCATGGTGCACAGTCATGTGCAAAATCGTGCATTGGCGCAGAAATGCACACGTACGGGAACGGTCACTCCCCAATTACTTTTTGAGGTGCGCACATTTGCACAACAGCACAGGTTCATGAGCAGGCACGCATTTCCTATTTAAACAATGCCTGAGCATGGAGCCAGTTAATGTGTGGTAGCCAACTATCCTTGTGTTCCTGGGTTTACCCTGAGTTCTTGCTTCCTTGTGTATGAACCCGGCTTGTGACCCTTGGACCTAATTTCTTGTCTCCTGATCTGTCACCTCATGACTTCATTTATATGTGTATGACCCTGGCTTATGATGCTGACCTTGCTCCTGCCTCCTGCTCTGGTACCACTGCTACTCTGCCCTCCTGTGTATGATCTCAGCTACGGCTCCGACTCTGCTTCCGGCCATCCACCTGGTTCCGGTCTACTTTGCTGTCCGTTGTCTGCTCACTTGATCAATCTCAGCACAAAGTTCTCCAGCTCCAGCTATGGTCCTCTTAATAACAAAATACGGTATTGTACTGTAGTTCCAAGTGGAAGAAAGTCCAAAGATAGTGTGGTAAGTTCTTAAATTCAGTCATTGCAAAGGGGGTTGAAGTCATGGCTCTAGGAGTGGCCAAAACTCAATGTCCAGTTCAATTATAAATGTAAAATTGTGTTTCTAAAATGTAACACAGGTCAGAATCATAATGGTCTTGGTTTCATGGCATACATGTCTTTTAATATTCTGCATCGAGTAATGTTTTTTGAAACTATTTTCTTGCACATCAACTGCACATACTAAGGGCCCATAAATGAGGAATAATTTCACGGCACTCTGTCCTGCATGACTGAGGAACATGGTTAACCTTATTAAATGGGTCACACAGTGAATGATATAGTCAATAAATGAACCACTATTATGCCTTCCCTTCAGCTGTCCCTGTTTTTTTTTTCTTCCAACCCACATACTACATTTTCTATGCAATTACTAGCTCCCTTTACTGTCTATAAAAATGTCAGTTTCCAATTTCCATCAAAGAATCCTCGATCCGCTCAAGCCAGCAAATCCAGAGATTCCATGTAAAAGGTATGTGACGAAGGGATTAAACGCTTGCGTGGCAGAGGATTACATGTGTCAAATATTTTCTTCTCGAAAATCGAACCTGCTAGAAGATACAACAAATAAAAGTCTGTCACTGTCAATATGTCATTGTAAGACTGTCTATCTTTCTCTGTACTTTAGTTATGGCACTTCTACATGAGCAATCTCTCAGTTGTGAGACTTAATAAAATACCAAGACCAAGAATTGTCACTGCTTAAAATATGACAGTAGCTGATCGCTGTTTTTTTAAAAGCAAAAGTCTGGGGAAACCACTTTAGCCAATGACTGGTTCCAGGATGAAACCTCCTTTGGCCAGGTGGGGGTCCTCAGACATGTTAAAGAGTTCCACATGTCCACTCAGGTGTTTAGTTTAAAAATTAGTTCTTTCACTTTATTCCATAGAGGCAGTAGTACAAAATAGATAGCTCCTGCTTTTCTGTTCAAAAATAATCTCTCCTATTTTCCCCTCGCTTTCTGTCCTATGTACAGGACTAGCGGAACCCAGAAAGGGTTTTCAGGCTGAATTTGGGTCTGAATAATCCAGCTCGGGTTTTGTGTCTCTCACCTGGATAGTTAAGTGCTTAATGATTGCTTATCCAGGTGAGATAAAAGGGGAAGGCTGAAACATGATGTTGCTCTGACCTGGGACTCTGAGAGAGCTACAAGTTGGATGGTTGTGAGTACAAGGTTGCTGAAAGTCCTTTTGTTGTGTGAGGTGGCTGAGATAAGCTCACCCCCTGGTAGATGGGAAACGTTTAGTCAGAGCCTGAAAGGCAAGGATTTATTTTCTGTTTTATTGCAACCTTTTAAATAAAAACACTGACTGCTAGTCAGATAAACGTAGGACATTGCTGCCTGGACTGCCTTTTTCCCAGGGAAGGTGATCCCCCATTTGAGCTATACCCCACATATTATATAATATATATGCAGCTCCAATTAACTCCACATTTAAATAGTTATGCATTAAAGTTTTTTCAAAGTTTCTTTAGATAAACCAACTTATAGGTGGTGGCCTTAAACTATAATTTTTGTGAAGTATTTTAGACAGTTAATCTCCAAAATAGCTCAGCCTTGTCCAAACCGAACAATGTGACATGAAAACTAATGTCAGCAAAGTGATTGCTTGTGAGTTAACAAAACCTAATCATTGAGTTTTTTTTTTTTTTTGCTTGTTAGGGAATTGTTTGCTGGCTGTGATATCTACACAACCTCCCATGGCTCTGCAGTGACACTTATCATCCAAGTCACTGGTCCTAATTGATAGCCTTTGGTCATCCTTTATCTGTTATGCTGAGCCCACTGTGATACATTGTATTAACAACATATTTTCACCCGACTCAGCAAGAGTGAACTTTGCAATACTAGATAGCTACCACATAATGCGACACGCCTTGGTCATGGCTGTGGGGTCATTTGAAGGTATGGTTTTTTATGAAGGCAGGTTGAGATGGACAAGGGAATATAACCATATGGTTTACTTCTCTCTACCCCTGCCATAATGAGATGTTTAACAGTAAAGGGTGGAATTTTTGTTTATCATGCTACCTTAGCCACCGATAAAATACACCTACAGTTTTCATTAAGGCAATTAGACTGCTTAAAAGGATAACTTTTGAGACCTAAAAAGTCTGCAGATCTAGCAAAGATTGTCACCAGCACACCAAAAGGATTGAAGCAAAAGTCCTTTAACGACAAATTGCCATTCAGTACAAGCGCTTTTGGGGTCTCAACTGTATCCCCTCTTCAGGCTCGGAATGATGTGCCTTCATCAGGCTCAGAATGACATCATTCTGAGCCTGAAGAGGGGATACTGTTGAGACCCCAAAAGCGCTTGTACTGAATGGCAATTTGTCATCCCCTCATCAGTTTCCCCTCATCATGCTCAGAATGATGTCATTCTGAGCCTGATGAAGGGGTACTGTTGAGACCCCGAAAGTGCTTGTACTATATGGCAATTTGTCATTAAAGGACTTTTGCTTCAAATCTTTTTGGTGTGCTGGTGACAATCTTTACTTTATCTGCATTGTTCACGGTGCCGTCCGTGGTCACTACGAGCACCCACCTGCTTCGCAGGTTTACTACTATTCCGGTAAGGAGTGCAGCTGGTTTCTTACTACATGTACTAAAAAGTCTGTAGTGTCTGGGCATCTCCCGTAGGACTGTAAACACTTCTCAACAACTTCCCTATTATGTCTGCAGTCTGACAGTTTTTGCAGCACTTCAAATACTGAATATTCTGATATATAATCTACTAATGTTTGGTCCTTTGATGTCAAGGGCTGCATTTAAGCATCCCTACATCGAGCATTGACCACCACAGCTCAGGTCATTCAACTATAGTCTAGTTCAGTGATGGCGAACCTTGGCACTCCTGCTGTTTTGGAACTACAAGTCCCATAAGGCATTGCAAGGCTCTGACAGCCAGACATAACTCCCAGAGGCAGATGCATCTTGGGATTTGTAGTTTTGGCACAGCTGGAGTGCCAAGGTTCGCCACCACTGGTCTAGTTGGTCAACAGACTAAAAGGACACTTCTATGCAGAAAATGTAACTTCATAACTGAATCGATAAGTCACAGTCCTATCACAAATACATTACACACATGTATGTAAATCCTAACTGAGTGACATTTAGTTTGATAAAACACTGTGCACCATAAGCAAATGCTTGTTTTAAAATACTTTTCATGGTTTTTGTTTCTTTGGAGCATATTAGTGCAGGCATGCATGCAACCTCTTTGGAGCCACTTCCTGTCTACATGCACTCCAACAAAAGCTGCATGGCACTTCTCAGGACAGATTACCAGATGGTGACAACAGCAAGTGTCTGTGGGACAGTGTGCGACAGGATGACAAAGCGAGAGTATAATTGGAAGACAAAGAGGGTTGCCATCCAATAACAAGATATGCCAGAACAGGGACCTTCATGGCAGGATCACCAAGTCTTTTTTTAAATAAAAGCTGCAGATTTACAATTTGAAAAATAACTTTTAATGTTTTTTTATAATGTAAAAGCTTATAAGATTTTAGTTACAAATACAAAACAGTCCAATTGCCCACCTACTGCTTCAGTGTCCTCTAGCCATGTGTCAAGTCCAACAGCTAGCAGAAGACGCAAATAGCTTCTAAGAAGGGATGCAGATGCCGAGTATTTGGGCCAGTACTCGTACCTCGCCCAAATGCTCAGATACTTGAACTTTCGGTATCAGGAAGCTGGGCAGCGAGTTATTACACGTTGCCCGGCTTCCTGATTGGCCAGAAAGCTGGCTCCATGCTTTCTTGTCACCTAGTGACGAGAAGCCTGGAGACGGCTTCCCTGCTAATCGGGAAGGAAGGTGGTGAGTCTTTACACGCTACCGGCTTCCCAGCTATTTAGGAAGCCAGGTGGCGAGTCATTACACGCCCCCTGGCTTCCTTAATGGGACTTATGGTATTGGTATTCAGTATTGACGAGTACCAAAAAAAATATATCGGTACTCTATTGAAAAACCAGTATCGGTGCATCCCTACTTCAAAGTGAAAGGTAGATGGTTACGTTCAACTCAAAGAAATAGTGTTGCTGCACCAATGTCACAAAAGTAGGTAAAACCAAAACTGGGTAAGAAGAAAAGGAACACGACATCGGACAATCCATTGAAAGGATTAACTGAGATAATGCATGAATAAATATTGCACTCACAAATGTTCCATAGTAAGCGGTCTTCTCATGGTCAACAGTAGGAATAGTGATCAACAGTAGGAATAGTGATCAGGTACAAGGCAGGAAAATACTTTTAAGCTGCTCGGATAAGAATAGAGTAACAGGCGCAGAATAGTGCAGTAAATGTGAATAGGCAACCAACTGACAATCTTAGGCGCGTTCCCTGCATCCATATCCCAGCTGGTATAGGAGGACTATGCCTGGATACCAGCATGACTGGTTACATTATCCACAGGCCATTAAAATTGTGATCTGCTTCCACTAAATGTGAGTGAAACCATTGATTTTTAACAATTAAAGTTGCTTTAGAGAAAAACTCCAGGATTTTTCAAATTAACCCTTGCAGTGGGGCTATCCCTACAAAGCAAGGGTTAACTGCTCGTTTTGGTCTAGGGACAAAAATAAAGAAATACTCACCCGATCCTCGGTCTCGCCTGTCTGCCAGACTGGTCCTCAGTCTCCTCTTCCCCGGGCTCTGGCGGTCTACGGACCTGTGATGTCATCACGTCTAATGCAGGTCCATTAGATGTGAGGACAATAAGGGACAAACCACAGCCAGATTGGAGGGGAAATGTGGTGAGCTATCACTGTTGCAGAACCGAGTATCAGGTGAGTGTATCTTCTTTATTTTTGTCTCTAGAACAAAACAAGCACTTAACCCTTGCAATGTGGGCGAAGCCCCACTGAAAGGGTTAATTTGAAAAAAACCTGGAGCTCTTCTTTAACATTTAATGCATTATTCAGCAGCGCCTGTTGCTTTGTTCTTATCTAAGCAGCTTGGAGGCTCCCCTGCCCTGTGTCTGATCACTGTTTCCCCAGATGACCATGATAAGCAAGCTTAGTAGAAAGCATTTATCAGTGCAATATTTATTCATAGATTATCTCAGTGTCATCACACTCATATCTGATATCATGTTCCTTATGAGATTTTAGTAACCATACCATCTCTATGCCGATGACACTCAAATATATCTTTCTACTCCAAAACTCACCTCACAGTGTCCTTCCGTGTCACTAATCTACTAATTGACATATCAGTCTGGATGTCACAACACTTCTTAAAACTCAATCTTTCCAAAACTGAGCTCATGATATTTCCTCCTGCCTGTGCACCTTCCCCCAACTGTTCCCTTGAGGTTGAGAACAGATTTATCCATCCCTCCCCCCTTGCCAAGGTACTAGGTGTCGTCCTGGACTCAGACCTCACCTTTCTGCACCTCATCCAATTCCTATCAAAATCCTGCCGCCTTCACCATCATAACATCTCCAAAATACGCCCCTTCCTCACCAAGGAAACCACAAAGCTACTCATCCACTCGCTTGTTATCTCTCGTCTTGAGTATTGCAACTCCCTCCTCATTGGCCTACCTCTACACAGGCTTTCCCCCTTCAGTCTATCATGAATGCAGCTGCTAGACTCCACCTAACCAACCGCTCAGTGTCTGCAACCCCCCTGTGCACTGGCTTCCGCCCAAAGGATAAAATTCAAAATATTAACAACCACTTGCAAAGCCATCCACAACTCTGCCCCGGCCACATCTCAAACCTTGTCTCAAAGTATCACCCTAACCGTCCCCTCCGCTCTTCCAAAGACCTTCTGCTTTCCAGCTCCCTCGTCAACTCCCCCCATGCTCACCTCCAGGACTTCCTTAGAGTCTCTCCCATCCTCTGGAACCCTTTACCCCAACCTGTCCTCCTGTCTCCCACTCTGACTGCCTTTAGGCGACCCCTAAAGACTCATCTCTTCAGGGAAGCCTATCCCACCTCTACTGACCACTGAACCATCACATCCTCAAAAAGTTCATCCCCACACAGCTACCTCCTCATGTATCACTTGCCCCTCCCTTTTAGATTGTAAGCCCTCTCGGACAGGGCCTTCCTTACCATCTTGTCTTGCATTGTATTGTAATTGTAATGTCTTTATATTGTAAAGTGCTGCACAAACTGTTACATAAATCCCATATAATAATAATAATAATAACTAGGTATACACATACTTAAAGTTATGAACAAACCCTATGAACAAGAAGCATTGTTTCTCTTCCCTTTTTTAACACATTCAAAAACACACCAGGAAGAAACGTGTCTGTTTTATTGGAATTACATTCTGAAACAAGCTACTTCCCTCAGCTAATATTCCCTGTATTCCTGTGTGTCTCACAATGCTGGCTGACCCTATTGCAAGCAGTCTTTGACCACCAAATGTGAGCGGAATAAATTATCTCTGACACTCCAATATTTAATTATGCAGCTGTCAGAGCGGCCCTTTCGAAAATTCATTTTAATAAAGTGGGAACTTTTTCCCTCTCAAGGTTAGAGTGTCAGCCTGAGGTCTCAAGCGGGAGATCCTGTGTATTCATCCTCTGGAATCCTGTCACTAGCCCTGATAGAAGGGCCAGATAACAACGTCTCTGCTTGCTGACCTCCCCCTCTCTTTGCCTGACTGAACATCCGTCATTTAAACCCACCATAATGAGGACCTCAAAGTCAGGCAGGCAGCTGCAAGGGCAGCCCGTCAAGAAAAAAAATAAAAAAAGATGGCTACTCGTTTTCAGAGCGCACTTTGGCTTCCCAAGCAGCAATCTCAAGGCAATCATGTTTGCTTCAACGTATTAACCTATTTCCATGGGACTGGTGATTTCTGAAGGCCACAGGGGGTTAATGGGCAGTTCAAAGCCACATCACGCTTAATAAAGAAGTGTTAGTTAAAAGTCCAGTGAACGGAAAACATTAATGATTGTTGGCAACGTAATAACTTGTATAGATTATTAGATATAGCTAATGACAAAATCGTTATTTGAAAAATATTTACCTGAAATTGCATTAGGGTTGACTCACTTAAGAAGATGAGAGGAGGAACTGACAGAGATTAAAATCACTAAATGTACGGCATTAATATGGAGTCTATTCTGAATACGAAGGATCACAAAAAACAGGCTCCTCCTTATGTATAAGTAGAGGTAGGGTCACATCTAAAATACACAGCACCCCGCCACTGCCACCACTTCTCTGCTCTCTGTATTATTACATCCATTCATGGCTGTACACTTCCAGACAACTTGCACAAAATAAATAAGATCAGGTTATTTCAAGTGACACTCTGCTAAGGAGATCAATCTTAAAAATGCATTCAAGTACCCTATTAACAAAAAAATTATCTTCTTTGTGTATCACTCAGCTGTAGATCCCCAAATCATCTCTTAATTGGTGCTGACACTGTCCTTCCTTCTGGATGGTGGTTCCCCATGGTCTCTGTGAGTGTTGTATAGTAGCTGCTGCTCTAAGCTCGCTCTCGGGATGGGATACAATCTCGCATTTAGTTTACTATTCTGTATTGAGATTGTAGTCCATCACAGGAGTCAATTTGGAACGGTGGCTACTTTACACCACACATGGACCATGGGGTACAAAAGTAGGCACCCTCCAGAAGGAAGGACAGTGTCAGCACCAATTCAGAGATGGTTTGAGGATCTACAGCTGAGTGAAACACAAAAAAGATAATTTTTTTGTTAATAGTCAGAGTACTTTAACCCGCAGATGCAGCAGTGCCGTCCGTCCGTTTTTTTACTACGGGCGGACGGCAAGAGGTTAAAGAAGTAACTCCTCAGTTTACTGTCACTTTAAAGGGAACTTGTATTAAAATAACATGCTGGATGTCATTGTTGAGCACCACCTTTTTAAAAACACCAGTTACCTGGCTCACATGCTCCAATGGCTTCCATACATTCCAAAGTTGCCAATATTTAAAAATCGTTAGGAAAAACATCTTAAAAGCATTGTGAAGAAAAATGTTTAAAACATGGAGCCACTGAGAGTTCCCTCTAGTGGATTATCTACACAATCTATGTTTAATAAAAATATCAGAGTCGTAAAAAAATTGAAAATCAGTTTAAAAATTAATCTAAAGGGTTATTAAACCCTCACCTTTTTGCTTCATGTATGCATAAACATTAGAAAAAAACTTTTCCAAAGGGTCATCTGAAAATTCTCGGCCGACCGCAACAGATCTTGGCGCATGCGCAGTTCAGATGTTGGGCTAGGTGACAAGGAGAGACAGAAGGTAAGTCAATGCAGCAGCGTGTAATTTAGCCTTTAATGTCACTTTAAGTAAAAACTGCAATACTATTTTAAAATATGTGCTCACTATACAACACTTTATACTTTCCCTTTTAATGATTTTACTGCTAAAAGGAAACAATTTGTTCACCTTGTGCGATGAAGAAAGCATGACAAATAAACAATACCCTTGAGAGAACCTGTCATTTTTGCAGAGCAGCACATAAATCCAATATCTGAACAGAAACAGCAATGAAAAATGCAATAATGACTGCGGCTTTACAGCGGTAATCCCTTTATTCATTCGTACAACTCGAACTTACAGCTATATTTCTTCCAATTATTTATGCAGCTCCAACTTACAGTTCTATTCCTTTCATTCATTCAAGCAGCTTCAACTTAAAGCTATACTTCTATCAATAATTTCCACAGCTACAACTTCAAGCTTCCTTCCATTTATTCATACAGCTACAATGATTTCCACAGCTACAACTTCGAGCTTCCTTCCATTTATTCATACAGCTACAACTTCGAGCTTCCTTCCATTAATTCATACGGCTACAACTTCGAGCTTCCTTCTATTCATTCATACAGCTACAACTTACAGCTTCCTTCCATTCATTCATACGGCTACAGCTTCCTTCCATTCATTCATACATCTACAACTTACAGCTTCCTTCCATTCATTCATACGGCTACAGCTTCCTTCCATTCATTCATACATCTACAACTTACAGCTTCCTTCCATTCATTCATACGGCTACAGCTTCCTTCCATTCATTCATACATCTACAACTTACAGCTTCCTTCCATTCATTCATACGGCTACAGCTTCCTTCCATTCATTCATACATCTACAACTTACAGCTTCCTTCCATTCATTCATACGGCTACAGCTTCCTTCCATTCATTCATACATCTACAACTTACAGCTTCCTTCCATTCATTCATACGGCTACAGCTTCCTTCCATTCATTCATACATCTACAACTTACAGCTTCCTTCCATTCATTCATACATGTTATAGTTTCCTTCCTTTCACTCGTACAGCTACAACTTACAGCTTCCTTCCATTAATTCATGCATCTACATGTTATAGCTTCCTTCCATTCATTCATACATCTACAATTTAGTTTCCTTCCATTCATTCATACATCTTATAGTTTCCTTCCTTTCACTCGTACAGCTACAACATACAGCTTCCTTCCATTCATTCATATATCTACATGTTATAGCTTCCTTCCATTCATTCATACAGCTACAACTTACAGCTTCCTTCCAATCATTCATACAGCTACAACTGACAGCTTTCTTCCAATCATTCATACAGCTACAACTTACAGCTTCCTTCCAATCATTCATACAGCTACAACTTACAGCTTCCTTCCAATCATTCATACAGCTACAACTTACAGCTTCCTTCCGGTAAGTCAAACAAATAAATTACAGCTGTATTTCTTTCTTTCAAACAAATCTGCAATCCTTTTATTTATTCATGCAAGTCCAACATACAGCTGTGTTTCATTCATTCTTTCATACCTCTCCTGCTGCTTTTGAGGACTTTGCTTGTTATATCATCAGATATTTAAAGTGATGACTGCACATCATTGCTCTGGACCAATTTACTGATAGTGACAGTGGTGGACCATGCCTGCACGGCCACTTACAGGCCTGCATGACCACTTGACTCCACCAGGGGTAAATGTGACAAAGTGGCAGCACAGGAGCACAATTTGGAAATAATTATCACCATCTAACAGAAAGTGCCTTTAACAAGGACCCTCATGGCAGGATCACCAGAAATTATTTGAATGAAAGCTGCATAATTAAAACAAGATTAAAACCAACTTTTAAAGTTACATTATCATGATAAAGCATATATGAGATTTTAGCTACTTGAATCTTCTTCATTGGGCGGATCCCGGCATAATTGTCGGGATCCGCTTCAGCTGCGGCGTCTCAGTATACCACGAGCAGCGGTATACTGAGCAGTGTCCTCCTGTTACCCTAAGGAGAACTATGGGGAAAAGCCTTAACCACATAGTTCTCCTTTAAACCCCCATTTGGACCAGAAACCATCCATCTGAAAGCTTTCCCAATGCACGTTGCACAAATACATAATGTAAACTGAAAATATCTTATTTTAGGTTTAGGAAATAAACTATGGCAAGATGAATGCAGGTGTCTGTGTGTCTAAGGTAATAAATATACAGAAGATGAAAGGAGGACAGAACAAAACAGGCTTTGACCTTACAAGGATGAATAAAAAACATGTTGTATATCCTGATATCACAGTTCATTAAGGAGTGGCAATGCAAGGTTCTGCTTTGTGTGCTTAAGCATATGTTTGGCTAAAGTAGACAGCATGATGAATTAGGTATTCCATTTTTTTATGCATTTAGCAAAGGACAAACATTTCTATGATCCATACATACATTGTAATGTACAGTTCCCTATGATTATTTTAGTACTGCAAGGTGAACTTCACTGTAGAGATGGTTAACCACTCATGTGTGCCTGTGTCTGGGCTAAATTCGAGGTCAGACTAATAAAGAATGGAATAACATGCAATACTTGCATGCAGCTAACAGCATACCTTTTGTTCCAGCAGGACTAGATATGTGGAAGATGAACGACATGAAGTGATGATGTTGTCACTGTAATGTTCTTGTGTGTTCATGTTATGTGGACTGGAACCTCTAAACATGTTCCCGTGCATGTGCTTGCTTACAATGAACACAGAGGTCACCGAAAGCCTCAGTAGGTAAGAAAATAATGTGTGGAAATTGTGGTCACAAGAGACATGGCAGCCCATATTCAATCCAGCTCCACTGGCTAAAGTGGGTCTACAACCCATGAAACCACAGTAGTTCCAAGTTTTAGACAAGGGACACTGCATCTGTTCTTGACAATAGAAGAAGTCATCATTTTGCCTAAGATGGTGCCACTCTAGGTGCAGACATTGTTTCTACCACTCTTATTGCCTTAGCTTCTCTCTCCAGCTACTGGGGGTGAAACCAAAGGTGAATCTGTGTGATGTACAAGCTCAATTGGCTGGAATCATGTTAAACCAAACGTGGATCAGTGATGAGACGAACGGTGGGATTTAATTACTTAACTAAGCAAGCAAGCAGAGCTTGCCCAGGAGGAAAGGGCTGTACGGTGTTGGTTCTAGCAAGCACTTACATGTTAGCTATCATAGCTTTTGTGCAGGCTAGAGATAAAATATTCTCTGTTTGCTGTAGTTTTTAAATATCAATTTTGTTCTTGCATTGGATCCTCCATTGGGCACACTTTTTCCCCTTCCATTAATCCTGCTCCCTTTTTCCACTCCATCCAAAAACATTTGGCTATTGTTAAACTACATTGTTTTTGGCTGTACGCCCTTCACGAAGTGTGGTCTACATAAACAGGCTTTAGATGTGTGTGTGGGAAAAATCAATAAGCCCACAGTGTAAAATGAACATCATGAATAGTCACTCACAATTTGAAGAATAGGACTTTGCTTGATTCATCTTCATTGGAGGTATTATATTTATAAAAAAAAAAAAAAAATAGCTTATCTCTATTACCATGAACACTGCACACTTTATCTTAAAGTATATGTCCAGGCATTACCCAAATATCCCCCATAACCTAACTCACACTCTCTCAAGCGTGTGTCAGCATTGTTCATATTTCAGGAAACAGCTTTTATTTCTCCCTGTGACATCATTACCAAGGACCACTGCTGGGAAGTCAGTTCCTTTTGACATAGGAATGCCCTGAAAGCTACATCTCCTGGGAGTCCTTTTCCTACACACAGTGTGTGGGCAGGCTTTTGGGAGTCAATGCTGTAGAAATGGTTTGATTGAAATTAAAACAATGTATGCACATGGAGTGGGACAGGGAATGTTTTGGGATTGGTGGGGTTCTGTAGTCCAGCCATTGGTACTGACAACATTAATTAAGATTTCAATTCAGCACTGTGTTGTTAACCCAGATAGAAAGGAGCACAATGGATCTCTGGCAGATCAACAGGTCATTTTCAGTAGTTGCAGCATTATTAAAGTATTAAACATGTGCGAGTAACATACACACGGAGAGGGCTAGAAAATAAATTCCTCCTGATTTGGTCCCCCTGGCTGAGCTTCAGATCCCAGTAGTTACAGCGTTTCTATGGGTACGGTTACCCTCTTTGGTATTAAAGGGTATTAAACATCTGTCTCACACTGATACTACTCTCTATACATAGGTGAATGCCTACTATAACTCTATGCCTTACGTTTGACCTGTACGATAATACCTCTGTCATTGTATACCTCCTTTGGGTCTGCGCACCGTGGGGTGCTAGTTTGTTACTTGGTGAAAGCTCTGTGTTTTTTGGTGTTTTCGTTTTTTTTTTATTATTATGTCTGTATTATGTAATTGTCAGTTTTGGGATCTGTTTGTGCAAAAATGTTTAATAAACACGATCTGATTTAAAAAAAAAAAAAAGTATTAAACATGGGGGAATATGTGCAGGGCCAGATTAAGAATATCATGGGTTTGGTGCTGTTGCTTGGTCATGGGAAGACTGCTCTATATTTAGGTAGCCGCTTGCTCCTAGGTGAATGCCTAATATGCCTGATTAGAGAGCCGGCGGAGCCCCTGCCTGATTATGTTCAGCCTGATCGGCATGGATTGTCATGGGGCATACCAAGGCGGACCGGGCCGGCTGGGCCTATTTAATTGGTGGGCCTGTAGATGGTACTCTAGTAGCCCCTATGTTAATCCAGCCCTGAATATGTGCATGTATTGTATAGCTGTGCTGAATATGTGTTTTTGAATTTTGCTCAGACAGACATTTTAAGATTTACTGAAGTTATAACAGGCATAGGATGTCATCTGGCATCTCAGAAATTCGTGAGAAGTGACAATCAATTCTTCCTTTCTGTCAGAGTTGGGGGAAAAAGAATGGCAAACCCCAACTGAAACAAAATAAGACCTTGCTAATCATTGTTTCCCTTCTTCTTTGAACCATACTGTTTTCCAAAATCGTACTGTGCACTTCATTCTAATAAAAAGAATACAAATCAGCACACGATCTTCAGGAACCCACGTCACGGGATGCACCTGATCCCCACCACTTCTACACACACCAAATCACAGTGCTAATATACTTCTCGATGGGGCAGGTCATACCTTGTTACAAGAAAGGAAGGAAGACGAGAGTGGAAAAAGTGCTATTAGACTGAAGTTCCCATGAAAGTGAGAGATGAGTCGATGCTGAGCCGTTATCAGACGACAGATCTTGTGGCAGGAAGAAAAGTGTGGTTGAATCATCTATCACTCATCACATCTTATTTTTTTTTTTTTTTCAGCAAACACAGCGTATCCTGCTACAATAGCAGATCTTCTTATTGAAAAAAAGAGACAAAAAAAAAGTAAACATATAAATTGTGATTTCAAATTAGTTTTATTTCAGACATATGAATACCTACTCCATACCCATACTTGAGGGAATTAGGTCTAGTGTGTATAGTATAAGCAAATAAATATTATATCTTCAATGCACATTCTGACATACTGAATGAAATAATATTTGAATTTATGCACAAAAGTACATTTTTGCAAATTCGTTGTGCCCCTAAATTGTGCATTTGCAATCTAATCGTAATCCTTTGGCTAATCCCTTCCTAATATTTGTTTAGCATGTAGAGCAAGGGTAGGAATCCTTGGCACTCCAGCTGTGGTGAAACTACAAATCACAGGAGGCATTGCATGACTCTGACAGCCACAGACATGACTCCCAGAGGCAGATGCATGATGAGAAATTTGTAGTTTCCCCACAACTGGAGGGCCAAAGTTTGCCTACCCCTGATGTAGAGATAAGCAAACTTTAAACAATTGTACCAGCAACTAAGTTCTTTTACACAGAATGCAACCGTGGTACTGTGATAGGTTGCCACTTGTGCAATAAGTCCATCCATGAAATGTTCTTGCCACTAAATATTTCACGGTCACCTGTTAGTGGTATTATAACAAAGTGGAAGCAACTGGGAACAACAGCAACTCAGCCACAAAGTGGTAGGCCACGTAAAATGACAGAGCGGGGTCAGCCCATGCTGAAGTGCGCAGAAGTCGCCAACTGTCTGCAGAGTAAATAGCTACAGACCTTCGAACTTCATGTGGCCTTCAGATTGGCACAACAACATTGCATAGAGAGTTTCATGGAATTGGTTTCCATGGCCGAGCAGCTGCATCCAAGCCTTACATAACCAAGTGCAATGCAAAGCATTGCATGCAGTGGTGTAGAGCATGCCGCCACTGGACTCTAGAGAAGTGGAGACGTGTTCTCTGGAGTGATGAATCACGCTTCTGTCTGGCAATCCGATGGACGTGTCTGGGTTTGGCGGTGGCCAGGAGAACGGTACTTGCCTGACTGCATTGTGCCAAGTGTAAAGTTTGGTGGAGGGGGGATTATGGTGTGGGGTTGTTTTTCAGGGGTTGGGCTTGGCCCCTTAGTTCCTGTGAAGGGAACTCTTGAGGCATCAGCATACCAAGACATTTTGGACAATTTTATGCTTCCAACTTTGTTGGAACAGTTTGGGGATGGCCCCTTCCTGTTCCAACATGACTGCGCACCAGTGCACAAAGCAAGGTCCATAAAGACATGGATGAGCGAGTTTGGGGTGGAGGAACTTGACTGGCCTGCACAGAGTCCTGACCTCAACCCGATAGAACACATTTCGGATGAATTAGAGCAGAGACTGCAAGCCTGGCCTTCTCGTCCAACATCATTACGTGACCTCACAATAGTAGTGCAATATAAGAACTAGGAGGGCTAATTAGGCTCCTTGACATAACACAGAAAGTGGATACAGGACAGCTCTGAATACCTGACAAGATCAATAGGCATTTTTTGCACTTATTGCACTGATAAAATAAAATGCTTTCAATGGTATATTTAAAGAGGAACTCCAGGAGTGCAAAACGTTAAGCCTTGAACTCCACTGCAAAGGTTAACTGCTCATTTCTATAGGGGCTCAATAAAATATATACTCAACTGATCCTCAATCCAGCTGGGCTGTTAGACCGGTCCCTATAGGCTCTTCTCCCCCCAGGCTCTGGCTGTCTAAGGACCGCTGAAGTCATCACTTCTGATACAGTCTATTCACTTGCATTTGATGTGAGAATGCTGAGAGAAATACCACAGCAGAGGTGGAGGGAGAGAGTGGTGAGCAGTCTCTGCTGCAGGACTGAGGATCAAGCAAGTGTACCTTCTTTATTCTGGCTCTTAGAGAAAAATGAGCAGTTAACTCTTGCAATGCAGGAGTAGCCCCTACTGCAACAATTTGCATACCCGGATATCTTCTTTAACAGACGAAAAGGGAGCAAATGAGATAAGTTTGTTGGCATAATTTACACAGACTTTAAAGGGATTTTATCCTTAAAAAAATGCAAAAGGGGGAATAATATAAATCTATGTAACACTGCTATTATTTGATGCCTGCTTGCAACCCCCTCATTAAATAATGCTACAGAAAAGAAAAAAAAAAATCTGTATTTTTGTAAAAAAAATAAATAAAAATAATAAGAAGACATCTTTCTCGATGCCAGTAGCTTCCTTTCTGACCCAGCCTGGCTGCAAGGCAAATTGCATTAGAAAATGACATGCCATTCATCTCTCGAGTTGTTGCAGGAACATTTAGCTAATTAAATGATTCATAAATTTAACACTGCTTTATAATTTCATTTGGCCGTGTAGGAAATCGCACGGAGCACTGCATGTGCACCCAATGAGATTAGGTGGGAGTTGAGGGTTTCACAGGCTGCCCTGATAATTGAGATTAGTCTATTACTACCCTGACCTTTTTTCACTTTTATATTCTCTTGTTAAAGTGAAATAAAATTTTATTCACTTTTAAGGAATATTTACTCAGATCCAAGTGACATCAGGTAGAAGGGAGCATGGCACTTCAGTTTTTTTTGTTTTTTTTACCTCCTTTAAAAATATGTAACTGCTATGATGGTGTTTTCAGAGACTGCTAAATAAATTCAGCGAGTGAACTAGCAGCACTAGATAAAATTTCATTTAACAACGCCATAAAGCAAATTTATTTTAGAATATTAGAGCATCATTCTTAGATGGCGACAATAATTCTTAATATTTTCACTGCCAGCAAATGGAGGGTAATACGCAGAATCCAGATGATACTTATGCCAAGCACTCAGGCACTTGCTGCAGTAACTCCCATGATGCATTGCTTGGAGAGCAGACAACAGTTCCAAGAGTTACATTAAAAAAAGTAATTATGTTTAATGAATGTTTTAAATTAAAGCAAAACTGTCAGGGTGGATATATTTACATATATACATTTCTGACTTGCTTTTGAAGGGGCAAGCTACTGGTCACCCTGATGCTTGATTTACTACTACTAGCCCTAAGTGGGTCACGGCTCGGAATAAAGGCTATCACTAGTTTTACTAGGAACTAGTAAAGAGTTGAGAACCTGCATAACTTTGAAAGGCTGATGATTCACTTAGTAATGAGTCTGTTCGTAAGTGTCTTCAAACAAAAGTCAAAACTTCCACCCAAGATTCACACATTTTTACTACATTCAAATTCAAAAATCCCGGGTGAAAAGCTGTATGAATCTTATAGGACAACATTTATAAATATTAAGGATGCACATATACCAATACTAGTATTGGTACCGATACCAAGTATTTGGGATGCTCCGATACTCCCCTCCGATACCGGAACTTCCGTTCAGAGGAAGATCTCCCTCTGACCGGCAGTGTCGAGGGAGCATGGAGCCAGCTTCCTTTCTAATCAGGAAGCCGGTCGGCGGGTTATGACCTGTCTCCCGGCTTCCTGATTGTCTAGGAAGATGGCTTCACTTGTTGCTATGCAGCCTGGATTACTAACCAATCAGGAAGCCAGACAGCATGTCATGACCCGCCTTCCTTATTGGTCGAGAAGCCAGGCTGCCTAGCAACAAGTTAAGCCAGCTTTCTAGCCAATCAGGAAGCCGGGTCATGCATGCTGCCTGGCTTCCTGATTGGCTAGGAAGCCGGCTTCACTTGTTGCTAGGTAGCCTGACTTCCTGACCAATCAGGAAGCCGGGTGGTGAACCTGCCACCTGACTTCCTGATTGGGCAGGAAAACGGGCAGCCTTGAGAAGTGAAGCCGCTGTTCTTCCGATAGAACACTGGCTTCCCAAGCAATCAGGTAGCCTAATAAATACAATCCCTTAAAGTGTAGTTAAACCCTAACAATGAACTTCTCCCTTTTTCTCCTTGGGTCTGTTAAATAAACTACTGAAAAAAATCCTGCCAAAAATCTTGTCAGCTGATATGGGCTTTCTGCCTCTGCTTACTGTTAACAGTTATCATTGTTCCCAGCCATCACCGAGCTTTTATGAATAACTCCCCCCCATATAGGAGATGGGAAGGAGTTCCGTAGTCTTGTCCTTGGGTGACAAAGCAGAAGCTTCCATTGCAGGTCATAACTTCCATAAGAGACACCTTAGGAGGCCTAGCTCTAGACTGCCCCTCATTTGAAAGGACTGTCTTTGTTTGGGGACCACATTCCTCTTTTCTTCTTTCTTCCTTAGTTTTCAGTCTTGCTGGCCTACTATATAGACCACTTTAAAAAAATGTATTGTTTAATACCCTCAAAGTGATATACTACATTAAACATTTTACCCAAACACTGAATTAGGGGTTCTTTTTATTTAAAAAGTCAGTATAAAGGAGAAGAACTAGTGAAAAAAATAATAATTTCTAGGCTTAAAAGAAGATGTGAAGGGAAAGTCAAACATAGTTTTCCTGCAGCTTAGAGCTGATATGAGATACTGCAGCTGTCATGTGCCAACACTTTACCGAGAGCTGAGCGATCACAAACCGCTGATTGCTGAGCTTATGGTCTCCTCTCTGCAAAAAGCAATGACTGCCAGTCACCGCTCTTTGCAGAGATTTGCCCTGCCCCTCTATACTCCTCCAGTGCCCATTGGAGGGACAGACAGGGGGGGGGAGGGGGCGGGCACAGTTAGCTGTGGCTCTAGAGAGCCAGAGCCCAGCTGTCACTTAGGCAGTCTGGGTGGATCTTGACAATATTGTCATGATCTATCCCAGCGGTAGGGTGGCTCTGCACCGTCAGCTGAAAGCTTACATTAGCCTGCTGCTGACTTTGGGTCACAGGAGTACATTTCTAAATACACATCTATGACCCAAAAGATCAGAAAAGCCCAAAAAAGTTTGCATGACATAAAATTCAGGTAGCAACCTAGGACGCTAGGTCAAAGGGGCCAATAGGCGAAGGCACTACTGACCACACATTGTTGATGTTCACATGTCGGCCCTGAGGAGCGGCAATAGGGTATACTGTATTTGCTCTGTACGCTGTATGCATGTAAGTGTTGGTACAAACATTACATGCGTGCATTGTACGAACAAGATTTTACATAAGCTCTTGCTGCCAGCAAGATCCAATGCAAAAGCATACGCCCCGTCTCCTGGGGCCTTAAATATCAATATTAACACTTAATATTTTTCAACTCATGTTTTTTTTGTCTAAATAATATCTTGATGGTACACCACTAATTTTACTGTTTGTATATTTGGAGAAGAAGCCATGGGTTTACTCTCTGCTTGATTTTTAATAGGCTGTCGCTTCCACGTTCATATTGACTGATAACATAATAATTTTCTGCTGAAACAATAAGATAGATTTACTGGAAGTATGTACTACTCCTTCAAATTACCTTCTGTTCAAAGTAAGCTATGTTTTTGTTCCGGAACTTTGCCTGCACTGATTCTGGTTTACTCGGTCAAATTACTAAAAGCAAATGTTTCAGTTTTTGGTAGATGTTGTAAATTGTCAGTGTAACTATGGGCAAAAAAACAACATATATGATGCAGTCTAACACAACAGGTTTTGTTCATTGAGTCCTCTCACTAACACAATATTATTACATGTTGATCCTGCCAGATTCATTTTTTTCTGCCTCCTTGAAGGGTTTTTAAACCCTCCGTTTTTTTGCATATATCTACTGCTAGCAAGCAGTAGATATATGCAAAAAGTTTTAAAAAAAAACAAACCGCTTTGAAAAGGGTTGATACTCACCTGTGTCTTCCCCGCGCACTCCCGCCTGAAAATGTGAAAATTCTCAGGCCGCCGCAAAGCATCTTGGGGCGGGCGCATGCACAGTTCACATTTTCGGCCGAGACGCGAGGAGAGACACAAGGTAAGTCTATAGACGCATGCAGACACTGCGGGATAGGAAGTGCCAGCAAGCTCAGTGCAGTCAGTGCTGGATCGGAGACCCGCCGCAGCGCTGGAGGGACAGATGAAAAGGACAGGAAAGAAGAGGAAGATCGGATTAAGAAACATCATTTAAAGTGGCATTAAAGGATAAAAAAATTTCCCCTAAAAAAAAAAAAAAAAAAAAACAGGAGGGTTTAGAACCCCTTTAAGGTAAGTGCTTTAATTAACATTGGGGAGGAAGGAAAAAGATTTTTGACTTTAATGTCACTTTAAGGGTTCACACCAGGGTGGTTTGGCCGTGCTGAACCCCCAACATGAACAATCCCATACATTGATCTGGGGACTGTTCATGCGACCACGCAATCCGAACCGCCTGCTGCCCGAAATGCTCCCTGACCCTTTTTTTTTCCACGCTGATCAGCATGGTTTCCATATAGATTTCCATGGAACTGCGCTGATCAGCATGGTTTTGTGCATTTTTAATTGCATCCATACCCAGGACAAAGGTTCACTTTAAGAACACCATAATCCTTTATCCCCTGCACACCTTTTAGAGGGTAACATTTCTTTTCACAATCCAAATGGTAGATTTATTAAAGTTTTCTGGAAGTTTACACCAGCCAGTAGCATGTGGGCTAGTACTGGCAGTGGGTGTGGGTGGGGTTTAACTTTATTAAAATTTCAAAGTGACATTTTAATCATTCCTATGGATGGTGGACAGTGACATCAGGTGGGCCGGAGTGCTTTGCAGAAAAAAAATCAGGATGTCTGTATTTATTTGGAATGCACTGCAATTCATCTGAAAATAACATTGCAGTGTGAACAGGGGGCATAGAAAACTAGTGCCTGGCATTGATCAAGTGCAGAAAAACACCAGTATAGTGTGAATGGGCCCTAAATGTCCTACCTTTCATTACCTGAATAAAATGACATACTGCACTGTGTTAGTGTACCCATCTTCCTTAGTTGTAAAATTACGTGTCCAGGTTATATGGAACAATCTGCTAAATTGTAAATGCTGAAGGAACATAATCATGAGGACACAGACGCAGCTGAGGTGATAGTTGAAATTATGAATACAATATGTTACTTCTGCCTGTCCCCTTTGGCAATGAATGGTCTGGTCTAGAAGACCCCCTTTCGTTTGCTGCACTCGACGAGACACAGATTCTTGGAACCGATAGATCTTCATCAAGATTCTCGTCTCTCCAGCGAAGAGGAAGTAGATTTTGATCAATACATATAGTTCTGTGATTAAAATTTAATGTCGTTTCACTGGAACCTATGTGCCCCGTCCGTGAGTGAGAGCCTATACGTAGCACAAACAGCGATTTTCTATATTCTGTCTGTTACTAAGGAAGATCTATGCACTCAATGACTGCATATAAGAATAACATGACTTGTACACTTGAGAAATGTATTTCTGTATGATGTAAGATTTAACCCCGTCACGGCCCAAGTCCTCTCTGGATTTTAAGCCAGGTTATCATGTACAGTCGATATGTTGTGCATCAAAAGATTCTTCCATACAATGAGGGATGGATGTGTTAGACCCATTTTACAAAATGGGTAAGGATTTGAGCTACTGTCTTGTTATGTCTTCTTATGCTTGTTTGATTGAGAACTGAGCGATCATATAACGCTGATCGCTCAGTTCCCGATCTTCTCCCTCCAGAGAGCAGTGACAGTCAGCGCTCCCCGCAGGGATTTGCCCCGCCCCTCTCTGTTCCTCCAGCACTGACAGGAGGGACAGACAGGGGAAGAAGTGGGCTCAGGTTGCCCTGGCTCTAGAGAGGCAGCTGTCAATCAGGCAGCAGGGTGGATCCAGGCAATATCGTTGGTATCTTTCCCAGCCGCAGTGTGGCTCTGCACTGTCAACATATAGTGGGTAAAAGCCCGCTATATGCTTAGTTTTGGGTCACAGTTGTACATTAGTAAATGTCCTCCTCTGACCTTGAAGAGAACTATGGCCCAAAAAGGTTGGGCCATAGTTCTCTTTTAATATCACTTTACGTATACTACATTCACATTGTGTAAGCCCCTGATGAATCTGGACTGTCCAGCTAAATAAAAAGGACAGTAAGAAATGGGCACAAAGACATGGAGCACCTTAGCAATGTCTTCAGTCCTGTGTTACACCAGACATTCTGAAACCCTGAAAAGCCCGGAATAGTACACTTACAACTATGGCTGCACCAGACGGCAGCTATAGCACCAGAAGAGAAGATTTGTGTTGACATCTATGATCAGCTTTACAAAGTGCTAGTTCATAAACAATATTGTAATTGGGGTTGATATAGCTGAATATCAAGGGTGCATTTTTACTCTTAACCCTCCACTGATGATTGTGAAAAGCATCTAAAAGGCCTCTCTGCCTGGCTGTGATGTCAAGCTTACCCCGGATTATTAAATGTTGAACCAAAAATGTTTTAGAGTGGGAAAGACTTAACATTTCTCAAGTTTTTGTTTCTGTCTGTGACCCCAACAGGAAGATTGGTCCTCATTAGAAGACCAATGCAAGAAATGAGAGATGCTGCCATCACCTAACCAGAAAGCCACAAACCGCAATAAAACATTATCAGAAATCCTGACCCTTCCCAACTTTACTGATATGGGTTTTTCTCTTTGCTTATAGAATTTTTCTATAGGCAAGCCTGGTGAGCTGAGTCAACCTCAGACTTCTTGTATTACTAGGAGGCTTCAACATCGAGACCTACTTGCTGTAATTTCTGACACCTGGCAGCTTTGGGTGCTCACCGCACAGTTTTGTGTGTTCCAGCTACTCCAATTGCATCCTCTATAATATAAGATAAATTAAGAGTCCAACAAGGAGAGTGGAATCCCATCATAATGGCCCCAGGAGGCATGCATACCCAGGAACCCAAACACAAAAGCCCTGAAATTGTTAGGTGGTTTAATGCTGCATCATCTACCAACAATGGATAGTCTTTTCCCTTTGTTAATTATTTTACATGCTCCTGACTGCTAAAGGCTTCAGAACCTCATAGCCAAACCTGGAATTTTATTAAAATCTTGCACGCTCAAGGCGAAGATAATAATAGCAGTGGTGTCTGGTTGTGCAGAAGAAAGGACAGGGGCCAGACATTTCCAGCACAGAACAACTTTAACTGTTGTAGGACATAGATTCCCCACGGAACACTGCTACGCTCAATGAGAAGAAGCATCGTTCATCCAGGCCTGTGTCACAACCACTATTAGCATGCTTACATTGGCTTAATGTAATCACAGGCAGGCCTCATTTGCAAGCAGCCAGTTCCCACTGCACATCTTCTCAGATCTGAACCAGTAATTTTGTGATTCTTGACTTGCCGTTGACGTGAAAACGTGTTAGTAATTAGATTCGTAGAATGGCTGCCTTTACTTGACAACATCTGCATACAACACACTGCATATGCTCTGCCCTTGTAAATTCTATTGATTTTTACTCCAAAAACTCACAGTGACAGATGGGTCTTCATAAATTTCAAGAGGCGGCATTACAGAAACGGCGGAATTATGGGCTTAAACTTCCAGGCGTATTTTTTTTTATTGATGGTTTCAGGCTTGCTTACTTTAAAGGAACATGTCCTTGTATGTTTTTCACAAATTTATGTAGAGTATTATGAAAGAAGAAACTGCTAAATGCTGTTACATTTATACCAGCCATATAACACGATTGCTTAAAAAAACATAGCCCTACCTATGAATACAAAAATAAACACCATGGAATCTCTTTGGAAAAGGTTGAATCGTATTTTGCAGCTTTTATTTGCCAAGTTGTAATAAATATTTTTCTTTACAAATGGTTTATAAGGTTTAGTTGATTTCATGGTTTGATCTGCAAATTCTCTTCTTCCCTCTTATTAAAGTGTATGCAAAGGCATAACTTTTTGTTTTTTTTAGTTTTAAATAGAGTAATGAAAGTTTAGATCCTATGCCTAGTTTTCATTGCTGTCTCTTTCTGCATTGGGGAGATTAGCCAGATCTGCAGATATTCAGTTTAACCAAACATTAATTAAAGGAGAACTATGAGATGAGTGATTTCCACTCCCCTCATAGTTCTAGCCGACCTGTGACAATGAGACTGTCACAGGTCGGCTCAGTAGATCGGGAGGTGAGCGAACACATACCGGGTTCGCTCACCTCTCGATCCTTTCACGGCTCTCTGCCGTGACAGAGGGAGGGGCTGGATTCCCCTCTCCCCGCTCCGATCTGCCAGCGCTGACTGGCGGAACGGACGGGGGAGGGGGCGGGTACAGCTGGCTCTGCCTCTAGATAGGCAGAGCCAGCTGTCACTCACACAGCTGTGCAGATCTTGACATCAATGACGGGATCCGCTCCGGCTGCGGCGTCTCAGTATACCGCGATCTGTAGCTCGCAGTATACTGAGCTTAGGGATAACGGGAGGACGCTAGTTTGTGTCCTCCCGTTACCCTAAGGAGAACTATGGGGAAAAACACTGACCCCATAGTTCTCCTTTAACTGGCAATTTTTCAGATTTGATTGTCACACAAAATATCAATTAGTTTTAAACATAACAATATTACAAACTAATCAATTAAAATTATCCACTGGAATTTATTGGGTAATTTATTATTTAATTATTAATCTTTAATTCAGATTTATTAATTGAGATGAGCAAGTAATGGTAAATCTGTTCTGCCAGTAATTTAGGGATGCCCCTTGTATGACATAACATAATATAGTTTTTTATATTATATTACAAGCTAATCATTTAAAATTATCTACTGGGGTTTATTATTTAATTATTATTCTTTATTGCAGATTTATTAATTGATGAGCAAGTAATGGGAAATCTGTTCTGTCAGTAATTTAGGGATTCCCCTTGTATGATATTAGGGTTGCACAGATACCAAGTACAGTACTCGGTACAAGTATATGTACCGATACTTTTGAGCTCCAAGACTAGACTAGAGAAAAATTCAGAAGCTAGGAGTCAGCTGTCATTTGTAAGGAGCACACGGAGCTCCTGGGATTTGTACATCTCTGTTTTAATGTACGATTTTGTTTTTATAAATAAAGGAATGCACAGATACCAGTTTTGCGAGTATACGAGTACTGGTACTTGCCAAGTACTTACAAGTACGAGTACTGATCCATTTTTGTTTATTGTCATGTGACAGTTTTTCTAAAACAATACAGACTAATGATTTCAGGACAGTGGTGGAGTGCCGGAGCCAGGTCCCAGCTGCAACCGCTGCAACCCTGGTAGTTCTCATGAAAATGCCAAGTATCTGCACTGGTACTCGAAAAGTATCTGTGCATCCCTATATGATATCATTACCCAAAAAGAAAATATACTGCATTCTTCCAGGGTTAAATCATAGCTCCCTATTAGATTCTACATGCTTCCTGGGGGTGGGGGCTGCTGCCACTCTGCCTTTTAGCCAGCTTTCAAGTCTGCTTGAGTGAATTAGGTTAACCAGCACACTTTGAATTGGAGAAATCTGGCTAAATTTGTTCATCACTATTTTATTAATTGTTAAAGCATATGTCAAGGCAAAATTTTAAAAAGTACATACTAGAATACATACACAGTTCCCCATGTTTTGCCCCTTTAAACATGATGAAAGTACAGAAAGATAACGGTTTATGTGCCAGAATAAGTATGCTCCATCCCTCCATCCCTCCTCCAATCTTTGACATGACAACAGACTTCTGAATTCCTAAGCTCATAGTGTCAGCCCTGCCTACTTTATTTCTGATGGATTGCAAAGAGCGTAGACCTCTCCTCATCTCCTCAACCATCATCATCTCTAACCCCTCACCTCAACTCCATAACCCCTCCTTGTGCACAGGAAGAGGGCACAGGATGTTATCAGCTCACAAGATTTGTGACAAAATTAACACATATTTTTGCACTTATCAAACAGATATAACAAAACACTTTCAATTGTATATTTAAAAGATCAAATGGAACAAGTTCATTGGTAGGGTTTACCAATGAAATGGAGAAGTTCATTGGTAGGGTTTACATACACATTAAGTATTTATTCTAATAAATAAATCTCATATTGCACTTGCAGTTCTGCAATATTAATAGACATTATCCTATACACAATGCAGGGTTTGCTATATATCAAACATTTTGCTGTTTGTTTCCATATTTTAGTTTACTGGTAATTACTAGGGAATACAGAACGTTCCAGGAGAATCATATCTGCCTGAATTCTCATCCTTTTTTTAAATAGGCCCCTTATTGCTCATGATTCCCCAACAGCTCTAAGGACTCATTCACACGAGAAAAGGCGGGCACGTACACCTCCGTGCACGGCTGTATCGGGCAGCTCCCAGGAAGGTGCTGCGTGTGATTAGCATGCAGCCCCTGTCTTTTTCTATGGGAATACACGGCTGTACACCGTCCTATGCTCACCTTAAGTGCAGGTCCGTACGGGTGTCCCGGCTCAGACGCAGACAGGATCCATCCTGTCAGCGTACGTGTAGGGACACCCGCAAGGACGTGCAGGGCGTGTGAGCGTAGGGCGGCACCTGTCCTTCCCGGGAGCTGCCCGATACGGCCGTGCACGCAGCACGGAGCTGTATGTGCCGGCCTTTTCTCGTGTGAATGAGGCCTAACAGTCAGATACAAGAAATCTACGGTTAGTCTTACCGGTAACGGTATTTCTAAGAATCTTACAGGACAGCAAGCCTACTTAGGTTGCTGTCCTGGAAGATGATTGGAGAAATAAAAGATTTAGGAACTGCATGTGGCCACTTCTTCCACTCGTATTGTATGTAGCTACGCACGTCTAGCCCCCAAATAAATCAACACCCAAGGCACAATATTACAGGCCTTCAACTATCTTTCTAGTGCTGTCAGTTGACATGATGTTGATAAGATCAGTATCAGACTGGCGTATGCAGAACACACGAGTACAGTCTTTTGAAAGCCAAACATAAGATTGCAAACATTATATTTCATGCAAAACGTTTCACCATTTATTAACACTAATACACAGTAGAGACACTAGAGGTACCTGAGTTACTGAACAGGCAACCCTGAAGAGGAATACAACACCAAGGATGTAAACTCTGCAGGAGGTCACTACCATTACAAATACATAAGTAGCACCTTTAAGGGTTCTAGCTTGAATTATGAGGTTAGGGAGATGGGTGTGGGCTGCGGGGGCGGTTTGTAGGAAAAGTGTAGTTGTACCTTAAAGAACTTAACAAAGTGTTCTATAAAACCACTGTGTTATTCAATACTTTTCTCAAGCAACTCTTTGCTATCTCAAAAGCCTTAAAACTTGGATGTCATCACCATGTTGCCACTAGGGTTGCCACCTGTCCAGGATTCACCCGGACAGTCTGGGTTTTGAATGCTGTGTCCGGGTTTCATGGCAGCAGGAACCCGGACACAAGATGTCAGGGAGACAGGGGCAACCAAAATTAATATAGGGGCTACTGGCCCCTCACTGAAAACTCACCTAAACCTATACGAGTGTATGAGTTTGATTACTTTAACTTAAGCATTGCATCAGTATTGGAAGATTGCAAGGGGTGCTCAGTAGTGATAATTGCATTTTAGAGGTCTTTTCTCCTGATGGGCAGAGTTCTTTTATTAAACATTTAATGGACTTCTCTTTAAAATGAGTAATTAAACCATATTATCAATCCAATGGAATTTCCCTGTGAGCAGTGATCAGCAATTCAGAAATGGCTAGCAGGGTTTGAAGGCTATAATGCCGTTCTTTTCTCGGTTGTGATGTTTTGACAGGTTTGCAACATGTAAATGATAAGCCAGAGGCGGCACAAAATAACTTTCTTGAACGAGGCCCAAAAACTTATACCCGAACATTTTCTTCCAATAATTCCCACCCCGTCTAATGGTCCTTAAATTAGTAACACATACCAAACTTCATTTTTTTCTCTATTTTTTTAATGGCCCAATGGGTCATAATGATAAGAGAAATACATTTACACCATCTGCAAGCTTAGGGATGATTAGCAAATAGAGTGATTTTACAACAAATGGCTTTCAACGTTCAAAACAATATAACAATCCCCCAAACGTATATAAAGAAGTGTGCTGAGACCGAATCTCAAAGCACCATTTCCTCCCAGTCATTATAAAAAAAGAAAGCATAAATTTAATGAAACGTTGTAATTATAGCTTTTTTTTCTTTCTATTTTCAAGATGTGTGGTGTTGTGTCCAGAGTTTTTATGCATGGCAATTTACAAGATGGAGTTTACTTTTTAGTAAATGCACACAAAGAAAATGCTTTCTATCCATATTGTTGAATTAGCACAGCTGCAACGCACTGTATGCAGAGATGTTGGCCATTCTATTCATCATGCAGAGAGAGACTGTTGCCGATGGTTCTGGGCATCTAAATATACAGGGTGATTTCTGCTATATGGCAAGGTAAAAAAATTTGTCTCAGGCAGTACCCTCCTCTGTGGACAGCAGAAAGACAAGTTTTTACCTAGCACATGACCTCCTCCTACTTCCTACTATTATAGATGTAATGGGGGTCAGCAGGGCAGCCATCAGAAAGTTTGGGGCCCCTTACACAGCTTTAGGCATGGTCACGGGTCGCCCACTCCGCTCACACACACAATGCCCCGTCCACGTGTTTATTCGAATGCAGATGGTGGGGGCAGGGGTTTGGTTTAAATTTTTTTACTTTGTTTTTACTTAATTTTTTTTACTTATTACCTTTTATTTTTTTACATTTTGATGTATTTACATTTTTAATTATTTATTTTCACTTGACTTCACTGATATTACACAGGAGCCCAGCAACACATTATACAGCAATGCCGAATGACAACCAGCTATAGAGGACTAAAAGTCCAGCAATACATTATACAGGAATGCAGAATAATAGTATTATCCTGCATTGATGTACGATGTATTGCTGGGATCTGTAGTCCTCTATAGCTGGTTGCCATTCGGCATTGCTTTATAATGTATTGCTGGGATTTGTAGTCCTCTATAGCTGTAGCTATTATTATAATACCACCAGCTGTAGAGGACTACAAGTCCAAGCAATAAACCATACACCAATGAAGAATAATAGGAAGCTACATACTCTGTGCTGATCCGGGGTGACGGTCTGATGTCTCCAGCAGAGGGTCTGTGCAGAAGGCTGTGCAGGGTCTCAGGAGGAGGGCTGCGAAGACTCTCAGGAGTAGGAGTGTGGAAGGTTTTAGAAGGGCTTTGTAGAGTCTAATGAGGGCTGTGTGGGGTCTCAGGAGAGCTGTGTGTTGGTGTGGTGCAATTGGCAAAAACAGTGCATGCAATTGCACCTCAGTGGACCTCAGTGGCATTGCGGTAGCATGAATTACACTGTGTGGGGAAGGTCAATTAAGCGGTAAAGTGTGTTCATGTCATGGGACCGTGAGATGAAGGTAGGTGGATGGTGTGAAGGTTGAAAATGTATTTTCTTTAACTACCCCCCGGCTGGCCGGGAACTCTCTAGATCTGAGCGGGTGTCTTTAGATATCTGCTCAGCCACAACCACTCGCGCAAGTGGGAAAATGCCTAAATTTAAAAACACACAGTGATGCCTGTCAACATACAAGAAATAGCTGGCTATAGAGCTGGCGGATCGCTTGAATGGGGTGCCGATCATGTGTGTGTATGTCCTCCCACTGTCACGCTGGTCCCGGGGCCATGCTATCCCTGGTGCGAGGCTGGGACCAGCATAGTTGCTCTGTGACAGGGGATTAGAGGGAGATGTCCCCCCGGTCCCCTCTCCGCTGTCAGAATGCGGAACTGATGTATATTTCATCACTTCCGCATGTTTGTGTCACTCTCCAGCATCAGAAGCTGGAGAGAACCCGATGAAGCAGATCTCTGTTTCATCAGCTTCTCTGGGGGTCCTTAAGGGTCTTGGAGACCCCTGATGTCTCCATAAAGAGGACCTGACACATATCTTTGCTATCACATAAGGGGTTTTCTTAACTTTATTGCTATCACATAGGGGGCTAAGTGAAAACAAATTAGAAAAGAAAATTAAAGTTTCCCAAAAAAATTATTTAAAAAAACAAAAACTTTTTTTTAAAGTCCCCACCCATACATATACGTATGCAAACATGCGTTGTGTGCGCATGAAATCGACGATTGCGCCCATGCTGGTGGGTGCGCGCAATTTGAAAGCTTGACATGTTTAAATGTCTATTTACCCGACGTGACCCCGTCTTTATATTTTACCAAAAAATTGGCCAATAATAATTGTATTATAACATAATGTAAAAAAAAAATTAAAAAGTCCCAAAATGTTTTTAATTTTTTCCTTAATATAGTAAAAAATAAAAACCCCAGTGGTGATTAAATACCACCAAAAGAAAGCTCCATCTGTCCCCAAAAAATTGTATAAAATTAATTTCTGTACAGTGTTGCATGATGGAATAAATGTCAGTCAAAGTACTGCAGCGGCCGGGGCAGGAAGGGGGTGTAACACCTCGTCAGCAAATGGTTAAACGTGATTTAGTGGGTATGGAATGCGCTGTGACATCATGATGGGCAAACGGTCATATTGTGTTTTTTTATTTTTTTTATTTTGTAGGGTATGTAATAAAGTTCATTCACATTGCATTAGGTTGGGCCATGCACATCAGTATGGTGTGCACGGCCGCATTGGTCGTTCCCGGGACAGGTGCTGCGTGTGATTGCACGCAGCAGCCTATTGTTCCCTGTGGGAGGATGCGGCCGTACGCTGTCATATGCACACTCGTGCTCAGACGCAGATGGGATGCATCCCGGACACCCAGACCTGCACGGATGTGCAGTTTGGCTGTGCGCATTACAGCGTAAAACCGCGTCCTCCCATAGAAAACAACGGGCTGCTACACACAGCACTTGTCCCTCCCAGGAACGGCCCGATACAGGCATGCACGCCGCATGAACGTACGCCCCGAGTTAACGCAGTGTGAATGAGGCCGTATAGGAGTGCTATGTGAGTTTTCTGTATAGTGCTGGGGTACATATGACAGTGCAGAGTATGGAGCATATGAGGTAGGCACAGTGTGTAGAATGAGCTGACACCCCCCCCCCCATCCTGCTCTGTTATATTGAGGCACTGTGGTGTGCTGAAGGTGTTAAGACACACACACACTATCTCTCTCCTCGCCCCCCTCCCCTTCCCCAGCTCGGGAGCAGGAGGCAGATCAAAGACACATGACAAACGATCCTGTATACAGGACACACAGCAGTAAGGATTGCTTACTATGAGGAGATCTGGACATTGGACATTGCAGAGCTGACAGCCAGCAACACAGCACGACCTCATCAGCTCGAAAGTCGGCACTCAGAGAAGACGGGGAGGGGCCTGACAATTACACAGGACGGAGCTCCTTCACTCTGATCTATCAGGAAGTTTGTATGCTGCGTCTGTGCTCCGATTTTACCACCCTGCTCACCAGTGCCCTCAGGCTGCTTGTGTTGCCTGTATACTGGCCCTGGGCATGCACCTAGCTCCATCATTTCTCTCCGTTGCACACTCTCCCCTCCTCTCAGTGTCCGTCGGTCTCTCTCCCCCCCCCAGGGGAGGGGGGAAAGAGTGAGACACAGACCGACCATGCTGAGAGGAGAGAGGGAAGCATGAGAGAGACACACCGACCGATCCGATGCTAAGAAGCTCTCAGCATCGGTCGATTTGTCTCTCTCTCCCACCAGTCTATATCACAACCCCCACCATCCCCGGGGCCTCTGTCTGCTGGGTCTGTCACTTACTTTTCCCCTCCAGGCAGGTGGCAGCAGACATGCTCCTCTTCCACCACGATCTCCGGCTCTTCTGCCTAGTGAAAGTTAGCTCCGCCCCCCTGTAAGCACTTCGTAGGAAGGTACCAACAGCGCAGGGGGGCCCAGGACCAGGCAAATGGTACTATTCTTATAAGTCTATGGGGAAAAGTATAGCTTGAAGTCCGGGGCCCCTTACAATGGTACTGGCCGTACCCCCCCTGACGGCGGCCCTGGGGGTCAGAAGAGGCTTAGCACCAACACTACTGCAATAGTCAAAGGAAGCTTTCTAGTATAGTGTAGTAAATGTTAAGATTATAGCGAAGACAGGCTTAGAGCAGAGTTCCTAAACCAACCTTGCCAGGTTTAAGCATTATATACTATATACACTGAGTGGCCAGATTATTATGACCACCTGACGTTTGTAGGCAAATTAGCTATAATTTCACGCTGAAGTTGCTACAGGGCCGGACCATTATAAATAGGGTAGCAGGTTGTTTACCACGACAGTAGAAGTGATTTTTTTCTGAATATACTGGTAAACAACGCGATTTAACAGCTTTTAAACGTGGGATGATTGTTGGCGCTCGGAACCATGGAGCGAGTATCAGCAAAACAGCAGAATTTGTTAAATGTTCAAGAGCAGCTGTTGTTAAAGTGTTTAAAGACTGGACTGTCAGCCGAAAATCTGGGTCTGAACGTGCGTATTGTGGCCGTCAGCGACTAGTCAATGTTAGGGCAGAACGGAGAGTGGCAAGGCTGGTACAAGACATCAGAAGGGCAACAGTGCAGTGTCAGATTCCTCGCATCACCTTTCAACATCTCGCGGAGTCACAAGGCGGCCTAACAAAGTCATCTCATGGAGTCATCTCGTGGCCCAACGAAGTACTGACGGGGTGGTCATAATAATCTGGCCACTCAGTGTATATACAGTACATGCCTTCATCTTCTTTTCTCTCTAGAAGGGCAGCACCATTTGTGTTCAGGCATTATCGAGTGCCAGCATCTACTTCCTGAATTTAGAACCTATCCTACAGTTGCCTCAAAGGAAATAACTAGTGCTGAGCTCTTTCTTTGGAAAACTCCTAGTGCACTGGCAAGCCTTTCTCGAACAAACTGTTACAGCCAAATATTCAAATGTTGGCTCCTCAGTCCAGAGCAACTGTTGCCATTTTTCTGCACACCGATTTTTGTGTTTTTGTGCACAAACAAGTCACTTGGCCTTGTTTCTACAGCTTAAGCCAGCTTAAGCCAAAAAACATCTATGAAGACCACTTCTGACCAGACATCTCTAGACTGTAGATAGATGTACCAGGGTTCCACTAGTTTCTGCCCATGGAAGTTGACATAATTTCTTCTGGCAAACTACTGGCCAACTACTGCATTTTGGGTCCTCAAAGTTGCCTGTTCCTTTGAGCTTCTCCAGAAGAGCTTTGACAGTACATCTGAAAACACCTGTCTTCCTTGAAAATTCTGCCTGTGAGAGCCCTTGTTGATGTTGTAAGACCACCCCAATTATTTTTGCTGTGCCCTGCCTTACCTGTGTTTTTTTTTACATTGAACTGTCTTTAATGACCGCAACTTTTTGGTAAATCATGGCTTTACCTTACCCATTTTCATTTTTCATTGATTATTGTTCAGTAATCGTCCACGAATGGTCTTTCGAATGGCGAATTTTGAGGCTGGAATTTTTTTTTTGAATCGTACAAAATTTGATGGAACACAGCTGATCCTGTTTGATTTAATTATTGCATTTTAACCCATGTGTTATCATTTTGATTCACATTGGCACTTGTATAATTGTTTAATCATGCACTGCAAAATAATTAACTGTGTACAAGTGTGCCTGGAAGAATTGATGCTGTTATAAATCAAAGAGTGGACACACCAAATTTTGATTTGGTCTATTTTTTTGTTTAATTTTCTGTTTATGCACTTTGTAGATTGTTATCTCTTTAAAAAACAGATATTTTCATCAGTTTAAAATTAAGTTAAGCAGAGCCAAACCACAAGTTTCCTTTTCAGGGCATTTGTATTTATTTATGACAGCTCTGCCATATACTTAGTTCTAAATGATTATGTCTATTAGCATGCTATAATCAAATGCATTGCAATTCGAGCCAGACTGTGCCTCCATGTGCTGTATTTTGAAATGTTTTGTAAAGTTTTCCTATCCCACTGATGTAGAATTCCTGGAACATCTCAGAATGGCATTTTAAAACCCCAATAAATGAGATTTTTGTTATGACTACTCGCTATAAAATCAGAGAGGTTTCAATGTTTTACAAGAGTCTCGGCTGCCTGAACCCCTCATTTAAAGTTTATCACCGCTGCAAATTAATGAACTGGTCTCCTCAATGATAGGCTTCGTGTACAGCGGAAGGAGCCTGCACTATTTGGGAATGTCTACTACACAGTATGTGTAGGGCTTATGCAAAGTAATCCAGAACAAGTCATTTATTCCAGGGTACAAAGATACAGTATATAGCAATGCCTTTTAAAGCTGAACTCCGAGATAAACAATTATTGTCTACATACAAGAGCCATATGCATCTTTACTTGAATCGTGGTGTTCTTTGTGTATTTCTTGCAGATCTGTGCAGTAATCTAGTATGAAACAACTGATGCACTTTGCTTCAATGCAGGAGCTTCCTGTTAGAAGGGCCGTTGCTCACTCTCCTTATGCAGGGTGACTTGTCTTGTCTCCACCCCCTCCTGTAGTTTTCTGCAGACAACCTGTAGTGGGCGAGGGCCTGCTGGGTCCCTCCCACAGCTCTGCTTTCTGCACAAGCTAGGTACAGCACAGTAATTATATTACATTATATTACAAAGTAAGTTCTGGGTTTGCAAAGGCATTGGTGAAGACAAAGTGCATTTAAATCTATAGTGGGTATTATGGTGGGCCTTCCCGCCCATTTAATAAACTGCCAATGCTAAAAAAAAATGTACATAGGGAAATAAATAGACTTAGTTATAGCAGTATACAAACAGACTGCACTATCCAGAGAATTCCAATACTGGAGACTTTATTGAAATTCACAGTAAATCTAATATAACAGTGAATATAAGTGTATAAAGCAACAAATGCCGGCACTGCACACTCCCAACCAACTACAACCTCTCACATGTTTCACCCAAAGGCTTATTCATAGAGGTAACAAATACAGACCAGTATCTAACTTAAATGTGTTAAAAAAACTCCACCCTACACAGGTGCAGGAAGCAATGCTCGCTGATGGATAGGTTAACTCTAAATTGGCTGGTGTATAAGGGTCAGTAGAGCACAAAGAAACTACAAATCCCATCATACATGTTGTAATCTCCATGCCAGATGTTTTAACTCAATCTCACCAAACCGCAATCTCCCTGTCAACTGTGCAGGGTGTAAGATGGTTCACAAAAGAGAAATATATAAAATAAAATATCAAACTCTTGCAAATACATTCAAATGTACAAGTGTATAAACAAATAAATACATACATAATTAAATAAACTATAACAAATGAGGGACTCTTCTCACCCGAATAGACCAAAATATCAGTACTATAAAACACAAAGCTTAGTCGCCATGAACATATACTGTGTATATATATATATATACACATATTTTACAACCATATCTACAGCCCGACATATCAAAACAGGAGAAGAATGACACATTAGTTAAAGGTAAAACCAAAATTGATATGATAACACATGTAAATAAATAAATCGAAAGTGTATGTAAAAAAACTGCATCCACAGTTATAAAAAGTGTAAGTGCACGTTAAAAACAATATAAATATAAATCGCAAAAAACTTAGTTATAGTTACATGCTTCTTTTTTATTTGCTTTCCATAATCCCCCTGGTTCTTCTACCCTATGCTTCAAATCCTATGCTGCCATTTAAAAAAAATAAGTAATCAGCGGCCATCTTCTTCTTCTTTCCTGAGTCAGCCCACCTATGACCCCTGGGCCACACCTCACGCACGATCTTTGTGAAATCTAATAAAACGTTGTAATTGTTTATAGATTGCCATGGAGTTAACAACATGAGCACCAGCCAACACTGAAGCCTTGGCAATGTATATAAAGTAAAAAATGCCTTTTTCCTGAGATCTTGCAGTTTGACAACAAGACCTCCTTGAAAGGCAATGGCTACATCACCAGTGCCTTAGTAAAGAAGAAAATAGAAGAAAGGTAAGTTTATATTTAGCAAAATATTAATACTTTCCTGCCCCAGACATACTGTAGGTACTACATCTGTGGCAACAGGAAGCTGTAAACACACTCCTGGCTGCTATAGCTGTTGGTAGTGTGACTATACTCCCTCAGCCAAGTGTCATATTTCTGGTAGAAGTGATTTGGGTGGCTTCAAAGCTGCCAAAAAACATTAAAACCCATTTTTCCCCTGCAGGCGCCACCCCTCTTTCCCTACCTTCTCCACCATCCTGGGCTCCACCTGCAGGTGTGGGATGGCCATGGCATGCGTTTGTGAGCAGAGCAGAGGAAGAAAACTTTAATTTCTCCTAGGAAGAGTTTCATCCAGAATTCAAACTATCATGATCATGAATATTAATGTTACTTTGACACACACTACTTACCTAAACATTGTTGCTGACCAAGTACATCATGGAAATGGTACTCCCTGATGGCGGTGGCCTCTTTCAGCAGGATAATGTGCCCTGCTACAGTGCAAAAAAAGGTTCAAGAATGATCTGAGGAACAAAACAGTGAGCATCTGTGGGATATGTTGGAAAAACAACTCCAATCCATGGAGGCCCCACCTAGTAACTTACAGGACTTAAAGGATCTGCTACTGATGGCTTGGTGCCAAATACAACAGCATACCTTCAGAGGTCTAGTGGAGTCCATGGCTCGATGGGTCAGAGCTGTTTCCGCAGCAAAAGGGGGACCTACAGTACTCAATATTAGACGGATGGTCATAATGTTATGGCTGATTGGTGTATACAGGTATTCCTCACTTAACGACCGAGTTCCGTTCCTACGACCAGGTCGTTAAACGGATTGGTCGTTAAGTGAGGAACTCTATACAGTACTGTACTGCATTAGTACAGTACTGTATAGCTTTGCCAATGTACAGTACCGAACAGTGTACTGTACATCGGGCAATGAAAACACTTACCGGAACCCGCAGTGAAGATCGGAGGACACCACTTCCACCGGCGACACGGTGCACTGACGCGCAAAGTCGGAGGTCGATCGGCGGTCCGTCGTAAGTGCGTGTGGTCTCAAAACAGGTAAGTCGGTAAGTGAGGAACATCTGTATACACACTATATATGAACATATACCGTAGGTAGAGCCATTACAACCTCATGAGGTGATGAACATAATGCATATATTATTAAATTTCTAAATATGCAATATACTTATACATTTAAATAAATATTGCTTTGCATTATTATTTAGTTGATTTCATAAGCAATAAAAGAAACCTGTTTAATACATCTGGGATTCCACTTAAGTAGCAGTTATGGGCAAAATGTTTAGGGGCTTTCAAACAAAATGAGTTGACTCATTGATTGCAAGATCAAATGTATGGCCAGCTTTAGAAACTTCCTAAAAAGAAAGGTCAGGACAGATGAGAGGAGTCACCTGATAAACCAATCAATGTAACAGAGGCTGCACAGCAGGCGGTAAAAGGGGACGCCTAACTTTCAGGAAGTCAATATTTGCATAGGAATCTAGGGTCAGAGCAGTGGGCGATGCTAGGAAGATAGGAGCACTCACCCCATGATGCCTTATATACAGCCTCTGCATTACTTGGAAATGTTTATTGACAGTGCAGAGTCACTTTAAAGTTGTTACAGAAAAATCCAGTGGGAGGATATAAATGACCGCTTTCAGTTTAAAACTTGTGGTATGTTTATAATAATTACAGGGTCTGCTCTGGAATCAACTCTGAGCTTTTCCTAAGGGGCACTGTCCTTGCGTTGGAGGAACTGTTTCTTTTTCTCTTTCTGTGTTTAAGTGCAATAACTTGGCTGGCCAGTGCAGACATCTGCAGGGACGCAGTCATTAGTAAACTCACTCCCCAAGAGCAACAAATAAAAAATACCCTTTAAGCCAACTGATAACTTTTTATCTGATGGAGTAAAACCAATAACGAGATTGTACATTCTCTGCTAATGACACACTCAGTGTTCTTAAAGGGAGTGTACACTTTATAATGTTCTTTTTAACCATACAGGCTATGGTGAGCAGGGAGTTAAGTAATAAAAAGCCCTAACACTAATCGCTTCATAGCACAGTAAAGTTTTCTTAAAACAGAAGGCATTCACATGTCATTTCATAAAACACACATCTCATTTCATAAAATATCCTATAAATAAGAAAATTATTCCTCATTTCAGGTCAGTGGGCAGAGCCATGCAAATCATTGCTTTATGCCCCAAAGAGCCAAATGCACATCCAGAACTACTGGTGTACAGGCAGTCCCCGAGTTACAAACATCCAACTTATATACGACTCCTACTTACAAACGGAGGCTCTTACTGTACAGCAGGGGTAGTTGTAATGCTACCGCGCTCATGCCGACGAGGAGTGCCCACCTTTTTGGGTCTGGTTCGTAGTACTGTACGTACATTACAGGAAGTTGGCTCCTGTTAGACGTGCAGACGAGGGGTGCCCACCTCTTCTTCCGGGTCACGGTGAGCTTTTTACTGCTGTCTGTATCCTCATTAGAAAGATTTAATCTCACTTCTTGTCCTTGAGACAACAGGAAGTGAAAGGAAATCTACCCCTAGGAAGGGAAATTTACTCCTGTGAGAGTGATCATGGGAAAAAGGTGTCTCCACTGAAGCTTTATGACCAATCCTTGTTTCCAAGACAATCCAAGACAAATTTTCAAAAGCACAGACAGCAAAACAAACGTTACAGGGGGTTAACCCTTGCTATCCAAAACAAAAAACTATTTTTGGGCTGGAATTATACTTAAAAAATTTACCTGTTCCAACTTACATACAAATTCAACTTAAGAACAAACCTACAGTCCCTATCTTGTTTGTAACCCGGGGACTGCCTGTATAGTGCAAATATAGACTAATATTATAAAGTCACTTATTCCAAACGGCATACAGCTGTTTCACGCTATTTGCTCATACTGTCCTGTTGGGTCCCAAGCCCTACTAGGCACAAACCATGGCTCCTGCGGAGTAGGGATGGGGACCCAAGAGGACAGTATAACCATATAGGTCATGGTAGAACAAAGAGCCAATCGGTTATGGTGCAGTGCAAGGACCATGCTTATAAGAGATGAGAGCAGAGTCACAGAGATGAGCGTATCAGTGTGCTGTTTCTCCTTTCACTGTGTAGTCAAAGGCTGGGGAAGGGACAAGAGCTGCAGAGTCAAAGGAGGTCTTCTCTCCTGCCAGACAAGACTGTGCTGTGTGACAGAGACTGGATGGATAGAAATACAAATCCTTTGCAGGTAAAACAGCACCCTTATATGCATATCATCTGTTTGTCTGGAGTTCAGCTTTATAGCAAACCTGAAACTACAACCCCCCCCCCCCCCCCCC
>NW_017306479.1:765624-767840 GCF_000935625.1 Nanorana parkeri | reverse complement strand
CCCCCCCCCCCTCCCAGAAGCACAACTTTTTTTTACTTCACTCCTCAGTGTGGTCATTCAAATAATAGGAATAAGGAAAAAAGCTCTTCTATGCAAGCTCTGGGTCGCTCTAGTCCGAGTCCGAGCTTACATAGGGCTGTGGACTCTTCCGGCCCCATGTGACAGCGCTACTGTGAATTTCCAAGCACCAGCACTGTCACATAGGAGGGAAGAAAGTAATTCATATGCTCGTCCGTAGCCTAAACTTCCAGGTATTTTCACTAAATAAAGAGAAGGAAAGGTGCTGCTGCGGAGGGTGGAATTTAGGTGAACCTGTTGCGTCGTTCAGCATGGATAAAGCCCAGGTTTGCTTTAAGCGTCCTCAGTCCTCTGGCCCGCCTGCAAGGCAAGGAGCCAAAGCTTGCCCAGTCCTACGGCGAGGCTGTGTGTTCACTGTACAAACATATTACCAGCCTTTAAACCACACAAGATTCTTTTATCTCCAAAACCTCACATCACAATTTAGGATCTAAAGTCCCAAACCTAGGAAAAGTAAATAATATTATGATATTAAGGGAGCCATTCATCAAAGCATGCCTTTTATATGTTACTGGAGAGCAGTAGGAAGTCATGCTAGGTTGTTCTGTCCCACTAATTCATCAAACAGCAAGATGTTCGCAGCTCTTTGATGAAGACAACCCACAGAATAACATAGCAGGAAGTAATATCATCGTCAGAAGTTCTCTAAGAAACCATGAGCACAAAAGTAAATGTAGCAAGCTCATTAGGTTAAGGGGTGGTTTAGATATTATAAGGATAGACATCAAAATGTCAGATGTTGGCCTATTTCCATGAACGTTTATATATGACATCTGAAGCAAAAGGAAAACATTAGGGATCATTATACAGTTTATTAATGACAAGGAGAACTATCAGCACTCCCCAGCACTTGGTGTATAAGGAATGCATAGAGCTGTATGTCTTAGTACACACAACTGTTTAAAGTGGACCTAGCATCAGATATATTTCCCATGCATGCTAAGTATTATGTAATTGTAAAACTTAGGGTCCATTCACACCAACAAGCCTAATGCACGGTCATCGATGTGCAAGGACAGGTACAATGGTAAGCTGAAAAAAAGCATCCAGCACAGCCCCAGTATCTGGCGTGCATGGACACTTATAGGTCTTTATTACATCCCAAATATCTCAGTAGTCCTCCTGACAATGCCTTGTCCATTTTCCATTTAAAAGGTGCGGCTTTTTTTAAAGAAAAAAGGACTGTTTCATGAGAGAAATGTATTATTGCAGACATGTAAAGTTACTGAAAGGTCCAATATCAACTTGTGAAAAGAACACAATGGGTGCCATGAACACTTCTTCTAAAAATTGTATATCTTAAGGGATGGTGAAGGTGCTACTTTTCAAGGGCATTAATATAACCATAGCAGACCATGTGACTGCTATGCAGCCCAGATGCACAGGGGGCAGCACTGTCTGGCTACCAGTAGCAATACAATTTGGCAAATACATTTGTATAAAATGAAGGTGTACATAATTTAAAAACGTCTATATAATAGATTTGCATATATTCAGTATTCTGTATAAGTGTATAAACTGCCTTTTAGAAGGAGATTAGTAGGATGGGGGGTGACTTAAGGGATCTGCAATGGGGTTATATTACACACCAGAGGTTTTGGCTATGGTCTTTTTCTTGCACAGGTACTGACAATGAAGGCAGATCCTCCCAAATCCCCTGTCAATTTCAGAATGAAATGATGACACAAACATCATTTTCTTCAAAAGACAATAAAAAATTAATGTGGCACTTCATAATCACATCACTCTTTTGCTCTGTAAGCCATTGGAATGTAGAGGATGGTGCCTCTAGGCCCAGTCGTTTACTCCCTCACCCCCCTCCTTTGAACCCTTCTCCTCTATTCCTGCCTCACTTCTTCTCCTTCATTGCTTCTTCTTGTTTTTCTGTTCTCCCTTTACGCTCTTTAGTTTCACGTTTCTTTCCACAGCATTCATGACGTATCAATGGCTTTCTTGCACAAAGATATTACGTTTAACTTGTTTATTAGCCGAATGGATTGCCCATTTCAGTAGTGGTCCCGCTACTTTGATCAGACGGTCTAAGATGTCTCACTGTCTTAAAACCAGGGTCGGATTTACTCTCTCTGCTGCCCCAAGGCCAGGTTCCTCAATGCGCCCCCCTACCCGCCACCCCCCCC
>NW_017306479.1:746953-765481 GCF_000935625.1 Nanorana parkeri | reverse complement strand
ATGGAGAATGGCAGACCTGCAGACAAGTGATCTCTGCAACATCACCGACATCACTTGTACACACAACAACACAGAACAAGCAGCAGCTTCCCCGTGGTACATTTAGCTCTGCTTGCCCAAAATGTAGAAAACAACTACCCGCCCGGCACTCAGAACTGCATGTCCCGGCCATCGGGAGATAGGAATTCCACACCCCTGCTGCCCCTCTACTTCCTGCTGCCCCGAGGCCGGGCCTTAGTTGGCCTTGTGGGAAATCCGACCCTGCTTACAACGTGTCTTTTTTACACTGGTTCCTTTGCATTTTTTCTTAAAATCTGTAATTTGAAATAAATCTGAAAAAATGAATCAGAAAATTTGCTAAAAATCCTTTCAAAGTACACAGTTACCCTGTAGCGGGTCATTTTATTTTTCCCAAGGAAACTAGAATTTGACTTTAAAGCCTTAGCACACCCAAACGGCCAGCAGAAAATTCTAATGTCAAAGCAGCACTTCTGTGTATAAAACAAAAAATTGCTTTGTCATCGCTGAGTCCCTCTATGTGCAGGTGGAACGTTTGTTTACACTTCTCAGCTACTTGAGCCTAAGCAGAAAACACATTGTACGCCTGTCATCCATCACCTTTATTGTCAGCAGAGGTCAGGTAATCCTCACCTTCACTGACCTCCGATTGTACCAGCCTGAGAGGGGCCAGGAAAAAATATTCTAAGAGGAGGCCGGGCTTTTATAAATTGTCTTTTTTTTCCCTCTGAAAACAAAGAAGGACAAATGTAAACAGCTTGCAAAACTTAACAACTGTTTGGGCACTAAAGTAGGAATTTTATAGATGTCTATTAGCTTAGTAAAGGCTTCTTACTTGACTCTGCCTTGTAAAACAACAGATATATGGGGCAGCACATGACAGCCATGACCAGATGGGGTTACTCCTGTAAAGCCTAGTTGAATTTTTAAAAAAAATATAATTATTATTATTATCTAGGCTGTATAACAAGTGGAGAATATGTAGCAGTAATAATAATAACAACAATAATAATAATAATATCGTGTTTAACACTGTAGGAAGCTGCCCTGTGCTTGCATGGTGTTCCAATCAACAACACTCCAGCTCCCTAAACAAAATTGTTATTTATTATTCATATATTTATTACATATTATAATTATATATTATATAATGCTGACAATTTTTACTTTTCATGCTGCACATGCACATCACTCCTTGCCCTCATGGAGGTTACAATCTAAGGTCCCTATCTGACATGCATACCCGCATGTCTTTGGAGTGTGGGAGGAAACCAGGGTACCTGGGGGAAACCCACGCAAGCACTGGGAGAACATGGAAACCCCATGCAGACAGTGTCCTGACTAGGGACCCCCAGTGCTGCAAGGTAGTAGTGCTAACCATATAGCCAACGTGCTGCCCCCTAATAACCCACTGTGCTGCTTATTGTAGTACTGTGCAGGGTAGAATGTTGGCTCATTAGAGATTTGGACCACTGATTATTGCGTGAGAGCAGAGCTCTGACTGTCAAGCGTGCTGCCAGCATAGGACAGATTCCTACAGTGTTAAGTAGGAACACATAATAAGAGATAATGCCACACTTTGTCTACTTTTTTGCAGTCTTACTGCATTAGAAGTAAAAGAAAGCAAGATGGGGTTTAAGCTTGTGATACACATGGCAATAACCAGGCTATTTTAACCAAATTTTAACAGCAAAAATGCTATCACCAATAAGGCAAAGGGAATCTATCCAAAAGTCATCTTAAAAAAAACAAAAACATTCCAGCTTTTGCTATGTTTTTCAAACAATACAATAAAGTAGCATCATATACCTTTCCCCACGCAAGTGCTCCGTTTGCGTTCTGGCACTGTGGAAAGTTAGGTGCTGTATAAGTTTCAGAAAAGCTTGTGGATTGGATTTCCTCAGTGTTGAACCAATTACAGGGCACTCTCTCACTGTGCCCTGAATATGTACAGGAAAGGGTCACGTTAACCTTGTTAAACAACACATCAGTTATGCTGTTCTTGGGTCTCCATACAGCACCAGGCAAGCATTGTCCACCTAGCTAGTTTATGCCTACCTACAAAGTTCATCAATCTGTCCACTGTCTAGCTGAATTCCCTGCGTGTCAGCAAAGGCGCCATCTTCACATGCATAGATGCCATCTGTTTGCACACGTGTCACAAATGTATAGCAGCATATGCAAACCCTGCAACACGCTATGCTCAGCCATTGTGACCAATTCCCAATATAACAAATGCCATGTCAACAACACAAAGAACTTAGAATGTCCTTTTACACAGCCAGCCTCAGCAATTATTAGCACCTGGTGACCTTGTAGGAAGACAAAACCGGTTCAAAGCGAATTAGTACACTATGGTATTTGTTGAAAAAAAAATCCTTTATAGAAACACTGAATTCTATTTACCCCATAGTTCTAGTTATACAGTATAAGCCCCAAAATCACTTTATTATCAGAATTTGAAAGCTCTTCCTATACTTTCACTTATAATGCACTATTTGTCTTTTATCCAGCACTCAGTAAGTAGGCTTCACCAGACGTCCTATCAAGCATTTGACTGCAGGTGTCAGTTGGCTTTGGACTCCCAACAGTCCCAATATTGGAGGGAAAACCTCTATCTTGGAACCAAATCCCTGTGGCCCTCTTCCCTCCACAGCTGTCCTATTTTAGGTCTTATATAGAGATATTTATAAAGTTATGTAATATTTAACAGATATAAGTATTAATTGCTCTAGACTTTGTGTCCAACTTCTACATTAATTATATAGTTTACATTCAAATGTTAATATAAATGCAAAACAGACGTGAACATTTAGAATACATGTATTTAAGTGATATTTGCATTTACCCAGAATCCTGTTTTTGCTGATGCTGACCATTTTTTGGTGTCATGAAGTTCATGGACATGAACGGAGGTGTTGCTCTTTCTTATCTCATGAATTTGGGAGCTATGGTATGTTCTCAGTCATGTTCAAGTCTTGCAATACCTAACGGGAAGATACTCAGGAGAAGTGAGCAGTCACATGGTTTACAGACCACAAAGGGACCATTACTGGGCAGGTATGTCTGTAGTTAATTCAAAAGTTCATTACTATCCCATCTGACATGAAGCTGCAAGTTCCCCTTACTCTTTTCTAATATAATACACAGAGGCAAAATAATAAAAATTAACTAAGGATTATATAGTTAAACATTTTTACTATGTTCTGTTTACTATTAGAATATACATGATGGTGGATTTCACTTTAAAAATATGATGCAAGGACTGTGCATTAGACATGTGCGATTCGTTTCGTTACGAATCGAAATTCGTACGAATTTTCCTGAAATTCCGAATTTCGGAGCATCCGAAATCCGAATGGCAGTTTCCGAATTATATCCGAAATACGAAATTCCGTTAACGAATTTCGGATCCAAATTTCTTTGAAACAGGAACTAATATTACCCCTGTAAATGAGGTTGAACAGCATGACAAGATTTTTTTTTTAATCCGAGATACGGATCCGCTGCTGCTGATGCATTACAATACACAGTTACACACACAGGCAGGAAATACGAAATTCCATTGACGTATTTTCGTTCCGTTACGAACATTCGTTATATTAAAGTTAAAAAGCAAAGTACATTTATATTGGAGTTGATGGTAGTTTTTTTTTTTAAGTCCGAAATACGGAATTCGGAATACGGAATCCGTTAACGGAATTCGTATTTCGTTTTGGTTGACCAATCAGAGGTTCTCTTCTGCTGCTGAGAGTTGCATTACAAATACAGGCAGTAAATACGAAATTCCGTTGACGTATTTTCGTTCCGTTACGAACATTCGTTATATTGAAGCTAAAAAGCAAAGTACATTTATATTGGAGTTGATGGTAGTTTTTTTTAAAATCCGAAATACGGAATTCGGAATACGGAATCCGTTAACGGAATTCGTATTTCGGATAAAAAAACAACTACCACTCCCATATTAACAAAGGTATTTTGCTTTTTAACTTCATCATAACGAATGTTCGTAAAGTTACGAAAATATAACCGCCACTAAAGAAAATTCGTATTTCGTACGAATCCGAATCCGAATTGAGTTCAGTTACGAATTACGAAATACGAAATAACGGATATTCCGAAACGAAACAGAACAAATTTTTTGACGGCGCACAAGTCTACTGTGCATGGTGTAGTAACTCTTGACAATCAGTTACAGGTCAAATTTGACTAGTATGACAACAGTAAAATTGTTAAAAACTGAAGTGTGATTGCTTGGTGTGGGAATGTAGCTTTTTAAAAAAGTTTCTGAAAGAGTTGTCTAGCAAGTAGCGTTATACTTAGCAAACAAGAAGATGGTAGCCATAAATAGACTACCCTTCACCCTTGACTTAACAGCTTGATACAATGCTCAGAAGAGGACTAGAAGTCATTGGTCTTCTATCTGCCAGTGGAGATAAAGTCCTGATAAAAGGTGCACCCTTGAACATCCAAAACATGGATTGTTATGGGATTATTTTAATATAATAAACATCCTGTTGATGAATTGCTCTCAGAGATCCTTTTGCATATAAGGGTTGCCTGCCCAGTGCAACTGTGCACCAATATGCCAACTCCATGTTACCCCATGTAATTAGTCCTAATCTGGGGGATCCAGTGCCATCTACCTACTTTTTCACTGCCAAGAAAGGAAGATAATTCTATTATTTTCTAATTCAATTAAAAAACTTCCACTGTTACCTCCCTTGTCATTGGGCAAACAATCCGCACTATGATGATGCTTATAAACAGTTTAAACAGGTTGGGTGGTTTCACAGGAAGCTGTAAAGCTAAAATAGCAAACAGAGTTTTTGGCTGTACCACGTGGCAGAGGTCGGTGACTTACAAGAATGCCTGTGAATAATTACAAGTCTTTTGGCAGGTACCAACAGATGTATTTACCTGTGAATTGAGCTGTTTGCCTGGAGTTTTGCTTTATTGTCTAAATGTGACCTCCTTGGGTATAACAATACTGTAAGCATGAAAAGACATACACTCATTTACAGCATTTTTCAATGCATAAACCTGAAAGTGAACAATACATTATTTAACTGACCCAAAACTACACATATTGAAGTAAAACAGTTTTAAGGTGTTTCCAGGAACATCTATTTTTAAAGGTACTCAGGCAGGATGATGCAGATATAAACAGAAGCCGCCCTCTCCACTTTTGAATTACACATTTAAAGTTTCCAAGAATTACCACTTTTTTCCAATATTAATATGCAGCGCTGAAAACCAGTGCTCTTTAAGTATACCGAGCTTTCAGCTTGCGGGAGCGAAGGGCCCTTCTCCCAGCTTGCTTCTCTGCAAATGGAATCGCAATAACTTCAAAGTTTGCCCAATGTTTTTCAAGGCACCCACCCAGAATGTTCAGAAACTCAGCCAAATCTGCAATGCACCTGGAAGTCGTTAAGGACTGAATTTGGATGGCTCGGAGAAAAAGGAATAGCTGTTCACCCTTGAACATTGACACCCTACTACTATAAGGACAACCTTGAGCCAAATGTGTTCAAAATGAAGACTGCCGAGCAAACAAACACTCGGCGGATGCTTTGTACTACTGCCCTAGGCAGCGCTGTCACTTTGAAATGGTAAATACAAGTGCTAGGTCATTGGGAGTGTAGCTGGAGAGCCTTCAATGTTGAAAACACAGAGCTGATGGAGGAATTTTACCAGGCTTTAAAAGATGTTTAATAAAACAAGATTTATTTTTGTAATTTCTTTACATGAAGTTCAAGACGGAAAGTTCTGCACTTGTCAATCAGTGTGTTCCTGTTCTTGTGATCTGTTTCCTGTAAGGGTTTTACAGTGCCTCTATAATTTAAAGGAGCCTTGTGTTTTGCCCAAAGAGGGCAAAGTGACAGGTTCACTTTAATGCTGGACCTTGCAGGAGTTGATACTTATATTCATTTTCTTCTTCTGCTGTTCCATTTGCTGCTGGGAAGAGGAATACCCAGTACTTTTGGGAACAGAAGAGTATGTGACTTAGTCCTTATCCTCCCATGTAGCTGAACTAGTGCATAAGTGGCCAATTGTCACATGGGGTAGGGAGAGAGTCCTTAGCCCTACGTATGCTCTGGCTATCAATCGACTTACACAGTGCTTCTTCTCATTGCTCCCAGGAGCAAACGAGAATGGGAGGAGGGTCAGCAAGCAAAAGGGGAGTACGTATTTGCCACTGCCGGAGATGGCTGCATAGGCAAAGCACAGGCTCACTTGAAAGAAACGGCCTGTCCATTCCAAAAATAAAGTGAAAATGACACTAAAGTCAGAAGTTAAACCTTAAAAATGCATTAAAATACCTTAACTAGTAACAAAAATGGATCTTATTTGTGCATCACTCAGCTGTAGATCCTGAAATCATCTCTAAATTGGTGCTGACACTTTTCTTCCTTCTGGAGGGTGGCTACTTTGTTCCCCATGGTCCCTGTGTGTGTTGTAAAGTAGCCACCGCTCCAAGTGCACACCAATGATGGACTACAAATTAGTAAACTAGACATGAGATTGTATTTCATTACGGTTGGAAGTGCTGGGATTGCCTACCCCTGCCATACATCTTTCTGAAAAGAATGGTGGTAGAATCTTTAAAGTCACATTTGCATCTTAAAAATGCATTCATGTACCCTAACTATTAACAAAAATGTATCTTATTTGTGTATCACTTTGCTGTGGGGCTCCCCCGCAATGTAAGGGTTAAGTGCTTGTTTTTGTCTAGGTGCTAAAATAAAAATGGTTATACTCACCTGATTGTTGGAGCCAGCTGGCTCTGAGGGCCCATTCACACCACATCCAGATCATCTCCAGAGCAGACCAGATTGTTTCCAGACCCAAAATGGATCTGGATCAAATCTGGAAAAGGGTGTGAACCTGCCCTTAGACCAGTCCTTGCAGACTACGCCTCCCCCGTTCCAGTGGTCTAAGGTCCCATGAGTCATCACAGTGTATTGGACTTGAGGACGCCCTTCGGACATACCATCCCTGGTGCGTAGGAAGAGGACGAGCTGGAGGGAGTGATGTGACAGCCAGCCAGGTCCAAAGTTCAGGTGAGTATAATTTTGTTATTTTTGCACCTAGACGAGCATGAGCAATTAACCCCTTCAGTATAGGGGTAGCCTCACTCAGAGTTAAGTAAATGTTTTCCTGGAGTTCTTTTTTAAAGCTAAACTTAAACAGATATAAACAACAAATGAGTGAAGCTCTTTATTTGATTTACTTATTACAGCTTTTTTTAATAGCACTAACAATTCATGTATTGTTCATTCACATCAATCTTCGCCCTCAAGAAGATTCAAGTCTAAAGTCCCTATATCACATGCACGCACACTTACTAAAGCTGTTACAGACAGGAGCCAATTAACCTACCACCATGTCTCTGGAGTGTGAGAGGAAATTGAAGTACGTGGAGGAAACATACACAAACTACTGGGAGAATAGACCAAGATCTAAACCAAGTACCCCAATTGGCGCACGGCAGAGGTGCAAAATAATAAGCCTGTGTGCCAAAAATGTTTAAATGCAAGCGTTTTAAGCACGTGTTGTCAGCCTCTTGTAATCCCTTTACAGCACAGCTCAGATTGGGAGAAGGAGAGCAGCACAAAGTGACAATTAGTTTTCTGTAGTGCTCATGTATTAACAAGGAACATGCTGATAGGAGGAGAAAGCAGAGTGACACAGACATAAGCTTAGCAGGCTACTGCCTCTATGTCCAATCACTGGCATTACCTTGAAAATAAGTTAACACTCAATCTAACCCTGAGAAGCCTTGAACCATAATTCTTACCCTATAATTTTATGAAATGTAAATAACCCCCTGGACTCTAGTCCTTAGCTTATTGGTGATAGAAACATACAACTTATAGGTCTGCTAGTGTTGAATGCCTGCATCCCTTGCTGTCCTCAGTGGTTCCTCCTGCCGGCCCCTACATTACTACTGAGTCTTGTACATTTTTGTTTTAGCTATTTGTGTCCCATTCGAGAGATTCCCCCTTGTCACTACAGAGCCAGGACTTCTCTAATGCTGCTCCTGTTCCCTGAAACTCCCTCCTGTCACAATATCCAGAATTCCGTGCCAAATTTTCGCTTTGCTCCCTGGTTCTGGGCTGTTAGCCTATGGTGTCTCACAAGGCTGCAGCCAATCTGCTCTCCTCCTCCCCTATTTAGGACTTCCTCACTTGTTGCTCTTTGTGCGAGTCGTATGCCTTGTTCCGTACCCCTTGTGGCTCTAACTATCCATGGGAACTTATTCCCTGTGCTTGCTATTGGATCCTTGTGCCTTTGGCTTCCCTGTACCAGCTGGTATCCCTGTTTGGCGTTATCCCCTGCTTTGCTCCTTGCGCCCCTACTATACTATTTTCAGTGGTTACCATTAGTATATTGCTGCAGACCTTAATTGCTTTCACCTGTGTGCTGTGAGTCTCTCTATACTGCCTTCTTTGCCACTTCTACTGTGTTTTCCCTCTCCAGCCTTTGTGTGTTGCTTCCTCCTATTTACTTGCTTTCTTGTACTTCAATTCCGTCACTTACCTGTTGTTTGTATCCAGTTCCCCGAATCTGTCCTGTCTGTGACTCCTACCAACTCCTCAAACCCCGGAGCTCACATACCCTAGTGCCCCGGTCCCCAGACCGTGACACCTCCCATGTGCCGTTGGGAGTTCACCAACCCTCCAAGTCTTTGAAGATACTCCAATTCTTTACAGGTGTAGGCAATATCAGCACTCCAGCTGTTGTGGAGCTACAAGTCCCATGATGCACTGAAAGACTCTGACAGCCATAGACATGACTCCCAGAGACAGAAGCATAATGGGTTTTGCAGTGTCACTACCGCTGGAGTGCCAGTGTTGCCTATCCCTGGTGTTTCGACTCACAGCCCCTCTATCTCACCATTTAAACTCCACATATTGCTCCCATTGTGCTGTAAGTCCTCCCTATTTCTCATCTCAACCACTGCATAGGCATACTAATAAAAAATCAGCATCACTGAGAATGTAATTGTCATTCAGGCAGGTCATTGTTTTTTATGGTCTGATCATGTATGATCACTATTTGTAACACATAGTATTTGAGGTTGAATAAAAATACACAGGTCCATCAAGTTAAACTCCTTTCAAAATCAAAGTCCAATATTAAGAATCCAGTGGCAGGAAATGGTTTGCAAGCTTCTTCTTCTTGGAAGAGACCTTTTGAAATATCCCATCTACCAAACTTAATAAAGAAATGAACCCTTTAATACAAGTTTATTTAGAGAAATCTGAAACCCTTCCTATTCCTATTCACCGGCTTCCAACCAGGGACAATAGCTGCACACATCCTACTATGGTGACATTAAATATGACAAGGTTATCATTTAATATACTATCGCTCAAAAGTTGATTTATAGGCCCTTGTGTGCTCTCTTTTCTTGTCCGCCACAATTTTCTCCATTCGGAAACCTTCTTTTGAAATTTTATAACTTCAGAATGAGAACGTGAAGGATCTGATTTTAATGAAAAAGATATGACTATTAATAAAGACCTATTCTGCTTTAGATACACCGGCCATAAATCTCCAGGCATTTTACTAGCTCGTCATGCCCTTTTAAGCAATTTGCTTTTGCAGATATCAGATATATTTTACTTTAATGAAAATTGCGTCCTAGCCTATTTCTTATTTTACCTGCCAAAACCATATGTTTGTCTCAGAAACAGACAAGTGTGTCGATGATAAATGAAAATAGGGCATTGAAATGGGTTAATTTAAGTATTTAGTATGTGCAACATGAATAGGGAATCCATATGAACCCCTAGCGGTTATGTAAGTATTTGTATTATATCATTACAGTATTTGAGTCACCTGGGTTACCTGGTAGAGGTGTGACCAATGTGACCACATTATGCTGTATATAAAGCCAGCATTTGGATGTTTTAGAGGAAGGGTTAGATCCCATGTCAGGTTTACGGAGTTGACTATGTCCCATTTAGGGAGATTTCTCCTGCTAACTGACAATGAGGGAAAATCCCTTATTTTAAGTTGTCACCAAAACAAAAATAAAGGGGGAATCTACCAATGGGACACTTCTCAATGACAATTGTCTAACAGGGGATTAACCTTTGTTGAGCCTACGGGACAGGAAGTGAAGGGAAATCTCTTGATTGGGACACACATGGCAGAAAAATAAACAGATACAGGTTTTAACTATTCCCTATTCTACCCCAAAACATGATTGCAAAGCCAATACAATACAATAAGTTTACAAACTTCTTGATGGATATAGCTATTAGGTGTGGGATAGAACTTATGGAATATAGAATTACATATTTATTTTTAGTTTTTTACTACAGATAGCCTTTAAATGAACAATTCAATTGAGCATATGATGAAAAAATATACAAGGAGAAAATGAAATTACTAGGGATGCACTGATACCAAGTACCATACTCAGTACATGTACCGATACTTTTTGAGCTCCAAGACTAGACTAGAGAAAAATTCAAAAGTTAGGAGGCAGCTGTCATTTGTAAGGAGCACACGGAGCTCCTGGGATTTGTGCATCTCTGTTTTATTGTATGATTTTGTTTTTATAAATATAAAAGGGATGCACTGATACCATTTTTGCAAGTACAAGTACTGATACTTGCCCAAGTACTTACAGATACAAGTACTGATACATTTTTGTTTATTGTCATGTGACAGTTTTTCTAAAACAATATCGACTAATGATTTCAGGACAGTGGTGGAGCGCCAGAGCCAAGTCCCAGCTGCAACCGCTGCAACCCTGGTAGTTCTCGAGAAAATGGCAAGTATCAGCACTGGTATCTGAACTGGTATCTGGACATCCCTAGAAATTACCAAATGATTAGTATATGTCAAACAGTTGAAGGTTTATTCAAATCTTGACTTTTCCTGTATAAGGCACAATAGACCCGCCCCCTGTACCTCCTAAGCCTTCCTGTGATTCCTTTTATCTGAATGTTAAGCTCACTGACCAGTAGATTGGCTTGGAAGCTCAGAGAAGAGGCCCAAACCTTTTTGTTGAAATTTGCTTGTAACAACAAAACATCATCTCCCTATATCTCTGGATCTACTGATCCTTCTAAGATATGTTCTTTTAAATATGTCAACCACTGCTTCTGTATTTTTTCATCACACCAGTTTCAAGTGCTCAGGTTTTGACATATTACTTTTTCTTCCCCAAATATAGACGATGGTTTTCGATCTGGGTCCGAATAGTAGGTGCCACACCCCTAGAATTTATATTCGACAAGGACAGAAAGTGGGGTTTTGAGAGCACCAAAGGAACTTACTCCACAAAGAAATTCATATAAAAGAGTCAATTTTAATTACATTCATTAAAAACAAAGACTAGATATACAATCCAAATTAAAATCAACTAATTAGATAGCTCCCTGTGTGCTCTCTCCATATGTACCCTTCCTACAGCATGATTGAATCATAATAAGATAAGTGCATAGTTTAGGAAACAATCTGATAATACAGACGATCAAGGATAAGGGATAACAATTCCTTAGAAGCTTAAATGCTGTATAGAGTTGGTGGAGGTTCATAAATGGAGGAGCTGATACGACATTTCGCGCACCCAGGCGCTTCTTCAGGTACAGGAGGTATCTATATAATTTGTAAAATATGAAAATCATGATGAACGTTCTTAATTCTCCTTAGAGTAAAAATCTAGTACATAGTCAAATTAACTTTTGCCTACCAATTTATGTGCTCTGGTGTGTATATGTGTCTGGGCGGGTCTGGTCGAGCTACGCCCCTGCGTAGTCCCCCCTAAAAATAGGAGGGGTACTATGTCGGTCAATTCCCAATATTGAGTTTTAGGTAAGAGAAAGGAAGGAAGAGACAACCTAGAAGAAGAAAAGAGAAGAGGGGTATGATGATAATAGGCCACAGTCTAGTTAGATTGAGAAAACATCACTCATAAGTGGAGGAATACTCCTTTCAGTTATAAAGGGGTGTATATGTATAAGGCACGGCGGCCAACGTATACTTACAAAAACGAGGTGTTTGAGTCAATCAGGCTGATGGCCACACAGTTTGAGGAGACGAAGAGACGGAAAAGGTATGGACCGAGCATAAGTCTCTGTCTGCTTGTCTTCCAAAATTAGGTCCTCCGATTACCCCTACGCCACCCACATCTACTACCGCTGCCTACCTGCCGCAGACTAGTGTCGGTGGGTCACGCGGGCGCTATAACAGTATCTGGCGCGATGACGTCAGTTATGTCGTTGCGCCGTCTGGGCATACTCCTCCCATGCTCCTCCCACATGGTACGCCCCTGGCCGAGAACTAGAAAGAGGGAGGGACCTCTCTATCTCGGGGAGTAGACCGGGAGAATGATTCAACAATTCGTTGGATGGTGAAATAAACAGTCAAGCACCATAGGTGGAAGTATAGATTCGGGAGAGAGATGGTCTATATGCCCAGAGATCTGATTACTTTTTCTATCATCATCTCTCTTCTAAACGTGATGGAATCAAACTTTCTGACTGCTAGCAGTCTAAGTCTAGCAGGTAACGTATGCCGGGTCTTCAACCACTTCCAGTAGCATGCGCACAGTCTCTGACCATCTTCTTTAACATGTACACCATCTCTGACCACCTCCTGTAGTATGTCCACCATCTCTGACCACATCTTTTATTGTGTACACACTTTCTGACCATCTCCTGGAGCATGTTCACAGTCTTTGACCATCTCCTTTAATATGTACACACTCTGTGACCATCTCTAGAGCATGCCCACAGTCTCTGACCATCTTCTTTAATATATACACACTCTCTGACAATTTCCTGTAGCATGTCCACAATCTCTAAGCATCTCCTGTAATATGTACTCATGACCACGGTCTCCAACAGTCTTCTGTAGTGTTATATATACTGAATATTATATGCAGCTCTTTGGTGATGTCAAGGGCCACAATATATTTAGTTGACCACTTCTCCTTTGCAGCATACAAAACACAGCATATATGAGTTGGGTAGCAAATACCAAACATGCTCAGTATGTCATATCTGGCACATTTTCAACAAAAAGGGGTTATGAATGGCTTTATAAATTATTGTTAAAGGAGAACTGCATTTATGACCAACTATGTTGTGCTCTTTATATATATGTGCTCTCTCTCTCTATCTCTATCTAACAATAATTTATTAAGCCATTTATAACCCTTTTTTGATTATATGTATTATTATAGGAAAATAATGGGGTTATATGATTGATTAGGAAATTCCATTATTAAGGTTAAAAATAATTTTCCATCATCTGAGTGAATTTGCAGTCGCATTGCATTGTCTCTAATTGCTGGTTGTGCCCATTAGACTCACAGGAAAAATTAGGCCTCCTGCTTTTGTGTATACTGCTGGCCAAAAAACTAAAAAATTACTTTCCTTTCTTCAAAACTGTGCATTCAAAGACAAAAACAGGCACGAGTTCATCATTATTCTTCTAGCTTATTAATTACTAAATACTGCGCTAGTCTGGTGTTTCTTTATAGTGTTTGCAGCTCTGTAAAACATTTGTGCACATGTGTTCACTTGCTTGCCTGGATGAAGAATGGGTATTCCTTAACAACAGCATTTTCTTTCTTCACTATCTGGCTCAGCCTTAGATTCTAACGCTATCTGATAAGATGTGGTTGTACGGGTTTTTAATTGAGCCCAGAGGCAGAGGAGCCTCAGAGAACAACAGCAGAATGAACAGAGGAGCAGCTGGGCACAGGATGGTGTGCAGTGTGGTGGAACAGTCGTGTCAGCACCTGGGTGCTATTAACACAGACATGGAAGCAGATATGTGTGTAAGGTGTGCACACACATGTACACACATTCACAGACATTCCTAGAGACTGTTATACTTACTATAAGACAAGAAATAGATATAAACAACAAAATTGGGCATGTCTGGATTGAGCAGAGTTACCACTGACCTGTTTGCAGTAACGTGCCCATTTGCAAATGATCTACAGTAGAGTACTCTTGTGCATGATATAAACTATTAGTTAAAAACAATAATGTGGCTATTATATAAATGTAAGTCAAAGGTAGAACTCTACTTTCTGTCCCACTTGACCAACTGTCTTGTGCCACCCTTCTCCCATTCCAGTCAATTGGTTAGTCTTAGTACCTCACTATGGAACTCAGATCTCATAGGCACACAAGGCCCTCCAAGAGCATTTGCCCCATTCAGGCCAAAGCGATAATCTCTTAAAAGCCCCCCTGCCCACCAGTTGAAGCTATGAAAGTGATGGAAGGTGGCAAAGCTTACACAGGTTTAATGTGTCCCCCCCCCCACCACCACCCTAATCTGACAGTGTTGGGATTTGGTAATTGATCACTATTACTGAGTATATAACAAGGCCAATGAAGCAACAAAGTAGTAGGGGAGCATGTCAAAAGAATACAGACAGGTGGGAGGCACATTGACAAATTGTCTTCAAAATGTTACTCCGGGCAAAAGAAAGAATTCTGACCCTATTCATACATAGCAAAACTGTGCTTAGAAAGTTCACACATAAACACTTTGGGACCATGTGAGGTCTCTATGAGGATCCTCTGAGGGCTCTCTGATGGACACTTCTGGCAGCATCCACATCAGCAAAAACCATCATGGGCCCTGCAAGATGAATCCTTCCACACTACTGACCAGAAGAAAGAATGCTCAGGACCCAGGCCTGTTATGTGAATGCCATGTACGGCAAGTAAACAGGGCTTTTAATATAGCTGTAATGTAGCGGCTAAAAAAAGTAGAGGTGGGGTAGGAAGATGTAGTAGGTTTATTGTTGAAATCAGGGGTCAGTTTTGAGCACCCATGGCAGCATTAACGTTTACCACATTACCTGTCACTGCTGGACAGCTTGGTCTGCATGCAAATATGGAGGGAATAAATGGAACATAAAAATAAAAGCCCGGAAAAAAATAAATAAACTGAACACTGTGATTATAATTTTATGTTGTTATCTAAATATATTATTTGACCAAAAAGATATTAGTTAATTAAAAAATGTTTAATCGGATGCTTTGCTATAAATCCGATAAGAACTGTATTGGTTTTTGGATAAACCTTGTAGATAACAATATTATTCTAAAAAAGGTTTTCATTTAAAACATCAGGTTTCAGTAAAGTGTACCTGTTACATTCAACATTGATCACACAGGAAAAAGAGAACATTGCTGACGAGCGCCTAATATAAGACAATTGGTGTCAAGATATTCTGTACCTTGCAGGAGCACGTAGAAAAAGTCACTTGCAGTGACCACATTCACATACACTGAGACATGCACATAAAGCACATCTGGGAATAATCAGCTCAAGGAGAAAATGAATACTACTAGGTTTCATTTTTATAGGACCTGGAGGAGCAGGAGACTATATTAAAATCTACAGCATAGAAGCAGCAGCATTTTCGCTCCACGTAAGCTCATAGGGCTGGGGGAAAAGAGGGAATCAAATCAAATCCACCCTTGCTTTTTGCCAAGAATGAATTGCTTTAATATCCCACCATTCAATAATATTTATTATTAAAGTTTAGAGCAAGTTTAGAAGCTATTAAAGGCTTCGATTGACTGGGGAGTTTTACCACAGCCATAAAAATAGGAGATGGCTGTCAGTGAATTTTACACGCAGAGAATGAGTGACAAGATTGTACTGTGCGTACGGTGAATCTGTATTGTGGAATCCCAAAGACCCGTTTCCACAAAAGCTGACATACAAAATGCATGTAACACTGGCCGAAAAGGATTGAGCGCTTGAGTGACAACCGCTTTTTAAATAAAAAGTAATTCTTCACGCAACCTTTAATTTTGCGGCTGTAACTCCCATTCTGCAGATGCCGTACGCACATTCTGATCTATATTAGAATAAAAAAAGAAACTACTGTTTGAGATTATAGCCAATTCTGACATTCAATGACCTTTTCTTTCGCCTGAAAATTTGAAAGTGTAAGTAAAGCTGGCAATGCTGTATGTAGTTTTATTTAATATTTTGTTCCCATGTTTTACTTTTGGATAGAATGTGGAGTTGCCTGTGTCCCAGCTGTGGAGATTCACCCCTCACCCTACTGGTCCTGGTGAGCATTGGGATGAGAAATCCAACATTATTAAATGGTCACATAAACAGTAGGCGAGGAGAAATCTTGATGGGTAATGTAGCACAGTCAGATTTCAAGAGGATCTTCAGTTACACCTAGCTCACTAGCCTCACTAGCTCACTAGATAAATCTATCTACATAGAGCTTCAAGTTTGAGGAAGGTCTGTCAGTTTTTCAGAACATCAAGAAGAGGTAAAGTTTTACAATGAATCTCAGAAAGGAAAAATAAACAGTGGAATCCAGTAGTGTTCTTGGGCCAAAGTGAAATCTCCATAAAGACCTCACAAGGCACTTACAGTAGACTAAGGCTTCAAGTGCAGTTCACTATTACCCGTTCACTACCCTATTTGCTTCAATTGTACCTTCAATAGCATCACCAGACTTGTTGGAGTCTTACACATAAAACAATAGATCCAATCCCATTCCACAGTTCTTAAACAAAACCTGCACTGTTGCCCACTGCCTCCACTAAGAGACCCATATGTCCAGCATTAAAAGGATTTCCCTCCTTTATATTAGCAACCTGATCACCCCATTCTTATCTCTAGTGGCTTCTGGAGAGGAACAGTGCCAGAGAGACTAAAAAGAAACCCTGGCCCGTAATAAACTTTAAACAACATTGATGTCCGAGACCAAACTTTACAAATATTGAACCCAGTTTAACCACCAGTCCATATTGGAATACATAATGAAAATGCATTTGTAATTCTGTCTCAGAGCACATGAACATTTATGGCACTTTGAGAACAAAGTGTGTGTTTGTTTTTGGGTTCGGTGATGACATCACACACAATGTACTGTTAATTTATGTGGATCTAATTAGAGATTGCTTTATTATCTGGCTGTGCCACAGGTAGCCATTACTCCTCAGGAAGCAATGAAGGGAGTTTCTCCAGTGCTACCCTATGATTTTCATCCACCAGGTCAACCACTGCGTGTAGAGAGCCTTCCTGCTGTACACAGGAGCTTATTTTATCACTCCAATGTAACATCTCTATCCCTGATTGGTGTAATACAGGCCACTCTGCACTGAAGCCCTCCTCTAACCTTCCCACCAGTCAGGGTACACAGCTCCGGGAAGGGTTAAAGATCCCATCAGATTATATTTTACTGTCTGTGTTCTGCTGGGGAGATTGCCCTTTACTTTCTGTCCTGGATTAAAGAAATCTCTGCAAAGTGAGGGGAATTTGCATCTAAGACAAATGTCATTAGAAATGTTTTTTTCAGTTGGACCCTCGCCTGTTGCTCAACTGAGAAAAAAATTAGAGTGTGTCCTTACTTTATGTAATAGTGACAATAGCCGCATAGCCAAGAAGGGGAGGATTCTCCCCAGTAGAGACCCAGACAAGAATAAAAATCTACTGGGGGGGGGGGGGGACACCTTACCCTCCCTTTACATACACTGTGAGGCTTATAGTACCCCTAGCCTCATGGCCAGCTGTAGCAGCAGCTAACCACTGGTTTTATCTTAGCTTATAGCTATATATTATTCTGGACATCTCCCAGCCAGTGTTGCAGCTATGAAACTTTTCAAACGTAATAAGCTGAGCAGTAAATGACATCATTTATGTGAATTATATATCATCATAGGACAGGTATCATGCTGGTAGGAATTAAGGTTGCCACAATTAGAGAAAATAACCCCCAATACTTGAGTGACCCAATCAGCCTGTGGTAAGAGAGATCTACAATGTCTTACTATGTGACACATACAACAACAAAATGAGGACACTTCAGAATTCAACTGTAGATAAAGCTGAAGGCATGCACCTGCTCTCCAAAAATAGCACAAGAAAACTTCATGGATTGATGTATAATATTAGCAAAACCAGCAGCAAAATACAGAATAAGCACAGAGAGGACTCAGAGGGAGATATAAAACTAAAACCTTCCTTTAAGCCAAGAGGTGAGATTTTTTTCCCTGCTAAATAAAAACAGACTTTTGTGAAGAGTTACACTTGAGTGTTGTAATCTTCTTGGCATTCATGGGTGATATTCTGACTAAAGCTCACTGAAAACTAGCATTGTATTCCAAAAGATCATTGCCATCACTTTTTTTTTTTTATCAGACTTGCAGAGCGATTTAAACTCCAGCCAATGAAGTCATCAGAATGTTTAATGTATCAAGAATTTATTTTGGTAGCTGATACTTCCAGCTGACCATCACCTTGCTGGACATGTCCACTTCTGGGACATAAAAGGCTTAGTCCTTTTTAGAGAGTAATATAGTTTGTTTGACATGTGGATATTATTAAAAAGAGAGGAGGATTGCATACCACAGGCCCAACACTAGGACTATGATTGCTAGCATTGAGCTTCAGCCTTGAGACTTAAGGAGATCCTATCACCACACCCTACCCTCAAAACTAAATGCAGGATGGCAAGGCGTAATTCCTGAAGTGCTTGAGTGT
>NW_017306479.1:684982-746882 GCF_000935625.1 Nanorana parkeri | reverse complement strand
CGTGTGATGAAAGAATTGGAGGTATGCAAATCATTGCACTGAAAGCTTCAGGATAGTAAACAATGACACCTACCACATAGCATCTTTCAGCAACTGGCCTGCAATAACACCAGACTGATGATATCATATTTGTACTACCATGGCAATGTCATATTTGTCTTGTTCTGAACAATTGAGTATATGCTCCTGGCAGTTCATTTTGAGGCACCACTGACTAAGACCCAACATGGTTACATGAGCTATGTCATATGTCATTAAATCAGGGCCTAAAGGCTGCCAATCCCAGGGGGCACTTTGTGTTGGTAGCAGTAAAAAAAATGATTGAGGATCTCATATATATGTCCTACATAAAGCCAAGTTTCTTAAAAAAAGAAAGTTATTTCCAAAATATGATTAACTTAAGAGAGGAGTTTCTATATATGGGAGGGGTGTCATAATGTGCACTAAACAAGGCCTGTAGAGATCAAAAATCTTTGATCTCCAAAGCACCAAAGCAACACCCTTCTGGTGGGATCATCTCCTACCCAGTTCCTGACAACCAGTGACATCATGCCGGACAGAGCCGGGGCCAGAGGTACCGTGTACTACCAGTGCCCCCCTTCCCGTAACATTTCCCCCGCAAGCACATCTCCCTCACCCCATTACAGTGCCCCCCCATAATGCACGCCGCGAACACACTCCTCCTTACACTTTTCTCCTCAGGTGGCAAAATGTGTAGGAGCACTCCTGCCTATAACGATACAGGTAAAAGGTTCCCCTTTTGTCTCTTTTTTTGTTTCTGCCACCTATTGGCACGGGCCTACTATTCCTACTGGCAATCCCAGCCATTTTTGAAAAGCCGAAAGTTATGCGTGACCCTAAAATTCCTTAACAGCATGAAATTGACCCAAAGTATGCAACAACCTCCCGCATACCAATTACATTTTAAAAGACACCCCAAAAAAAAAAACAGATTTCTGATGTGTGTGCTTTTCATGACTGACTGGACTGACCGAAACCACCGTCATTTTATTTTATCTATGTTGAAATAAGCATGCCTTTTTTTAGCTCTCTTTACATACTTCCAAATGAAAACATGAGGTTTCTTCAGTAAACACTTTAATTTAAATTATTTGCTGGCTGTTTGCCCTAAGTAGATGGCTGCAGACATACATTTTCTGTCAACAAGTTGGTTGAATTCCCGCTGGTTTCTATGAAAATGAGCAGGAGATTAGCTGAAACACACAGTCCAGGCAGCTCGACTCGGAGAACGGATACAGGACTAATGTAAACAGTTTAGCTAACTTTTCCTTCTCTGTTTATTTTATGTCCTGACTGTGTTTTTACTTCATGCAATGGCACATTTGACATGCAGAAATGTTTCGCTTGAAAACATGAAGATCTAAACATAGATTTTCAGGTTTTTCAGGTTAAGAATTCCACAGTTCTTCGAAGCCTGGTTAGAAATGTTTGTTGGCTGGAAAAGCATACCTTGAGGTATTTTTTAGATTCATAACATTTTATAATATTTAGCTGTTTGTTAGAGTAATATTATCTTTATTTTATATAATTTTGTCCCATTTAACGAGCCAAACACTGACATTCTGTAAGATCAAAAGTCATAGATTGCAATAATATTATGGACAGACCCAGGGCAACTAACTAGATTTGATCTTTCACTGGATAGACTTCAGTCATCTGAAATCTACTCGGTTGCTCAGGGCTAGTGCACTTGTACATTACAATTGTTAGTTTATTAAAGTGACATTAAAGGCTATCTCCCCCCCCCACCCAATGTTGGTGTAAGGACTTACCTTCAATCATGCCTCTTAATCCGATCATCTTCTTCTTTACTGTCCTTTTCATCTGTTCCTCCAGCGCTGGTACGGGTCTCCAATCCAGCGCTGACTCCTCTGTCCTCTTCTTCTCTGATGTCCCACGGAGTCTGTGCGGGTGCATGCTGCTCTATAGACTTACCTTGTGTCTCTCCTTGTCTCCCGACCGAACATCTGAACTGCGCATGCGCCCGCCCCAAGATCCTTTGCAGCCACCCGAGACTTTTCAGATGTTCGGACGGGAGCACGCGGCGAAGACACAGGTAAGTTTAAACCTGTTTCAAAAGATTTTTTTTAACGTTTTTTCATATATCTACTGCTTGCTAGCAGTAGATATATGCAACAAAAGTGAGGGTTTAATAACCCTTAAAATCTATAAGCATGAGCAGGGCTTCTTATTTAGCAGGTTCTTAAGCTTGCCACCCACAGCTCAAATTTTGGCTTAATCTGCTGAAATTCGAGTTGTGGGTTAACATGCCGACACCACCCAGTTCAATAAAACTTGATTTGTCTATCAACTTTTGTTGAAGGAGAAAACTGGAAAATTTGGGGCTGAAAAATCCAATCAGGTGCAGGCACTGCAATCCAAACAGTCCAATCGGGTGTAGCGGCTGCAAAATACAGTACCCGGCAATGGGGATTCCTCTAGTGTGGATGGGGGAGTCTAATAATCCTGTGGGGCTGAACAAGAGATATCTAACAGCATATCTCCATCTTTTAGGAAATAACTTCTGGTACCCAGTGGAAATGTTCCAGTTGGATTAACATTTAAAAGGTAGGTAAACTTATAAACGCACTTATTGTTTAACTAAATATGAAGTATGTGGCAATCTCTACACAACATCATCTGAATGTTTGAATGCAAACTTGGCAGGTTTCAAGATTCTCTAAAGTTCTTTAAAAATGTACAGTAAAAGGCCTCATTCACATGTACAGCATGCACGTCCTACAACTCAATGACAGGGCAAGGCTGCACGCTGCTACACAACAACTCGCACCTGCATATCCATACAGGTACGGATGCACGCCACTGGATTCAGACGCTACACAGCTGTGCACTACTGTGTGAATGAGGCCTTAAGCACATGTATGAAGAAAGGAGGATTTCAAGTAAACCTGCCAGAAATCCTGGAGATTCAAACTGGGCATATGATGAGTGCGGAGGAATAAGCAGAAGCTCATTCCAGTCTGTAAAAACTGCATGTCCTAATGCTCAGTAGATCTAGAGATATAGCAGCTGAAGCTACATGTTGCCTGGCTTGAATAGGCTTGAACCTATCAACTCTATATTGCTGTCAATGTATCCATTGCAAATTTCCCTCACTTTTTGCCTGGTGACAACACTGGAAGTAAGGGAAAATTTGTACACAAGGGTAGCTATGACCCCCTTACTTTCATATGACCCAACTTATATTTAAAGTTAAATTGTAGGCAAACAGCCAAATACACAGATAAAATACATACGCATGAGCTATTTTACCTGCAAACAGATTTATAATTCTGTCTATCCAGTTTTTGGTTTAACACAGCTCTGTCACACCATGCAGTCCTGTCTGGCAGGGGAGCCCTATTTCTCTGCAGCATTTCACTTACCAGACTTCTCCCAGTTCTCAACTCAGTGACTGGATAGTGAACGGAGAAGCTGTAGACTGTTTTCTCCTCCTATGAGCATGCTCCCTGCACTGCAGCAAAGCCGATTGGATCCTTGCACGGCTTCTCCCTTGTCCCAGTCAGAGCTCTGCTGTGCAGAGGCTGCAAAGCTGATACCAAGGCAAATGTATTTACATACACTGCTTACATTAAAAAAAAAATACATTTAAGAATGTATTAATGGATACAGAGCTGCATTAATTACTGTCTTTTATAGTTGCCTGGAGTTCAGTTTTAAAGTCCATGGCCAGCTTTACAACATGAGATTTGCCTACAGTATGGAGATGAAGCGACTCTTGCAATAAGCTGTCTTTTACCTTGTATATGATCATGTTATCACAAAAGTGCAGCATTCTCTCAAGATTTATGCCCAGTGTGCTACAGATTAAAAATAAAATGCAGTATAGAAAATGCATGTATGACAACTATAAATTTATAGATTAATAATGAAAAGTGTAGCCGAGGAGAAATACACAAGTGCTCACTTTATTTAATATACTTCATTGCTGGGAATAAATTATCACAGAACAAGGCTTGTTTATGTATGTTGTACACTATCTCGAGCTTTATAATAGCGACTGCATATTAATTTACCCAGATCCCATAAATTATAATTAGCCGGGAGGATTAACGACATAAATCCTGGAATTTAAAACCAACATGCCCTGCTCTCGCTTCCCTCTGCCCTAAAGTGAAAGGAACCCATAAAATCTGCTTGATTCATTGAGGGTTCAAGGTGTCCCCTGTTAATGCATGATTGTTGAATAGACAATGGGGCCGGTTTAGAAAAACTCCTGGTAAATGTATGTGTTGTTCATAGAAACCAATCACATTACAGATGTCATTCTCTAGTATGTTTAGGAAATTCAAAGGTGAATTAGGTAGGGAATACACTGGTAGATATTCGAGCGAATGTTCGTACAAAAGATCTTAGCAGAACATTTAATTAAACCATCAGAGACTTAACAATTGTCATTTGAAATTTTGCTTGAATTTCATTTCCATTTAACATTTGATTTTGGAATAAATGGAGTTTCTCAAACGAAAACCACATTCACTGTTAGAATTTTTTTCCATCGAGAAAAATCTCTAACGTGCACCTTCAAATATGTTTTGTCACTGAGGTTGAAATTGATCATCGATTTGTCCCCGTCAACGATTAGAAAGTTGAACGAATGTTCCAAAACTGATTTAGTTTGTTTGAACTCTAACCGTGTGTATCCTACTTTAGACTCATTGGTTGCAATGGGCTACAAAGGAGCATTTATACCCAAGTCTTGCATCACCACAGACTCAACCTACACAAGAACAATAAAGCTTCAATTGTATTGGGTGCTATGAGCACTACAAGTTTTTGCAATTCCAGTTTTACAATCCAGACTGTTTACAAGTTAATACATACAGTGTGCCAGATAAACTATTATTGGTGTGTCAATGGAAACCTTTTATGGATGCACCAAATAATAGGTTGATTTGAAGGGCTTGAAAAGAAAAAATGCAACTAGCACACCAATAATTGAAAAAAATCCCAACAGGATGACCGCACAACACAGTTAGACATTCTACTATGCGCCAAATAAACTATATGTGCTGCAACATAATAGATTATTTATTTGCAACAAGCCAACATATTGTCACATGCAACCATTCACATTCCTTAACAACCACCAATCTTAAGCTGGCCAAACTCCAGTAGAAAAGTTAATAGGGTCAACAATGGTTTTGACCATAGTGATGAAAACATTCAAAGGAGCATAATGGAAAATGCTCAGGTCTGAAAAAGCATAAAAAACATCTAAAAAGAAAACAAAAGTGCAAAAACAAACAAGGGCAGTCAAGCCTATTTTCAGGCACTGAAGGCCTGGAGGGGAGCTTACAATGCGTTTTTCATATTCTGCCAATAAAGTATTTGGAGCCAAAAATTCCTCATTCTGCTTTAAAAGTAGCTCATGTCGTGTGATGAAAGAATTGGAGGTATGCAAATCATTGCACTGAAAGCTTCAGGATAGTAAACAATGACACCTACCACATAGCATCTTTCAGCAACTGGCCTGCAATAACACCAGACTGATGATATCATATTTGTACTACCATGGCAATGTCATATTTGTCTTGTTCTGAACAATTGAGTATATGCTCCTGGCAGTTCATTTTGAGGCACCACTGACTAAGACCCAACATGGTTACATGAGCTATGTCATATGTCATTAAATCAGGGCCTAAAGGCTGCCAATCCCAGGGGGCACTTTGTGTTGGTAGCAGTAAAAAAAATGATTGAGGATCTCATATATATGTCCTACATAAAGCCAAGTTTCTTAAAAAAAGAAAGTTATTTCCAAAATATGATTAACTTAAGAGAGGAGTTTCTATATATGGGAGGGGTGTCATAATGTGCACTAAACAAGGCCTGTAGAGATCAAAAATCTTTGATCTCCAAAGCACCAAAGCAACACCCTTCTGGTGGGATCATCTCCTACCCAGTTCCTGACAACCAGTGACATCATGCCGGACAGAGCCGGGGCCAGAGGTACCGTGTACTACCAGTGCCCCCCTTCCCGTAACATTTCCCCCGCAAGCACATCTCCCTCACCCCATTACAGTGCCCCCCCATAATGCACGCCGCGAACACACTCCTCCTTACACTTTTCTCCTCAGGTGGCAAAATGTGTAGGAGCACTCCTGCCTATAACGATACAGGTAAAAGGTTCCCCTTTTGTCTCTTTTTTTGTTTCTGCCACCTATTGGCACGGGCCTACTATTCCTACTGGCAATCCCAGCCATTTTTGAAAAGCCGAAAGTTATGCGTGACCCTAAAATTCCTTAACAGCATGAAATTGACCCAAAGTATGCAACAACCTCCCGCATACCAATTACATTTTAAAAGACACCCCAAAAAAAAAAACAGATTTCTGATGTGTGTGCTTTTCATGACTGACTGGACTGACCGAAACCACCGTCATTTTATTTTATCTATGTTGAAATAAGCATGCCTTTTTTTAGCTCTCTTTACATACTTCCAAATGAAAACATGAGGTTTCTTCAGTAAACACTTTAATTTAAATTATTTGCTGGCTGTTTGCCCTAAGTAGATGGCTGCAGACATACATTTTCTGTCAACAAGTTGGTTGAATTCCCGCTGGTTTCTATGAAAATGAGCAGGAGATTAGCTGAAACACACAGTCCAGGCAGCTCGACTCGGAGAACGGATACAGGACTAATGTAAACAGTTTAGCTAACTTTTCCTTCTCTGTTTATTTTATGTCCTGACTGTGTTTTTACTTCATGCAATGGCACATTTGACATGCAGAAATGTTTCGCTTGAAAACATGAAGATCTAAACATAGATTTTCAGGTTTTTCAGGTTAAGAATTCCACAGTTCTTCGAAGCCTGGTTAGAAATGTTTGTTGGCTGGAAAAGCATACCTTGAGGTATTTTTTAGATTCATAACATTTTATAATATTTAGCTGTTTGTTAGAGTAATATTATCTTTATTTTATATAATTTTGTCCCATTTAACGAGCCAAACACTGACATTCTGTAAGATCAAAAGTCATAGATTGCAATAATATTATGGACAGACCCAGGGCAACTAACTAGATTTGATCTTTCACTGGATAGACTTCAGTCATCTGAAATCTACTCGGTTGCTCAGGGCTAGTGCACTTGTACATTACAATTGTTAGTTTATTAAAGTGACATTAAAGGCTATCTCCCCCCCCCACCCAATGTTGGTGTAAGGACTTACCTTCAATCATGCCTCTTAATCCGATCATCTTCTTCTTTACTGTCCTTTTCATCTGTTCCTCCAGCGCTGGTACGGGTCTCCAATCCAGCGCTGACTCCTCTGTCCTCTTCTTCTCTGATGTCCCACGGAGTCTGTGCGGGTGCATGCTGCTCTATAGACTTACCTTGTGTCTCTCCTTGTCTCCCGACCGAACATCTGAACTGCGCATGCGCCCGCCCCAAGATCCTTTGCAGCCACCCGAGACTTTTCAGATGTTCGGACGGGAGCACGCGGCGAAGACACAGGTAAGTTTAAACCTGTTTCAAAAGATTTTTTTTAACGTTTTTTCATATATCTACTGCTTGCTAGCAGTAGATATATGCAACAAAAGTGAGGGTTTAATAACCCTTAAAATCTATAAGCATGAGCAGGGCTTCTTATTTAGCAGGTTCTTAAGCTTGCCACCCACAGCTCAAATTTTGGCTTAATCTGCTGAAATTCGAGTTGTGGGTTAACATGCCGACACCACCCAGTTCAATAAAACTTGATTTGTCTATCAACTTTTGTTGAAGGAGAAAACTGGAAAATTTGGGGCTGAAAAATCCAATCAGGTGCAGGCACTGCAATCCAAACAGTCCAATCGGGTGTAGCGGCTGCAAAATACAGTACCCGGCAATGGGGATTCCTCTAGTGTGGATGGGGGAGTCTAATAATCCTGTGGGGCTGAACAAGAGATATCTAACAGCATATCTCCATCTTTTAGGAAATAACTTCTGGTACCCAGTGGAAATGTTCCAGTTGGATTAACATTTAAAAGGTAGGTAAACTTATAAACGCACTTATTGTTTAACTAAATATGAAGTATGTGGCAATCTCTACACAACATCATCTGAATGTTTGAATGCAAACTTGGCAGGTTTCAAGATTCTCTAAAGTTCTTTAAAAATGTACAGTAAAAGGCCTCATTCACATGTACAGCATGCACGTCCTACAACTCAATGACAGGGCAAGGCTGCACGCTGCTACACAACAACTCGCACCTGCATATCCATACAGGTACGGATGCACGCCACTGGATTCAGACGCTACACAGCTGTGCACTACTGTGTGAATGAGGCCTTAAGCACATGTATGAAGAAAGGAGGATTTCAAGTAAACCTGCCAGAAATCCTGGAGATTCAAACTGGGCATATGATGAGTGCGGAGGAATAAGCAGAAGCTCATTCCAGTCTGTAAAAACTGCATGTCCTAATGCTCAGTAGATCTAGAGATATAGCAGCTGAAGCTACATGTTGCCTGGCTTGAATAGGCTTGAACCTATCAACTCTATATTGCTGTCAATGTATCCATTGCAAATTTCCCTCACTTTTTGCCTGGTGACAACACTGGAAGTAAGGGAAAATTTGTACACAAGGGTAGCTATGACCCCCTTACTTTCATATGACCCAACTTATATTTAAAGTTAAATTGTAGGCAAACAGCCAAATACACAGATAAAATACATACGCATGAGCTATTTTACCTGCAAACAGATTTATAATTCTGTCTATCCAGTTTTTGGTTTAACACAGCTCTGTCACACCATGCAGTCCTGTCTGGCAGGGGAGCCCTATTTCTCTGCAGCATTTCACTTACCAGACTTCTCCCAGTTCTCAACTCAGTGACTGGATAGTGAACGGAGAAGCTGTAGACTGTTTTCTCCTCCTATGAGCATGCTCCCTGCACTGCAGCAAAGCCGATTGGATCCTTGCACGGCTTCTCCCTTGTCCCAGTCAGAGCTCTGCTGTGCAGAGGCTGCAAAGCTGATACCAAGGCAAATGTATTTACATACACTGCTTACATTAAAAAAAAAATACATTTAAGAATGTATTAATGGATACAGAGCTGCATTAATTACTGTCTTTTATAGTTGCCTGGAGTTCAGTTTTAAAGTCCATGGCCAGCTTTACAACATGAGATTTGCCTACAGTATGGAGATGAAGCGACTCTTGCAATAAGCTGTCTTTTACCTTGTATATGATCATGTTATCACAAAAGTGCAGCATTCTCTCAAGATTTATGCCCAGTGTGCTACAGATTAAAAATAAAATGCAGTATAGAAAATGCATGTATGACAACTATAAATTTATAGATTAATAATGAAAAGTGTAGCCGAGGAGAAATACACAAGTGCTCACTTTATTTAATATACTTCATTGCTGGGAATAAATTATCACAGAACAAGGCTTGTTTATGTATGTTGTACACTATCTCGAGCTTTATAATAGCGACTGCATATTAATTTACCCAGATCCCATAAATTATAATTAGCCGGGAGGATTAACGACATAAATCCTGGAATTTAAAACCAACATGCCCTGCTCTCGCTTCCCTCTGCCCTAAAGTGAAAGGAACCCATAAAATCTGCTTGATTCATTGAGGGTTCAAGGTGTCCCCTGTTAATGCATGATTGTTGAATAGACAATGGGGCCGGTTTAGAAAAACTCCTGGTAAATGTATGTGTTGTTCATAGAAACCAATCACATTACAGATGTCATTCTCTAGTATGTTTAGGAAATTCAAAGGTGAATTAGGTAGGGAATACACTGGTAGATATTCGAGCGAATGTTCGTACAAAAGATCTTAGCAGAACATTTAATTAAACCATCAGAGACTTAACAATTGTCATTTGAAATTTTGCTTGAATTTCATTTCCATTTAACATTTGATTTTGGAATAAATGGAGTTTCTCAAACGAAAACCACATTCACTGTTAGAATTTTTTTCCATCGAGAAAAATCTCTAACGTGCACCTTCAAATATGTTTTGTCACTGAGGTTGAAATTGATCATCGATTTGTCCCCGTCAACGATTAGAAAGTTGAACGAATGTTCCAAAACTGATTTAGTTTGTTTGAACTCTAACCGTGTGTATCCTACTTTAGACTCATTGGTTGCAATGGGCTACAAAGGAGCATTTATACCCAAGTCTTGCATCACCACAGACTCAACCTACACAAGAACAATAAAGCTTCAATTGTATTGGGTGCTATGAGCACTACAAGTTTTTGCAATTCCAGTTTTACAATCCAGACTGTTTACAAGTTAATACATACAGTGTGCCAGATAAACTATTATTGGTGTGTCAATGGAAACCTTTTATGGATGCACCAAATAATAGGTTGATTTGAAGGGCTTGAAAAGAAAAAATGCAACTAGCACACCAATAATTGAAAAAAATCCCAACAGGATGACCGCACAACACAGTTAGACATTCTACTATGCGCCAAATAAACTATATGTGCTGCAACATAATAGATTATTTATTTGCAACAAGCCAACATATTGTCACATGCAACCATTCACATTCCTTAACAACCACCAATCTTAAGCTGGCCAAACTCCAGTAGAAAAGTTAATAGGGTCAACAATGGTTTTGACCATAGTGATGAAAACATTCAAAGGAGCATAATGGAAAATGCTCAGGTCTGAAAAAGCATAAAAAACATCTAAAAAGAAAACAAAAGTGCAAAAACAAACAAGGGCAGTCAAGCCTATTTTCAGGCACTGAAGGCCTGGAGGGGAGCTTACAATGCGTTTTTCATATTCTGCCAATAAAGTATTTGGAGCCAAAAATTCCTCATTCTGCTTTAAAAGTAGCTCATGTACATTTTTGAGCATCAAGACCCATTCACACCAGAGTATTTTCTTGAGTGATCTCCAAAGTGCAAAAATGCTCAGTATTAAGAATCCCATTAACCTGTGGCCAGGCTATGGGCATTCAAGTATTTACATATTTCTGATAAGCAATACATGACCTTTAAAACACACCCTCACTAACCTCTGCAGCTGCAAGCACTGAGGAGCAATTAGACCTTATTCACACAAGAGTGTTTTGTACCTTAAAGCTCCACCGCAGGCACCGCAGGTGACATCAGGAAGCTTTAAAGATGCAGCACAAAACAGCAGCAGTTGTGCCTATTTAGAAAAACATGAGCAGGCAAAACAGTTTACAGAAATACTGTATTATATACAATGCACGTATTTCAACTTTTGTATATAGCAGTTTGCCTGTAGTTCTTCCTTTAACTTTCTTATATTTGCATTTGAAAAGTTCCCTTGACTAAAAGTACCTGCAAACTAGACATCTGCCATGTTCTTGAAAAATCTCTAGTAGACAGGACACGGGATACTTTTTATTTATTGCATCCATTTCTTCACTCATTGACGCTCAAATAAAATTTAATTGCAAAAAAAAAGTTATTGCAGGCTAGGAATTAATGTGTTAAATGCTGTCAGGGAGTAATTCAGAATCCTCCACTAACATTGATTTAGATATAAATTTAATGAAGCTTAATAACACCATTTTGTTTTACAAGCATATCACAACACCCAAATCTAATACTCCCTTTTTCTTATATATTCCAGAGCTGTCATTAGTTGAGAATATTACTGCGTGCTACTGCTGCATCTCATCATCTAAAGGAAAAGTAGAAAGTAAGTATTTTGTTTTACAAAGTAATAAATACAACAGTAGGACTTGGTCTAGCCAATAAGATGTGGCTGCTGAATTTGCACCTTAAAACGACAATAAGGGGAATAGAAAAAAAAGGGGAAATATATATTCTCTGCCTCTGAAAATGCCTATGTCTGACTGTTGATTCAAGTCACTGACCTGAAACAAGAACAGGAGCAGTGGGATAGCAGTGAATAAGTGGAAGAATGGGGCAACAGTGGATTATTGGGGTAGCCGTGGAATGGTGGAGAACTGGGGCAGATGTAGATCTGTGGAGGATAGCGGGCAGCAGTAGGGCAGTGTGAACTGGTGGATCAGTGGGGCAGCAGTGGATCAGTGGGGCAATGTGAACTGGTGGAGAAGTAGGGCAGCAGTGGCACAGTGGGGCAGATGTGAATCAGCAGAAAGAAGAGGGGTATCAGCAGTGAATCCGGGAATCAGTGCGGTAGCAGTGGATTGGTGGAGAAGTGGGACAGCAGTGTATAGTGGCCCCTTGTGCTGGGTTGTGAAGCCATTTCCCACGCCGGGCCTAATGAAGGGGGGTCACCCACTTCCAGTGAAGGTGGATAGAAACTTAGTTCCATCACTCCAGTTCCAGTCCATTAAGCCTTTGTTCATGTCGGAAAACACTCCACCACATACACATGTAATTTCCTCCCTAGGGCATATAAAAGCCCTTTCACCTTTCCAATCCACCCAGGACTGTCTGGCTTCCACAACTCACACCCAGGCTGTGTTCTCTGACTCCACCCAACACACAAGTATCTCTTCCTACAAGAGGTATGGGTCCTGCCTACACCTAGTAGACCTTTCAAGTGAATGAGTAGGCAACAGTAGATCAGTAATGGAATGGGGCAGCAATGAATAAGTGGAGCAGTGGAGCCGCAATGGATCAGTGAAGTAGTGGGGGCAGCAGTGGATCAATGGAGGAGTGGGACAGCAGTGGATCAGTGGAGGGATGGTACAGCAGTGGATCAGAAAAGTAGTGGGCCATCTGTGGATTGGTGGAGGACAGAAACAAATCATAAGAAGAGTGTGGCAGTGGTGAGAAGTGAATCAGTGAAGTGGAGCAGCACTCCAATGATGGACAGAGCTGGGTCCATCAGGAGTGATGTATTTGTGAAGATGCTGGGTTGCAGTGGAATAGTGGAGGAGCAAGACAGTGGTGAATCAGTTGAGGAAAGGTAAGCTTGATAGTGTATTCGAGAGCAGGGAACACACAGGTACATGAAAAACAGACAGTAGGTCCTAAAGTTAATTATGTGTATTCCTTTCATTTTAGATGAAAAGTGGCCCAGGGGCATTCAAATTAACTCCTACCCTGTTTGTGAGTGCAAGTCCCCAGGAATAAAACAGGGATAAAGGGTATTTTGTTTTTAGTGTCGTAAGGGCAATGGGACTTGCCATGGATTTTTCTACGCTTCTTGTATTAGCATGGCAAATGAAGTGTTAAATATTCCAGAAAGTAATTCTAACAATTAACCATAAAACATGACAATTGTGTCTTGCATCCTGTGCCAAATGCATATTACTTTTTAAAGCAGGACTTTGTCTATCCTTTTAATATAATACAATAAAGCGTAAAAGCGTCTGATACATTTTATGGTTTGTGCAAAGCATCAGTTCTCGGTAAAATGGCCGTACTCTTGTTTCACAGCAGGAATTAGCTTATCAAAATGACTGAACGGCCTTTGTGTGCAAAACATTTCATTTATGTTCTAGTGTCTTTAAAGTCACATCAAGAGAGATCAGAGATACTTTTAGTATGTGCATAACATAAAAAAATCTACAAAACTGTACAAAATAATAACAACGATGTGGGAATAAGTCAGGCACAAAATGATGTTTTCCTAACCCCAGGATCAGGGCTTTCGTAAAAATAAATGAGGAATTAATGTGGTGGACCAAACTTGGCTTTTCAGACTTGGACGTGGGACAGGCTACATCTCCTCAAGAGATATGCACAATAAATTAAAGTTTATCTGTACACTCTGTCTCTGTAATTTGTTTAAAATTAATCAGGTTTTAGCCAGACTATATTCATTTATCAGATGTAGGGGAGCCGAGCCATGAAAACACTGAAAGATTGTATCATTTGCGGATTTGTAACACCGCAGGGTGTAGAAGAGGTGTAAGTCATTGTGGTGGAAAGTTACTGATACATCATTTTTCTCATTTTTCACACAAAATGTGAAATTGTCCCACCGAGAGGTGTAGAGGATCTGGTTTAACCATTGCGGGATAAAGTTATCTACCGCACTCTTTTCTTTGGAGACCAAGAAGTCAAAATAGTATTCTTCCCACATGAAGCGAAATTCACGCAGCAGGAACAGAAGATAAGTAAAGACATTTGTAAAGATGGGCTGTAACAACGTCACAGTCCTTCCGAGGCCATTCAAATCATGCTAAGCTTTGGCAAATGAAATAGGCCCAGCACAGGAAATTACAGTAATAAATCATCAAGCTTCATGTTTAGAGGACAGCTTCACCTTTAGTGAAGTTGTCCTATACTACAGCCCCTCTACTCCCTGAGTGCATGCAGCCTTCTGTGGCTGCCATGAGTACAGCTACCCATAGGAATGAACAGGGCAATGTTGCGCATGTGCATGCTAAACAGGAGCCAGCTGGGTCCATGTAGGCAGTAAGATCACTGGATTAAGACTGAAGGTAAGTATAAAACCATGCTGCCTGAACTGGGGGATTGGGGAGCTGTAGTGTAGGACAACTTCACTAAAGATAAAGTTGTTCTTTAAGAAATTCTGAAAAAAATTATCCATGTCACCTATAGCAACCAAATATATTCTCCATGCCATGCTGTATAAAGACATCATCCCAGGGATCTTTGCAGTGCAGCAATATTTTATTAATTTCAATGATTTACAACAGTTACACATGGATCTACCTTTAAATTTCATGGACGAAGCACTGAAGTCTTTATCTCTAGCAACTCAGCTTCCCCCTACTAGCAGTGACTTGATAGCCTTCCATCCTCCTAATCTCTAATGTATTATGGGAAAGGGAAGCGAAGGCAGCTGAGAACAACTTCTACACTTCTACTTTTAAACTTTAGGATGAATTGCTCCACAGTGGTTGCAGTTACAGAGGTTAGTAAGCAATAGACATAGAAACCAAGTACTTAAAGGAGAACTATGAGGTGAGTGCTTTTCACTCACCTCATAGTTCTAGCCGACCACTGACAATGAGACTGTCACAGGTCGGCTCAGTATATCGGGAGTTGAGCGAACACATACCGGCGGGTACAGCTGGCTCTGCCTCTACATAGGCAGAGCCACCTGTCAGTCACGCAGCTGGGCAGATCCCGGCACAATTGTCGGGATCCGCTTCAGCTGTGGCGTCTCAGTATACCGCGAGCAGCAGGCTTTTAGTTCCCAAATGCAGCAACAGGCTTTTAGTTCCCAAATGCAGCAACAGGCTTTTAGTTCCCAAATGCAGCAAGGTTTCTTGTGGCTGGATTGACAAGTGGCCCCACAGAGCTGCAACCTACGGCTAGGGACAGATGACCGGCCCTGGATGCAGGCAGTTTGCATCGAGGGCCAGTCAACTGTCTCTAGAGACAGACAACCAGTTCTGGGCATGAAAGGTGGTTCCACATAGCTGCAACCACTCAGCCTACAGCTAGGGACAGATTACCGGCCCTGGATGCAGGCAGATTGCATCCAGGGCCAGTCGACTGTCCATAGCTGCAGGTGACAGCTGGATGTGCAGATACATAAGGACAGCTGTATGGAACCACTTATCCCAAATCAATTTTAAATGCTGGAGGCATGTGTGCATGAGGCCTTAGAGCTGAAGTCCTCAGGAAATAAAGGGAGCAGCAGTGGGTGATGCCATTTATAACTAGAATATCCCTTTTGGTTGGTTTGGGGGAGCATATTAAACTGTGCAATGGTGCTGCCAAAGAATTTCCATTACACTTACCCCTTGAGCCTTCCACCTGCCTTATAAACATATTGTGGACTGATGTTTCCTTATCCAATCACCCTCATTAAAAATTATAGATACCAGGTCGACTTAGGTTTTTTTTTTTTACAGAACCTTCTTTGTTCCCTATCTCATCATAAAGGGAAAGACAACGTATCACATACACGCTTCTATATCTGTTTTACTTCTGCACACCGGACTCTTCACATAAAACAATACTTCTCGTGCCCCCCTCCTGGCTATAAGAGATGAACTTGATACTAAAACAACATTTTGTCATTCAGAGAGAAAGGGATTTTGTGCATGAACTTGTGTATTCACCTTTTCTCTCATTGTTCTTGTGCTCACTTAAGACCAATTAGGTTGATATTTGATATCCATTTTTATGTACAATTTTTTTTTTTCCCAAAGAGCTCCGAGAGAAACGAAAATAGCTCAGCTCACAGCAGGCCATTAACTTTTAGATGAGTTTTGACTTTGTAATACTTTAACTTTGCTGAAAATTGTGCAACCAAGGATAGAGAAAAATATTTGTAGATAAACACATACGTCAAATTCTATGGCAGACTGGGGACCAAAGAGGGACTTGTTCGGGTTCACTGGTGGGAGCAGAGAACCATTATGCACACATGGGCCTGGCCAGGGTTCTCATCGTCCACACTGGAAAGGTTCTAACCCTACTCTCCTCTATCCAAAATAAATAAATAAATAATGTTTGAAGTTGGTCTTCATTAATAAATTCTTGTTAAAAAAAGTATGCAGAGATGTTAGTCTTTGGATTGGCATGGATACAAAGGGGTTATTGGCATTGCAGCGCCGTCTACATGTGCGAGGACATGCCCTGCACTACACTCCACTAACTTATCACCGGCTGCCTATCAGTGTCCCCAGCTCATTCACGGCACTCTAGAGAGGAAAACCAGCCAGATGGCTTAAAACAAATGATTGTTATTCTTGGCCCTCTGCAGATAGTAGCATTTTATATTTATACAAAACATATCACTGGCAGCAAATTATGATACGACAGCAATGAGTGAAAGATGAACTTTACTGAAGGCAGCTGAATTATTTAATTAGACACCTGGCAAGGTTCAGTTCTAAGAAGTACATGGGTTGGTTTTGGAACTGGAATTGGATGTGGATCAGCATGTGGGAAGCTGTGTTGGAGACCAGACTGAGGCCTTGTTCAGAATAATGTGATTTGTCCTGCGTCTGCAGTGCATGACAATTGATATTGTCTTATTAGTAATGGTGACTGTTCACATTAATGCAATATGGTGCAATGCGATTTTTAGGCTCTGTTCACATCCAGGGATCCTGCATCACATGTTGCAATGTGTTAGGTGTGCCCTTATTTCTTAATTGCACAGAACATGATTTTAGGAGGGGACAGCACAGGGATGACCTTATGGGTCTGCTGCTGCTCCTTCATTGTATTAGATACCTGAACCAGGCTGTATTACTAAAAATGACACTGCACTCAGGAGCTAAATCTTAAAAATGCATTCATGTACCTTACCTATTAACAAAAATGTATCTTATTTGTGCATTACTCAGCTGTAGATCCTCAAACAATCTCTGAATTGGTGCGGACAATGTCCTTCCTTCTGGAGGTTGGCTACTTTTGTTCCCTGTGTTCCCTGTGCGTGTTGTAAAGTAGCCACCACTTAAAGCTCACTCCTGGGATGAACTACACTCTCATGTTTAGTTTACTAATTTGTATTGAGATTGTAGTCCATCACAGGAGTGAGCTTGAAGTGGTGGCTACTTTAAAACACACACATAGACCATGGGGAACAAAAGTAGCCAACCTCCAGAGGGAGGGACAGTGTTAGCACCAAATCAGAGATGATTTGAGGATCTACAGCCGAGTGATACACAAATAAGATACATTTTTGGTCATAGTTAGGGTACTTGAATCTATTTTTAAGATTTAATTTCAGAGTTCAGTGTCACTTTAATGCACAGAACATACTTTTAGGAGGGAACAGCAAATAGTTGACCTCATGGGTCTGCTTCTGCTCCTTCATTGTCATAAAATATCTGGACCAGGCTGTATTGTTTAACTGCATTGTGGTCTGCAGAAAGATCCTAGTACACCCTGATTCACAAGATGACTTAAGGAAAATGCAAATGCTTTACCAGGAGCAATCTATGCAATTCAACTGTCTATTTAGCTGTATGGATGGAGTTCAGCTTTACAGGACGCATAAACATGTGCAGTGCATGTTGTCATAGACAAAATCACACTATGGCACTACACACAGGGTGCAAAAAGCAGCTACAGTTCAATTACAGTCTACATAGCAGTGCAACATATTGCTTTGGATTCAGTAAGCCTTTATCAAGCTATATAATTCTATTCATCATATAAAAGTGAAAAGGCATGATGCTGGATGAAACTCACTGGTTAGACTCCCCAGTAGTGACCCTACCTACCTGTCATGGCTAATTAGTCCATACATTCAGCAGAAATATCCATTTGGCATGATGAATCACGGCAATACAGACCCAAGCAGGATTATTAGTTGTATTTGTAGGATACTGTATATAAACTAAACAGAACTATATTCAGTAATTCTACATAAACTCTGGTGTTGGCTGTTGAGAAACATTTTCTTTAGCGTTTATGTTCTTGGCACTAATTCCTCATCAGTTTCTGCCTGTGCCTGTGGCCAAAGCTCCATGAAGGCTGTATGTACAAAAGCAAACTCCTGGAGAGCCAGTATTGATTCCATAAATTCAGAGCCATCCCAGCAAGTGTAAGGGGCTCTTCCATGGAGGCTCTCTACACAGATCTGCTCTGTAATTCTAGCACCGCTTTCTTAATTATTTTAATTGCAGCAGCGTGATGCCAAGATGCTGAATTACAGCTCCCCCAAAGCTGCACAGGCTTGTGCACGGAGGGTCGGATTAAATTGTCAAACGATGCAATAAAATCTCAGAGTTGTCAGACAGTTTTTTTTCTTTTTTGTCACCATAAGTTATTTTTGGTCAGAATTAGCCAGAAGTGGATCATATAAGCCTCTTACAGGCTTATTTCATAAAGCATTGCAAAAAGCAGCGATGATGTGAAAAAATTGTGATGGACTGATATCATAAGTGCAGTGCACAGAGTGCAAAGCAAAATCTGATTCGTTACTATAGATAACTTCATTACGCACACCATCATTCCTCTATCAACTTCTCTACAAAATAAGCCTGAAAATGTACAGCAAAGGTCCTGTAAATCATGCCATAATGTTTAACACAGATCATATACCTTGGTACAATACCCAATATACTTGTTGGCAGGGTGATAGAAATTGTAGTTTCCAGTTGCAAGGCCGTATGTTACCCAGACATGCATGTTTTAAGACATTAAATTAAGGTACAGAATTAAGGTACTCCTAGTGCCTTAATTCTGGAATGAAAATAATTTAGGATGTGGCCATTTACTATTTATACACTGCTAATATTAAACATAATTGCCACAAGGTTCATCATAATCTGTGTCTTATGTGTATATGTAATATAAGATATCAAGAATATTACCCCAATTCTTGATATCTATGTTAAAGTGAAACTTAACTCAGGAGTTAAATCTTAAAAAAAAAAAGCATTATATTTCATAACTATTAACAGAAATGTATCTTACTTGTGTATCACTCAGCTGTAGATCCTCAAATCATCTCTGAATTGGTGCTGACACTGTCCTTCCTTCTGGAGGGTGACTACATTTGTTCCCCATGGTCGCTGTGTGTGTTGTACAGTAGCCACCGCTCCAAGCTCACACCTGTGATAGACTATCATTTCAATACAAATTGAAACCTGCTTTTGACCTGGTCTTCATTTTTGCTAAGCTTTTATGGTTATGTAGTGAACATACAACTCTGCAAGTGGCTTTTAAAAAATTAAGGGTGCACAAAACTGTTGCAGAGCAGAATTGGGTGACACTGATGGCCTAGAAGAGCACACAGAATAATGTAGTCTTTCCTTAAAGCTCAGCTCTAGTCCTGACAGGAAATTATCTGAAATCCCTCCAGTGGGGATGCTTACTCTAAGCATACACTTTTTTTTTTTTGTTTAATTTGGAAATTATTACAATGTTTATTAGGGTATTATCACTGTCTGTGTTTTCCTATGCTGCTGACAACCACTCCACTAATGTATTGTCCTGTTGTATCTGGGACATGAAGTGGGGGAAAGCACCTCTTACCCATGGGTAGTTGGGAAGAACCCCCAGGCGACTTGGTAGGCTAACATGTCAGCTCTCAGGGCAAAATCCTTGACTTGTTCTTAGATAAAAAGGAAATCGGGCATGAGTCACTTAACTCAATGAGTTTATTCAGCTACGTACACTTCAGAAGAGAGGGTTAAGCCACAGGATACCCCAAAATTAGCAAAAAAGTCTCAGGCCTTCAAATAATAGTCAATACAGGCTGTGAGTCTTTAAGCCAGGAACAGTAAACCTGTACTTGAAGACCTTTAGGAGAAACAAGGTATCACAAATACCTTCTAATAGTGAGAATTTCTGGCAATGCCCACCAGAAGCAGTTTGTACCCTGCACTCCAAGATACTATCGATCACAGAAGTCCCTTTCCAAGATGTTCCATACAAGCAGTCATCTTCCAGCGCTACTCCTTCTATTACTCTGTGGCAGGAGAGCCTAAATTTTCTAGGCTTTATGCCCAGGACCTTTTCACAGCAAAGACCCTCTCCAGACAGTGAGCCTGGGAGGCACAGACTTTCAGTACAAGGTCCTCTGCAGCCTATGTCCCAGGAGACATCTTCTATGGTCCCCCCAATATGTATATCCTTCCCTGGCATGCATTACTGGCAATTAAACTTCTAGTGATTAGCCAGAAAGAGAAAAACATATTCATAACTTAGTAATGCTGTTTTTCTTTTGTCTATCTGCTAGGGACACTCTGTCACAACTGGAAAATGTAAACAATAATCAGAACATTTGAGAAACCCAATGAACAGAGAAACAGCAATAGCTTAGGCTGGCTATAGCCTGGCTGTCCTCTAAATTTGGAATAGGGACACTCCAGCTTATGACAGGGTCCTTACGGTAGTATTTATTCGTCCCAAGTCTATCCAAAGCTAACTAAAACATTTTGGCTGGAGTTGGCCTTTAATCATTGAGTGTACATGGTTCCCAAACATATCTTGTTTTGATACATTTTCATTATATTTGCTTGGCTGATAGGATGCATATCAATTACATCCACAGGATTCTAACTACAACAAATTGGAGATAACTGATAAAACGTTTCTATATATTTTCCTGCCAAAAAGTCCACTAGTGACAAGCAAAAAAAAAAACAGTTTTCTCCACATATTTTAGCTCAGAAAACCTGAGTTTAAAATTCTTTGCATATTTGATTTTGGGCCAATAAGCAAAGACTTCCAAAGGCCTTGATACGAGGGGGTCATTCCCAGCCACATCTGTGTTTCAGCAGGGTAAGCTGTTGCTCTGCAAACACACACTGAGGGTCATTCATCTACCCTGCTGTCAGGCAATGCAGTAATGCATTGCCCCATAAGGCTTTGCAAGGCTTGTTCTACAAGTGGTCATATTAATTCTGTTTTCAATGTAGAGAAAATGTTGGAGAACATTTAAAGGGATATTCCATCTTTGACCATGTCTTTAAACAAATTAAACAAAGCAAGTTTATGCAAGCAGCTAATTTAATCTGTAAACTGCATGGTAAAATATACACCAACCATCTATTAGTTATCTGCTGCCAGGTGGGCTCTACCATAGCCAACCTCCTTCATCCCAGCAGCATTTTCTAATGCCAGTTAGAACAGACTTGTAAAGCTAATCAGAAGGGCATCACCAGAGCAAAGGTTTACAAAGCATTTAAAACTTTTTCAGCAGCTTTTTGAAAGAGAATCAGTCATAGATTATTATAACTGAGCTGGCATACTATTGTTTATATTTACCCCTTTATTTAGCATTAGGGATGTTCAGATACCAAGTACCATACTCGGTACAAGTACATGTACAGATACTTTTCCAGCTCCAAGACTAGACCAGAGAAATATTCAAAAGTTAGGCGGCAGCTGTCATTTTTAAGGAGCATACAGAGCTCTTGGGATTTGTGCATCCCTGTTTTAATGTATGTTTTTTGTTGTTTTATAAATATATAAAGGGATGCACCGATACAATTTGTTTTCAAGTACAAGTACTGATACATTTTTGTTTATTGTCATTTGACAGTTTTTCTAAAAAAATACAGACTAATGATTTCAGGACAGAGGTGGAGCACCAGAGCCAGGTCCCAGCTGCAACCGCTGCAACTCTGTTAGTTCTCGTGAAAATGCCAAGTATTGGCACTGGTATCTGAACTGGTATATGAACATTCCTATTTAGCATTACTTATATTTTCTAATTACTTGTTTTATCTAATTTTATTCCTAATAATGAGAGTCATAGGTTACACAAGCTCTCATGGTTGTCAACTACCTAACCTCACAAGTTGCCTCCCAGTTACATAACAAAATTCAAAATTGTAGTTTCACCTCTAGTGTTGCCCTCAGTAAGTAAACCTAAATATGGGAGAAACAAATATTTCCTAAGTTAGTCTGTGAAGCCATAATCGTTTCAGACGAAATATTCAGATTCTTGAAAATGCCAAGTCATGATGTGTTCTGTTGACGGACTCTTTGTCCCAGTTTGAGAGTGCATGTACAATTAGAAAAACTGACTGTTATGTTAAAGCCAAAAGTTTTGTCAGCAATTCTTAACCCTTCTACCCTCCAGCCCTACTCTCCACCCATTCTCCGATGCTGTGTCATCTTTCGGGTTGAATAATGAACAGCATCATTTAACCAACTTCTTGTGATTGCAGGACATCATGGACACACCCATTGGGAGTATTTTTATCAATTACTGGAGAGAAAAAGAAGAAAGTGATCACTTTGTCATTTCACCAACCAGAAGCCATCTGGAAAAAAAGTATGTGTGCTACAAGTGTTCAAAAATTACATACCAGAATAGGGGAATCCTGAGGGGTTGAGAGAAGGTACTGGGGGGAATGCCCAACTTGGTGTAGGCATTTAGCAGGCATCAGTAGGCATACATCAAGTTTCAAAGCTAGAGCTACTTCAAGCTATGTCACTATAGGATCCAGCCACACAGGAGGCTCATTACATAAAGACTAAATAATCCACACAACTCTTCGTTTAGTGGAATAGTGAAATGTTCAAGCAATAGGATCCCACAGATAATGGAAACATGCCTTGTCTTCGGACCCCAGTTTTCACAAGACAAGTATTTTCCTGTCACAACAACACTCTATACCACCACTACCACAGTACTGCACCACAACCCCTTGCTGACATATGAACTCCTGATATTTCACAACTGTGCTAGAATCCCATTAACACTAAACCCCACCTCGACCTACTAAGCCAGGCCCTTTCCTCCAGATGAGCCATGGCTGGCACACAGAAACACCATCCTTTCATACATAAAAAGTATAACTTGTCTTTACTCCAGGAGGGGACAAGGAAGGATTGGTAGAAATAATTTTCCAAATAATAAACATATTGTGCCCAATTTTTTTTACCAATGTATACTCAACTACACCCAACTAAAGCTATCACTACCCTTCTTTTTTAACACAAATAAGCTGGAAAAAAGGTTCATTGTTTTACCCCTCTGTGTGTTTTTCACCATTTTTATAGTGTAGTTTTATAATTTGGAGCAGACATAATAGAGCTAAATGTAGCAAAAAGAAATGCAGTTATTTATAACTAGACCCCTATATAAATAAGCCACTTAATGTACAATGGTGTTAACATTTTCTTCAAAAAGTCTACAAGGAAAAACACTTTTCATTTGGGCCACATAATGTGGGGAGGATTTGACACCTTGTTGGTATAGTGATTATTCACCCCTTTGCTAAAATGAGTCATTAACGTTCCACTGTGAACAACACAAGTATTTATCACACCCAGGGTTCTGTTCATCAGAACAGTGATAACATCTTTCATGATATAACATAATTTCAACCGGTGTTATTGTTATGGGGTTTGATGATAAAATATGGTACACCAAGATAATATAACTTGATCCCACATGAGATAGTGTCACACCTTTTTTTTAAATAGCTACAATTTATTCCTATTCCATTCAATAAAAGGTTACGTTAAAGTTCAGCTAAAGGTTCCTGTATGACAAACCCCTGTATGTCTAAGCAAATCCCAAATCCAACTACCATGTGATGCACAAACCTTTTAAAGTAAGCAATAAACTTCCTTTACCTTTAAATTAAGGCACCAAGTCCACCTCTATTTGTGTCTCACATGCTCCCCTTTCCAGACACTGCAGCTCACAGTTTGAAGGTTTAAGCAACAGTGGTAGTACTGTCAGTCCAGAAAGCAATGGGTAGAACTAGGTTTAACCAGGTGCTGATTGATAAGCTGAAAGCTTGTGAATCAGCAGTGACAATGCTGATAGTCTCATCCCCTGCAACATTTTTATTCCACTGTATTACATGGAGGCAACTCTGCTTCTGGAATTATGAGCAGTGCAACAGTGTTTCTACACCACCACAGAAAGCAACATTAGGTGGACTTTACTGACAGACAGAACCGGTATTTGAGGGACCTTGCAAAGGGACTTAGAGAAAACTGCAAGTGTAGATGCACATACAATAAAAGGTGAAAGAGCAAAGGATTGATCAAAATTGGAGGGAGAGAGAAAAGGAGAGAAGAAAAGAGAGCAATACTAAAGGAAATAAGAAAGAAAAGGTTAAAGCTGAACTCTAGGCAGATATAAAAGACACAAATTTCTGCAGCTTTAACATTATTAAAGAAGTTGTAGTCCCAGCATATCCTATTCTGTTATAACATCAGCATTGTAATAGGAATACACACTAGAGTCGTTTTTGATAATGCATTTAAAATTTACTTGAAAAAAAATCCCTTTTATGTAGTAAGTGCTGCCTTCCATCTGCCCATCACTTTCATCAACTTCCTGGATTCCCAGTGTGCTTTGCATCTCTTTCCCTGCTGCTTGATGTGACGCAGTTTCGATTTCTCAAAACTACGCAGCCCATCATGCATTGCTTCCAGCAAACAATGATATTGTTACATTGTTCAGACATTGAGTAGCAGTTCAGAACGCAGGCTATGTGAGCGCTGGGAGTGCATGGGGTGGGGTAAAACTCATGGGGATTTAATATGGAAATACATATTTATTTTTTGTTTTTGACCATAGATACTCTTTGATACACCAATAAATGTATTTTTAAATCTAAAAAGTATAATTAAATTCCTGTGTATGGCTCGTCTTAGCAGCCTTCCTAACCCAACAGATACATGGTTGTTTATAGGTTGTGCTTGAAGATCTAAAGAGGCTTCCCAGTAGTAATTCCAAATTATATTAAAGTAGTACTAAACTCTCAAACATGTTCCAATAATTAATTCAGTTGAAACAAATATATGTTGTCCAGCAAAGTATTTCTTCACATTTTTGCCCCAGCACTTAGAGACATCAACTCTCTCAGTTCGGTTTCCCTAAACATCTTGTCAAGTATGAAATCATGAGGGAGAGCACAGTGTACAGCAGCCATCTGACTACTAGCTTGGAGAAGTGGGGACCTTTGTAGTGTCTTGCTCCCCTGTGCCTTTGTGTTTGTGGAGACACACATAGCTTATTAGCACACACAAGAGTGGCTCCATAGGACCCTGTAAGAGAAAGCAGCCACCCTACAACAGGATATCAGGAACAGTGTTCAGGGGAGAAGCTGATTCTGCATAAAACTAAAACTTCAAAAAATCAAGGAGCGGCATCCATTGTAAGAGATTTCCTCAGCATTTGAAAAAGCCTAAAAACCTTTAATATCACTTAAATTTTTAGACCAGGATCCTTCTTTCATTCGTTATCATTATTTCTCTGTATCAATCCCTTTTGGAATGCGAGAAACATGTGACTTGACACTTCCATACGACGGTTACCATTTCCTTGTATCTATGAGTCACTAGGTACCAAAATCCAGAGTGAGAATTCTCTACCTAAAAGCATGCTATATATGAATCATCTGCTTTTAAAGATGGTGTGACATTTTTAATGTGTCAAAGTTACCTTCATCGCAGCACTTTCCAGTTGTGATCCTGCAAAGGTGATCAAAGCGAGTCACCCACTTCCTGCTGAGGTTGGATGTGTAACACGCTGCCACTCCAGCTGCTCTTTCATTTCTGTTTCCCGTTGCTGTCTTTCTTGTAAGTGTGTTACTTATAAGGACAATAACAATACGGGTATAAGAAAAGAGAACAGAATTTGTTCTCATAAAAATGATAGATGAATAGTATTTAATAGTCTGTAGTTCAATTTAGAACTTTTGGCAAACGTAGGAAAATTCCACAAAATTGTGGCCCTATAACAACAACTAATGCCTCTGTGACACCACTGCGTGTATGTATGTGTTATGCAGCTAACTAGCCATTGCACACAATAGGGTCAGTTTAAAGTAGCATAACTCATGCAGTATTTATAATTCAATACAATGCTAGGTTTGCTACTAAATATGTATTCAATTTTTATTATTAAAAAAGTGCTGGAAAGATTGGTACCTGAAGAAAAAAATATTTGCTTATCATTTGGAGAAGAGAGTGCTATTAAAATGGTGTTATGTAAAAGATCTGACCGTGTATTGGGCATACTACTGGTATTGTACTTTGATTTTAACTGGAAACTTTACTTTGGTTGAGTGGTTATTTAGATTTCAAATCCAGGGAAACAGCTACATGCAGGGGTGTCCCTAGACTTTTCGCCAACAAGGGAGCGGCTGTGTTGATGGTGCATGTTACCAGGGTAAGGGAGGGATAGGTGTAGGTAATGCACATTACGTCTAGTATCCCACCCAGATCACTGATGTCACTAGTTGCCTGGAGCTGCGTGGGACACCATCCAGAGTTTTCCAGGTTGCTAAAGACTCTTAGCAACCTAAGATGCTATGGCTGGAAAGGTGGAGGCAGGCACACTGCTGCCCCCGCTCATGTGACCCTAAGAGATGCCACCTGAGGCAACAGTCTCAGGCTTCCTAATTTATAATGACAGTCATGGCTTTATACACAGTTGAAATATACATACATTATGTGATCTGTCAGAAGATTAGTAATTCTGTCCAGCCACTTTTGTAATTCAAGTACTTCTTGCAGACAGCACAGCCAGAACAGTGACACTGCTTCCTCTGATAATATAAGTTAGAATACACATTCACCTCCTTGCACACAGCCTACTGATTGGATAATAAAGTTACACATAGATGAGTCATCAAACCTGCTCATTCTGCTTTCTCCTGTCAGCATGTTCCCTGTTGGCAGGTATACAGCAGACTATAACTGGCTCCTACTGCTGACATAGTCTAAGTGCTCTGTTTTTTTTTTAGGTGCAGTAAACTACTTTAAGGGCTCGTTTACACCAGAACACAGGTCCTGCATAATTTTTTTAAAGCCAATTCCTACCTTTGTAAGTGATTAGAATTTACTGTGGTAATGTAGAGGTGCCGTGATGATGTATATGTGTACACTTTTTCATGACTCACAGTGCGGGCATTCTTAATTTTTTATCAACTTTTTATTAGGCCTGATTCCTGGAAATTCGAAAATGTTCTTGAAAGGAAATTCAGTCTGACACCGGGGTCAGATTGAAAAGCAGGCTATAAACAGCTGCCCCCCTCCCTGTGATTCTGTGTAACACGATCAATAAATACCAGGTTTGCTTTTTCACACAATACACTGTCCAGGATAGGTTGCCACTATGAATACTAATGAATGGGGGGATGGAGAGCTCAGTTTTAATATACACACATTGCTAGCAGAGCACAGAGGCAACCATTTCCATGAGGATATAAAATGAAAGCTAACAGAAAATGGAAGTTTATGTGTTCATATTCAGCAGCTTCACATGACTGCTTCATGTTCACTCGATGTACATTGCTGGCATATGTTTTTTTTAAATACCTCTGCAAAGGTAGAAATTAGCTTTAAGCTCAGTGCAAAACAACGTACAGAGCATATGTATCTATGCACTATGGTGCGCTTTAAAAAAAGGGGTATGGCAGTGCAATGTAGATGTGAGTTGGGTTGCAATAAAGTTTGCATGCACTGCCACACACATCCACAGTGTGTTACCCTGAGATGCCACAAAGCATGTTATAACGTAGGTCATGACACGTATTATAATGTACAATCTAGTGTTGTATGTATACTTGTTCTATAAAACGTTCACGCAATGTCGCTTTGAACCAACCAGAAGATTTGTGTGTTCCTCACACAGCTGCAAATTAAAACAAAAAGATAACAAGTACCTAAAATTAATTTCATTCATCCAAAGTGCTGCTAATGCTCAAGGCCTTACGTTTCTGTTTTCATAACCGTTTACTTAGTCAGATGAAATAACACATCATTTATTCTATTTAAATAGCAGCTAAGCCCACAGAGGCTCTCAGAATGGCATCCCCACATATCCTTCAGCTTTCCATGACTTGGTATCTACTTCAAGTTTCACCAAAGCACAACAAACCGCTTAGAGATCCTGAGCCAAGACCCCCGACAATCCTCCTACAACTGAAAGGCGCATGTGGTTAACCAAGCTAACTCTCACCGAAACTTAAAGGGTGGTCTTCCTTGCTGTATGTACACTTCAGATGCCAAGTCAGATATGAAATTGAAAGTTACATATTCGACCCACTTGTAATGAGGCAACTGAAAGGATTTGAAGAAAAAACAACGATAATTATAACTTTTCAGAGAACCCAACATTTTATTGCTCCTATATGGAAGGAACATTAAACTTTAAACCTTTTCTTTTTCTTGAACGTATCCTAGATGCTATGATGATGTTGGCAAAGCTTATTGGTAATGCTTTAGGAGTGTGCCATAATGTAAAAGACTGTTTATTACATATTATTTATCACATACCAATAGACCAAGCCTTGCTATGTATACTTCTGAGGTGTCAAGTTAATAACAATGGAATAATTTAAGAACCTGGCATTGGTATAAAAGTCTTTAAACTTGCAAATGAAACTGGAAGTCTTTTAGGGTTTGGGATGGGCAGGAAAGATAAGATAAAAAAAAAAAGAAAACGCCTCTATATCCTCAGCAAGGACATTTCCCTATGCTTCCTACATGCAGTGTTTCTCTTCTCTGGCCTTTGTATCACCATGCCTTCTAATGATGTCTTTGAGGAAGGAACCACATAGCACAGTGGGGACCAGATATCCAAATCACCCAAAAGTGTGCAAGATGAGCTTCTGAAGACAGCAGAGTATAGTGGCACTGGAAGGGTAAGTATTCACTTTGTATTTTACCAGGACAGTTATAAAGTACTGGAAGTGATGGAAGCTGATGACTTTTCAAATCTAGTGAAGACAGGAGAGTTTAGGAGCATGTGAAGGGTAAGTATATACCCTTTAGTTTGCATGGAGAACATTAATCCAGATGTTTAAAATAGTAAATGCTCCTGTATGACAGACTAAACAAGTACCAAATCCAGCTACTATGGGATGCACAAGCTTCATAAAGTAAACACACAACTTCCTTTACCTTCCCTGACTGAGACAAATCCTCCTTCATTCGTGTTAGGGAAGGAGCAAAGTCCCCCTGTTTGCTGGATTGAAACCCAATAGCAGGGAACAATACCAGAAGGAGAGTCCAGGCTGAGGTACAAGATAGGATGATCCAAAATGCGTTGTCAGAGTACAGTCGGGGTCGAGGCAGGCAGCAAGTATCATAAACGGTGAGACAAGCCATGGGTCGATAACCAGGAGATCCAAATAGCAGAGAAGGAAGGCAGGAAACAGGAAATGAGGCATCGCAGCTGCTTTGGGAATGGCAGAATAACTCAGCAACAAGTCTTTGCTCTGACTGGAATTTAAACCCAGCAGGGGCCAGCGACGCCCCCGTTGTCTGGGCAACAAGGAAGCCACAGGTCCCTGGGAACCAATGGGACGGCTAGGAGAGAAGGAGTGCTCGCAAGGCGACTAAGAAGCCACGGCAGCGCCACATGAATATGTCACGCATGCGCTCATCCGCAACCTGCCGCCACCAGGCACCAAATCACTCCAAGAAGGACCCTACAATCTCCCGGTACCCTACGGACCCCAGGTAAGAGGGCACTCCTGGTCCCAGACAATGTGTGTCTTACATGCTCCCCCTCTTAGACACTGCGGCTCACAGTGAGAGGTTTTCAGGAGCAGAGGCAGAACGGTTAATCCAGAAGGCAGTGGACAGTACTAGGTGTGGCCAGGAGCAGATTTACAAGCCACAGTCTTTTGACCCAGCAGGGACAATGCTGACAGCCACATCCCCTGCATCATCCTTTTATCCCATAGTAGTGGAATTCTGTATTTTGAATTCAGTAGCAGTGCAGTATTGTCACCACCCCATCACAAGAAGCTACATTAGATGACATTTACTGGCAGGATGAACAGGTATTTGTGGGATTTGGCCAGGTACTGATTGACAAGCTACAGGCTTGTAACTCAGCATTTACAATGCTGATAGCCACATCCTCTGCATCATCCTCTGATCCCACAGTAGTGCAAGCAGGCACAGCCTACATGAGAGTGGCAACTCTGCTCTGAATTCAAGAGCAGTGCAGCATTGTTGCCACCCCATCACAAGAAGCTGCATTAGATGGCATTTACTGGCAGGATAAACAGGTATTCTTAGGACTTGGCCAGACACTGATTGACAAGCTACAGGCTTGTGACTCAGCAGTGATTCAAATGCTTCAGCTCACAGAGGGAGAATTCCAGGGTCAGAGGAAGAACTGTTAATACAGAAAACAGTGAGCAGGACTTGGCGTGGTGAGGTGCTGATTGGCAAGATACAGGCTTGTAATTTAGCAGTGACAATGCTGATGGCCACGTCCCCAGCATCATCCTCTGATCCCACAGTAGTGCGAATAGACACAGCCTACATGAGAGTGGCAACTTTGCTCTAAATTAAGGAGCAGTGCAGCATTGTCACCACCCCATCACAAGAAGCTGCATTAAATGGCCGGATGAACAGGTATTTGCGGAACTTTGCAGGGGGACTAAGAGAAAACTGTAAGTGCAGATCCACTAATATTTAGTTGTTCCAGCATATTTTTTTTTTTTAAATGGGAGCCTGTAGTTCTATTTAAAAAAGGGAGATAGCCACTTTAAGAATATCTAAAACGTTAAGATGTCCCAACAAAATACAATCACAAAACAAGAAATATATTAAATTAATCTGTTCATTTTTTTCTTCAGAAGCTCTTCTGATTGCATATCTGTTCCACCCTCCATCCCCTGACTGCATTTTTCACTTGTGTCTCATTACGTAAAATTATTATTACTATCTCTCTGAAAATCATCATGTGGCCATATAAGACAATAACAAGTCAGTTCGACAAAGCTGGGCGCCAGAACCATCGCTTATTGCTTAACATTCCTCCCTCCTGAATATAATAAATTACTTCTTTAAATCAGGAAGAGAGGAAATTGGAACACAGGAAAAGGGAGAAATAGAAAAGAAATTGGAAAGGAGATAAGAAAGTGCGTCAAAGCGACAAGAGAATGGCGAAACGGTAACAGAAAAAATATGAAATTGTTTTCATGCAGATTTATGTATGTGCCGCTTAAGCCGCAGAGTCTAAACCTATAATCCAGGGACGGATCAGACCTACGATATTTAATTTCTTATCCACCATTTCATATGTTTCAGATATAATAAAAAAAAACTTGAAATTAACTGTACTATCTTCTCTGTCTTCATTGTTGTTATTTTTAGGGCAGAAAAAAATGCGAGGTAAAATGCAAACCGTTAGTTCCCATTAAAGGTTAACTGTTGCCATAATTTAACGCTAATAGCAGTTTATTAAAATGCCTACATATTGTTGTAATTAGTTCTAGTTTACATGGAATCTGTCTTCGTCTTTTCCTGTTGGTATTTCTTTTGAACCGGCCCAGGCTGGCAGTTTTCTAACTCAAGCATGTGCCAGAAGGCTAAAGACCAAGAGCATTTTTGGGTTGTGATATGGTTCATTTTGTTCACTAAAGTCAATAAACATTCTACGCTTTACTGTCACTGCTGTCCTGGGAGCCAATTAGCTATACTTTGTGTATATTTCCTGACTGGGAATATGCTGACAGGAGGGGAGAGCAGTGGGAAGAGTGTATTAGCCTGCTGCTTGCCCTTCACTATCCATTCACTGGCTGGGGGTAGCCAGGTGAACAGCTGTGTTTTCTAACTGCAAAGGAGAAACGTCATGTCACCAGCCTGACTATTCTGCTGGCAGAGTTGTGTCAATCTCAGGACTGGATAAACAGAAATACAATTATTTGGCAGGTCAAACAGGCCAATTTAGAGAGGAGCCAGTGAACCATCCAGCATGTCTTTGTAGTGTGGGAGGAAACCCACAGAAGCACAGGGAGGTTATGCAAGCTCTATGCAGATAGTGTCCCTGAGCAGGATTTGAACTGGGGGCCCTCAGTGCTGCAAGCAGAGGCGGCTCTTTAATTAGGCAAATTAGGCGGTTGCCTTAGGCCTTGCTCCCGCCCGTGAGACGCTCCCACCCGTGAGACGCTCCCTGCACAGTCCTGGTGAGAGGCAGCCTTCACAGGCTACAGCAATGGTGAGAGCCCTGTGACACTAGAGAGTCCTGTGTATACCCTAGGTAGCCCGGGTTTAACCAGAGCTCTGTGGGGTCTCACCAGCTGTCTGTGGGGTCTTACAAGGCTGGTTAGACCCTACAGAGCCCTGGTGAGATCCCTCAGAGCCCTGCTACCCTGGTGAGACCCCCTCAGAGCTCTGGTGATTCCCCAGAGTGCCTTGGTGAGATCCCACAAAGCCATTGTGAGACCCCATGCAGCCATGGTGAGACCCTATGGAGCCCTGGTGCTTGTGAGACCCCACAGTGCCCTGCTACCCTGGTGAGACCCCCTCAGAGCTCTGGTGATTCCCCAGAGTGCCTTGGTGAGATCCCACAAAGCCATTGTGAGACCCCATGCAGCCATGGTGAGACCCTATGGAGCCCTGGTGCTTGTGAGACCCCACAGTGCCCTGCTACCCTGGTGATACCCCCTCGGAGCCCTGGTGAGACCCCTCAGAGCCATGGTATCAGGGCTCTGAGGGGTCTAATCAGGCTGGCGAGACCCGACAAAGCCATGGTGGGAGCCCTGGTGCTGGTGAGACCCCACATCACCCTGATGAGACCCCACAGAGCCCTGGGGAGACCAGGGCTCTGTGGGGTCTCACCAGGGTGATGTGGGTCTAACAAGGCTGGTTAGACCCCACAGCGCCCTGGTGAGACCTCACAGAGTCCTGCTACCCTGGTGAGGCCCCCTCAAAGCCCCGGTGAGACCCCACAGAGCCCTGGTTTAACCAGGGGCCTGAGGGGTCTCACCAGGCTAGTGAAACCGCACATAGCCATGGTGGGACCCCACAGAGCCCTGGTGAGACCCCACAGTGCCCTGCTACCCTGGTGATACCCCCTCGGAGCCCTGGTGAGACCCCTCAGAGCCATGGTATCAGGGCTCTGAGGGGTCTAATCAGGCTGGCGAGACCCGACAAAGCCATGGTGGGAGCCCTGGTGCTGGTGAGACCCCACATCACCCTGATGAGACCCCACAGAGCCCTGGGGAGACCAGGGCTCTGTGGGGTCTCGCCAGGGCTCTGTGGGGTCTCACCGGGGCTTTGAGGGGGCCTCACCAGGGTAGCAGGGCTCTGTGGGGTCTCACCAGGGTGATGTGGGTCTAACAAGGCTGGTTAGACCCCACAGCGCCCTGGTGAGACCTCACAGAGTCCTGCTACCCTGGTGAGGCCCCCTCAAAGCCCCGGTGAGACCCCACAGAGCCCTGGTTTATGCCCTGGTACCAGGGCTCTGAGGGGTCTAATCAGGCTGGCAAGACCCGACAAAGCCATGGTGGGAGCCCTGGTGCTGGTGAGACCCCACATCACCCTGATGAGACCCCACAGAGCCCTGGGGAGACCAGGGCTCTGTGGGGTCTCACCAGGGTGATGTGGGTCTAACAAGGCTGGTTAGACCCCACAGCGCCCTGGTGAGACCTCACAGAGTCCTGCTACCCTGGTGAGGCCCCCTCAAAGCCCCGGTGAGACCCCACAGAGCCCTGGTTTAACCAGGGCTCTGTAGGGTCCCACCAGGGCTCTTTGGGGTCTCACCAGGGCTCTGTGGGGGTCTCATCAGCCTGGTTAGACCCCTCGAAGCCCTGGTGAGACCCCTCAGGGCTCTGTAGGGTCTCACCAACCTGATTATACCCCTCAGAGCCCTAGTGAGACCCCACAGAGCCCTGGTTTAACCAGGGCTCTGTAGGGTCCCACCAGGGCTCTTTGGGGTCTCACCAGGGCTCTGTGGGGGTCTCATCAGCCTGGTTAGACCCCTCGAAGCCCTGGTGAGACCCCTCAGGGCTCTGTAGGGTCTCACCAACCTGATTATACCCCTCAGAGCCCTAGTGAGACCCCACAGAGCCCTGGTACCAGGGCTCTGAGGGGTCTAATCAGGCTGGCAAGACCCGACAAAGCCATGGTGGGAGCCCTGGTGCTGGTGAGACCCCACATCACCCTGATGAGACCCCACAGAGCCCTGGGGAGACCAGGGCTCTGTGGGGTCTCACTAGGGCTCTGAGGGGTATAATCAGGTTGGTGAGACCCTACAGAGCCCTGAGGGGTCTCACCAGGGCTTCGAGGGGTCTAACCAGGCTGATGAGACCCCCACAGAGCCCTGGTGAGACCCTACAGAGACCTGGGTTATTCAGGGCTCTGTGGGGTCTCACCAGGGCTCTTTGGGGGTCTTACTGGGGCTCTGTAGGGTCTCACCAGCCTGGTTAAACCCCACAGAACCCTGGTGAGACCCCACAGGCCTGAGCAGGGGGCCTCATGTTTAGGTTTCGCCTAAGGCCTAGCAAACTCTATAGCCGCCTCTGGCTGCAAGGCAAGTGCTAACTACAATGCCACTGTGCTCCCCGTATAAAGGATGATCACATTCACAGGATAAGTCACAGAGAGTTTTTCTATAGGACATGGGTTTACTGTAACCAGTCATGAAGTGGTTAATTTTTAGTTTTCTGGCTCTTTAACAATCTACATGGTGTGAATTCATCCACGAGCCTCTGCTAGTGGTGCAGAGCCTGGATCTCCACTTGCATATGATTAATGTGGAGTTCATCCTGTCTAGTGACTGAGTAAAAGCACTGGCAACCACTAATGATATTCATCATCCTTACTAAGAAACAGGCGCTCCAAACCGATGTTCTGTGCACTGAGCACAGACAGCAAATCTTTGCATTTTAAAGGTTTGGATAAACAGAGCACTGCTGCGTCCAATGTGCATCAGTGGATGTCATCAATTCCAACGCGAGACACCCAGCTACCCTCCCACCGCCGTACCTTACGCTAGAACGCTATGTCGTCTGAAGATTTACAGGCGACATTTGCTTTATGCCCAAACTGGATGCAAAATATCTTCCTTGAGGCAGTAGCTATCAATGTGTGTATTTAGCGTAGGTGATAAATCAGCCGGGGAAGGGGGAAGAAAAATAAGGTTGGGAATAAGCTTTTATGAAATCATTTGAACGTTGCGCAGGAAGTATGCTGCTTTCATATTCATGAACGTGGAGCTGGCGTGCTCCAGGCAGAATTTATGAACGTTTTATAACCAGTTCTGATCAGAGAGATTGTCCCAACTGGGAGTCACAGCGCTAGCGGTCATTGACTGGGAACATCCAAGGCCTGCTAACTGGAAGTCCCATTCCCTTTGCATATTCAGTCCAATGAAGCTCCATTTAAAGGGAGAGTGTGGACATAAAGAAGAACTACGGACGAGCAATATTTAAAACATAAGAATTCCTCCATAACTGTGGTTACAATTATGTTTTAAGGTGTATATAAGCCCTTAAATTCATGTTTCAGTATGTTTGGCATCATGCCTCACTGTATATAGTTTTCGTAAGCAAATCATTTTTAAAGTTTCTTACTTGGGGATCCTGCCAGTAATAACACTTCCTAAGCCACTGCCTTGCAATTAGCATGAACAATATCAGCATGCCCTGCATGTTCCTTGAGTTGACCATTGGGCTGCCTATCTGATAGACCTGATAAGTAGCCCAATGGCCAACTTAAGGAGGCCAAACATTTTCAGAACTCTGAATAAAAAAGCATATTGGCATTGACCCTTACAGATTCAAAGCTCTGATCCAGTGCTGGTTCTCTTTCACGTTGAATGGCCCTAAGGGAGTGTCATCAAACTTCCATGGAGGGGTGCTGATGTAATTACCTGATTGTTATTCTCTACATCATTGAGGACTACCCAGTGCCAAAGAAGAGGTGGACAGGAAAACGACCCTGCATGTCATCTGACCAGCCAGAAGACACCTGAAAAAGGTATGTACACAGAGACATTTTTTTTTAAATATCCAAGGGGCCTCCAGAGAGGGGGTGACTGGGGGACATACATGGGTTGGGGCTGGAATTGGCCTTTAAATGGCCATTGCTCAACTCTGCATCACTTCAGGATCAATAATTTTTACCGATATATAATGAGATATGATATTAAGAACTACATCAAACCTTCATGAAGAATATCTACAGACAGGTATTGAAGAAGAAGGCACCATTGGAAAGGGGCTATTGGAAGGGGCTACAACCCTTCCAATAGCCCCATCTTCTTTAATACCTGTCTCTAGATATTCTTCATGAAGATTTGATGTTGTTCTTAATATCATATCTCATTATATATCAATAAAAATAATGTTTTAGCCAAAAGCCTACTCTCCCTTGCTATGATAAAAGTATGGCTGAGAGTTTCTGAAGTGTCCTCAAACATGGATAAAGGCATGCTGTGTTTTTCTTAAAGAAAACATATTTGGCTTCCATGATGGTGGCCATAGCAGCAACAATAATTGTAGAGCTTGAGGCAACTGAAATCATAAGTGTAATCGATCCTGCGTGTTGGGAGTAGCAGGACTGGACACAACAGATGTCTCAGCACAACAGCTGCTTTTACTGCACAAAATACAAGAATTTCTTACTATTCAGGAAAGATTTGCCTTTCAACTGACATAACATTTGTAATATGTGTATATCAGCAGTGACAAGGGAACTCCTTGAACAGAAGAATAGTATCTCATTCCTCTCTTACAATATTCCCACCAGTAGTAAAAGGAGTACAATCCTCTGACATATTGATAACAGCATAGCTCCCAATTGTCCCTCATTTTGAGGGACTGTCCCTCTTTTGGAATTTAAACCTTCTGTCCCTGTTTTCACCTCTGTTGTCCCTCTTTTTAGTCTGATCTAAAAAACAAATATCCATAAAACCTCTAAATAATTACATTTGTTCTTTTGAAATAGCAGTATAAAGGAAATGGAGTACTGAAGAAAAAAACACTTCCAATCAGTTTTATGCAAAATAGGTCCTCATGGGCCGTATAACTGATGGCGCGGCAGGGGTGTGTGCTTTGCCTACATACTTTGTGATAAAAGGTGTCCCTCTGGCCAATATCAGAAAGTGGGGAAGTATGAGTGGTTAGCACTTCTGTCTTGCAGTAATGGGGGTCCCTGGTTCAAATCCCTGTATGAATATAATCACTATATGCAAAGAGTTTGCATGTTCTCCCTTTGCTTGCATGGGTTTCCTCAGTTTCCGCCAACACTCCAAAGACATGCTGGAAGGTTAATCGGCTCCTGTCCAAATTGGCCCTGTGTGTATCTGTGATAGGGACTTTAGATTATAAGCACCTTGAGGGCAGGGACTGATGTGGATGCGCAACTATGTAAAGCCCTGCATAAATTGTTTGCACTTTATAAATACCTGTAATAAATAAATAAATATGTAACAGTGTTCACAACAGTGCTAACTGGAGCACAATGGTTTTTAGGGAGCAGATAAAATAGTAGATTGGTGCTTCCGCCAGGCTGATTGGCAAAATAGAGAGCGCGGAGTGCGCGAACAGCACTCCACCTAGTAGATTATGTCAACATTCCAACATTCCATTCCTTAAACTTAAACCTTACCGTGGTGCAAAAAAACAGCGGTGATGGCAATTTGTAAAAGGTGTCCATGCTTCAGCCAGATCAGCTTTACTAATTGTGGTTGCATTCACACCTAAGCGACACCTATTACGCATGTCTTACGTGTGTTTTTTGTGATAGTTTTTTGTGTTTTTATGAGCCGATTGTGAGCAGGTTGTGGCATATTGAGCAGATTGCGGCATATCATGTGCATGGGCAAAACGCACTGAATCTGCTAAAAAATAATTTTTCAATCGGTTTCTATTGAGTCAATTGGAAGAAAATGTGCTGAATCTGCCCCACAGTAGCTCTTGTAGTATTTTGTGCGACAGGTGTATTTCTGCTTGCGACAAAACACCCAGGTGTGAACAGGGGCCATAGAGCTGAATGGGATTCCTGTCTTGTCTCGCTGATTGACATAGTGCTTGAATTTTTAAACCATCAGCTTAGTTTGGGTAAAAAGGCATCTACAAGAAGATGGAATACAGGCTCCTAAATCAACATCACAGCGACAACATATTGTAACAATAGCAGGAATGCAGTTTTCTCTACATTTGACAAGGCGGTCACAAAATCATAACAACCCTTTTAAACTTCCACTAGCTTGTCTAGAGCTTGCTGGTGTCAAAGTAGAAGCATATGGAGCTATGGGACAGTCTGGGTTTCGATATTTACAGTATGAGCCAGTTTTTAAAACACTGGCATGGCATTACCACAGACATACTGCTGTTTTTGCAAAAAAGAACAATCTGCCAAATTCATAAAAGCACAATAGTTCTTTTTCTGCTTCAATTTCATCAGGACTCTGGAAGAAGAGGAGCCCCATTCATTTCCCGGGAGACATATAGCTGTCATGTGATAGGACTCTACTCCTATCCTGGCGGGTTGTCTGGAGCTTCAGCAAAGAACATTGCAGGCTCTACACTGCTCTCTTATTTTTATGAATGAATGCAGACACAGAGTGGATAGACTGTGGCTAGAGCTGTCCATTCTCCAATAATTATATGCATAGCTGCAAATTGAACAAAAACAAAACAAATTCCTCTGTCCCTCTTTCCTCCTCAGTTTTCTTGTTTTGGTCTACTGTATAGACCTTTATTAATACATGTATTATTCATATTGCACTAAATCTTTCACCCAACCATTAATCATCAAACTTTTTGAAAAGGCACAAAACAAAAAGGAGTGGTGAAAAACCCCCCACTAGTGAGTTCTATTAACTACTAAAGGACATTGAGACATTGACAAAAAGAGACCCATCACCCCTGCCTACTCATTGTACACAGAGTGACCTGCATTTCCTGCAACAGAAAATGCAGGTATTACCGTACCCTGCCAGCAGATAGTTTTCCAAAAAAGGTGGGAGAAATAGAAGTGAGGATACATGCAGCAAACATAGATTTTCAAGAAAAGTGAGTTTTAATAATAACTAATCTACTAACTGACATATCAGTCTGGATGTCGCAACACTTCTTAAAACTCAGCCTTTCAAAAACTGAGCTCATGATATTTCCTCCCGCCCGTGCACCTTTACCCAACTTTTCCCTTGAGATTGTTAACACAACTACCCAGCCCTCCCCCATGCCAAGATTCTAGGTGTCATCCTTGACTCGGACCTCACCTTTCTTCCCCACACCCAATCACTAGCCAAATCCTGCCGCCTTCACCTGCGTAACATCTCCATAATACGCCCCTTCCTCACCAAAGAAACCGCAAAATTACTCATCCACTCCCTTGTTATATCTCGTCTTGACCATTGCAACTCCCTCCTCATTGGCCTACCTCTACACAGGGTATCCCCCCTTCAGTCTATCATGAATGCAGTTGTTAGACTCATTCACCTAACCAACGCTCAATGTCTGCAACCCCCCTCTGCCAATATTTACACTGGCTTCCAATAGCCCAAAGCATAAAATTCAAAATATTAACAACCACTTACAAAGCTATCCACAACTCTGCCCCGGGCTATATCTCAAACCTGGTCTCAAAGTATCACCCAAACCGCCCCCTCCGCTCTTCCAAAGACCTTCTGCTTTCCAGATCCCTCATCAACTCCTCCCATGCTCACCTTCAGAACATCATTAGAGTCTCTCCCATCCTATGGAACTCTTTACCCCAACCTGTCCGACTATCTCCCACTCTGACTGCCTTTAGGCGATGCCTTAAGACTCATCTCTTCAGGGAAGCCTATCCCACCTCAACCTAACCATTGAACTGTCACTTTCTCAAACAATTCATCCCCACACAGCTACCTCCTCATGTATCACTTGCCCCTCCCTTTTAGATTGTATGCCCTCAGGGGCAGGGCCCTCTTTACCATCTTGTCTTGAATTGTATTGTGATTGCAATGTCTTCCTTATATCGTAAAGCGCGGCACAAACTGTTGGCGCTATATAAATCCTGTATAATAATAATAACTGAATATAACTGGTATCTGGTTTTATCAAATGATTGTGTTAATGCCGCCTATCGGTGTTTCTTGGACATTTACATTTTAAACAATGTTCTAAACCAGCACAAGTCTCCTGTATGTATGCATGACTTCTACCTGCATTTAAAGAGTTGAAGGCAATCTAATACGAAATGAATCTAAACTTTTCGGCAGAGAAGCCGTTTTATCGATGAGCCATCTCATCTGGTGGGATTAGGAGCGAGAGAAAATATATACATGTTAAATTATGTAGCCTCAATCAGCGATGCCAGATCCTCCCTTCAATTTATGAGGTGCGTCACGATGATGTGTATTGACAGCAGAGAAATGCTTATCAAGGAATATCGGGAGCTGACACTGGGGCAACGGTCTAGAGAAAGATACAGCTTTTTTGCTACGTAAATCAGCCCACTGACTTTTCCAGGAACTGCATCCTAATAGTCACATTTGAATATGTTGATTGACTTGAATCAATGACCCATTAAGTTGCACTAGATGCTTGATTCGTTTAGTGATTCCTGACTTTTAACCTCTTGCTGATACTGGGTGGTACCTTAGTATGCAGTATGCATCTTCATACAAGGGTGTAGAAGAACTAGTTATTTCCCAAACAGGAAGCATTAAAGTGGACCTGTGTAAATTTAGCCCAGGTCAGTGACTTAAAATGTATGTCAACCCAAAATCAGAGCTTTAGTATGTTTGGCATCACGACACATTGTATTTCATTATTGTAAGCAAATCATATTTTATGAATGTGTTGCAAAGTTTCTTACCTGGAGATTCCTGCCAGGTACAGCATTCACTCCCAGTTGCAGGCTGACAACACTACACTGGCCACTGGGCTACCTATCAGGTCTGTCAGATAGGCATACTAACAGCCAAACAAAAGAGCAAGCATGACTGGGTCATAATGCTGCTGCTAAATGCGAGGCAGCGGCTTAGCGTCCTTAGCCTGAAACAGAAAGGATGTCCAGGTACGAAACTGAAGCAGATTAAAGAAAATGTGGGTTACCTTTAGGGTCACACAGTTTAATAGATTGTGAAGCCTGGAGAAAGGTAACAACCCAGAGTTTATAGTTTTAAAAAGGGGTCAACAGTGGCAGCTCTCATGTTTCTTCCACACTGATTCACTTTAAGTTAATAATTGGGGCCTAATAAAACTAATAAAATCCACATCCTCTTGTTGCCTACTTAAAGTGGACCTTTACACTCAAAAATCAAATTCTACCAATGTCTCCCTCTATGTATGATGATTAATAATAACATAGACATGTCAGGTAAATGCTGTGATTTATCAAATACTTACACTTGCAGAGCATTCACTTCCTGCTTTGAAAGGGCAAAATGACTTCAGTTCGCCAAAGCAATGCACACTGGGATTGCCTTGTCATCAGCAGAGCATTGCTGGGAAATCTCATCTGTAATCTCACGAGATCTCATGGAAAGGCATGTTCCTCCCCTGAAATGATGTGCACGGTCACATGTCCTAGTCACATGTGCCAGAAATCTAGGAAGTAATAGGAGAGCTAGTAATCTGCCCTTAGTAAACATGGCCACTGCCAGAAGACTGGGGAAGAAGAGAGAAATAAGGAATGCAACAAATACAAAGCTGGCAATTATCTAGAAGTATGTGTTTGTAAATTGTCATTACTAAACATTTCTAAAGGTTTGTTTGTTGTTATTTTAAAGATATGGGTAGAGGTCCGCTTTAATACAATAGTTCTCTCTGAGTATGCTCTGATGGCAGGTGGTGTTGCAGGTTACCTGGGTAGATGATGTCTCTGTTACAGTAGCAGAGAATGATCTCAGATGCATTGATTAGTATACTTTGCTGGGCGGGGGTTATCAGAATAGGCAAAGTAAAGGTGACAAAGTGGCCATTATTAGAAGCATCTGTAAAAAAAAAAAATCAAAGCAACTGGACTTGCTGTATATTTCTTTAAGATGTTTCGTTGGTCATCCGACCAGCTTTCTCTGAATGAATTCTGAATTTAAAAAGCTAGTCGGATGACCAGCGAAACAACTGCAAGAAAAATACAGCAAGTCCAGTTGCTTTGATTTTTTTTTTACAGGTATACCCTGACCTTGATGAATGAGAACCTTCACAGACAATTATTAGAAGGGATCAGGGCACTTATATTGGTGTCTTATCCAATCACGCATATGTAAGAAACTGTTGCTGGATTGTAATAGAAGCCCTTTTTTCACTGTCAGTGCAAATGCACAGCATCAGTGTAGTACATCACCAATTATGAGATCTCGTGCAGTCCCATATTAAGATGTGCCATGTAGGGCAGACATTACCAGAACAATACCGACATTTATCAATCTGTAAAGCAACTAGAAACCCATTGAAATAAAAACAAAACTTAAACCTAAGTTAAAGCCTGTGTGTACCAGTCTATTTTCATATTATATTTTTACAAGGCAGGTTGAGGTTGTATTTCAGGCTCATTGGATAACAGATAAGGTGTACAGCTACTACCTTGAAAGCCGGCAGCAAGGGATCAGCACTCGTAGTCTGACCTCTGATGTTCTATAAAACATTTCCTCAGACATATAATACAATGTAACAAGAAATTATTAGAAATATATCCAAAGTTTTCAGATCTAATGGAGATCAAATCCACATTCAGACAAGTACTGAAATTGACTCTTGCTATATTCTGTTTCTGGACAGGGATATAGTGGAGCCAGACCTGTTAGTGGCATCGCAGCGAAGGCGACTAGTCCATTAAGTTTTCTCAGAGCAAGCACCCAATACGGGGTTAAGTATGATTCAGTGCTAAGTGAGCCACTGAAGGCCTGTCTGACGGCAGGGAGGGGTTCAAGTGTGATGGCTATTATCAATTGTTAATTCACTTGAATGGCTGTTAAAGATCAATAATAGCTATTGCGCTTAAGTGCATATACCCACTATGTGTGATGAATTGATGAAGGCAGAAAGCCAGCCTCTGAAAGTTTGTCAATACTACCTTAAATTGGTTAGACAAAAAATGTTTCACTTTTACTGTATATATGTTAAATTGCTGCTATGCTAAAGGTGCGTGGTTCACTGACAGTTAAAGGCTATGTCCACAAAGACCACAATGGGAACTAGACAAAAGGTAAAGTTATCCTATAGCTATCATATTGTATTTAAATGCACGGTAACCTCAAAAATGTTCTTACTTCAACTAGACACAGTAGATGAAAAATTACATTAGATGAATTATGTTTCTCAGTTCATTTTAAAGTAGTGGTAAAAGCCGCTACACAGTATATACAGTACAATGGCAGCCGGCTCTCCAGAGTGCACCGGGAGAACTCTGCTGCCTAAGCAGACACTGGGGTTGATTTACTAAAGGCAAATAGGCTGTGTGCTTTGCAAGAGAATGTGTACTTCACATTGGAAGGTTCCATTTGCTTGGCGAATGTGGTGGAATTTCACTTTGCAAAGAACACCCAATCAAGTGCAAGGGAAAAAAAGAGTATTTTTGCTAGCATGTGGTTATATAATGGAAGTCAGCAGAGCTTTACCTCATTCACTATATTGGAGGGAAACTTGCAGAGTTCAAATATCCTTTCAAAGTGAAAACCTATTTGCCTTTAGTAAATTAACCCCAGTGTTTCTGAAAAAGTACCTGAGCAACCTCCACATCCCACATAACAATGACCAAACCATAGAAAAATAGGGGAGCGGGTATAAAAAACAAAACACACACACAAAGGTCACACATTGCACCAAGAGGTATCTAGGGATCCCCAGGAACTGATTACAGTGACCCCTGTACAGGCAGTCCTTTGTATTTCACGCATGGGCTATATTTTACTGCTTAGGGCCAGTTGTCAATTAAAAATAAATGATGATTATTATTAAGGATTTATAAAACAGTTAACAGTTTATGCAGCATTTTACAATATAATTAAATGTATTTTAAATACAACTAGCATAGGTTCCTGAATATAGTTTTTTGTTAGCTTCCTGTAACTCTTTGCAGAGCAGCAGCTCTAAGCACACCAGAGCTCTATTCTTTGCAGTGTCACTCTAACTCAGTGAACATGCTTACAGGATGGGGAGAGCACATGGATGTCCTCATTGGTGCTCTGATGTGCCATCACTGCCCTATCAACAGGCTAGGAAAGGGGCAAAGGTTATTTGGCCAAGCTGCATTGCTTACCTTCAGTGTAGTCTAAATAGAGGTCACATACTTGGCTGTGCTGTCTGGAATTATGACAAGGAATACAGTTTACTTATTTAGCTAAGCATTTATCTCTTTATCCTCAAATTCAACTTTAACCCCCAGACCAGAAATCATATTTCAGTATTTCCCTGCAGTCAGAAAGTAATTTTCTGATTGGATGATCCCTGTGTGCGGTACTCTGATATTCGGTAGACTTTGATATTAAACCCAGGCCTACATGTGCAATTATATCTGTAAACACAGCTCATTTTATCTGAATGGAAGTCAATTTTGTTCCATTATACAAAGGCATGTGGCGCTGTCAGCTTCCGCCTGCTATCAAGATATCTATATTTTCATTCCAGGATGACAATTAGCATAAACAAGCACTTGCGTTTCCTATTGAAACGCTTACAATATTGTCACCTCTTTGTTCAATTAACTGATTTGTTCTTGTTGCAGGAAAACGCAACAGGAAGCTGTCACTTTGTGTTTTTGGGCTGGTATAAAAGCTTTTCTTTTATGTAAACATTCATTAAACTAATTTGGAGTTGTCATTACGCGGCTCCCCTGCTGCTTTATATCAGATTATTTCTAAGTGCTTGGTGAAGAGCCCCATAAAGGCGCAGTCTATATCCCTGCAGGGTACAATCATGCAGTTTGTTCCGAGTTTGTTCTGAGATTTATACTTTGTGGCATTGGTAACTGTCCTCAACTTTGATTGCCATTCACGTGTGCTACCTATTTCATGTTCCGTGCCAGCCCAATTCGCTGCACAAGCCTGTTCCAGAGATACAAAGCTTCTTTCCTCCCAGCAGATGTCACTGCTTTACTCTCTGCCTGTATTTAAATGTTACACGGCAATTAATTATCCTCTTGCTATTATTTTTACAGGGAAAGAGATGTTACCATAGATCACAACATGATCTTTATGAGAATTAGATATTCCCAGCTGATTGACAAATGCAGAAAGCAAGCTGGAGATGGATTGAGATTGAGATGCTGCTATGGAATGGAGGGTATGATTTTGAATAAAAGAGGCACTGTTGTCTTAAAGTAAGCCTATAAAATGTTTTTCATGACGTTTGAGAACTTTTAAAGCTAAGTTCCAGGGCATTATACTTTTTATATGCTGCCTTGGTCTTTAAATTTTTAAAAAAAAGAGTGTTCTTGCTGCAATACTTGCCTTAAATTTAGAGCCAAGCCCCACAATGCTAATTCACCACACAAGATATCCTCAGTCTTCTGGGTTGAATGATGACAAGTGTCAATCAACCTACTGTCTGTGACCTCTGGCTGTCATTGAGACACCTCTAGAGTAGTCAACATACATCCTGGGTCACAGTACTTCTGTAATGAGCAGGGCTCACACCTCCCACCCACCACCACTGCTGATACAAAAGAGAAGGGGCATGTGACATAACTGAACCAACCTGAAGACCACAAGAAAAAGGGTAATTGATTTGAAAATAAAAAGAGAGATATGGGAGAGAGGCTAGAACTAGACCCCCACTGTACTGCAGATACTGCAGCAGAAGTCACATACCATATATCACAGTGGGTTTTAATTCCCAAAAAGTAGAATCTGTGTTTCTTATATGCTTATTCCCACCACAATGTATGGGTTAAATAAAAGCTTTCTTGACATGGGTTACCGTGTTCTGTGCTTGGAACCGTAGAAGACAGAGATCACCAAATCACTATGCAGCCCTGAAGAAGGGACCCTGCATGTCCACGAAATGTTGACTTAATGATTCTTGTGACATGTTTGACACTTGAATAAATAAGCAAACAATTTAATGCTTTAAACTGTATGCTGGTGATCTCCGTCTTCTACTATTCTGGAAAACATGGTTTCATCTGTGCATATCACTACGAGCACCACAACTGTTAATCGAGGTCCAGTCACTATAAGGCGTGCAGGTGACACATCACACTACTGTGCTTGGAACAGACGTCCACAATAAGTAGTAAGTTGATCAACAGTAAGTGAGATTAAACATTCTTAGGATAAACATAGGTCTATCCTCAGATAAAATTATAAGAGAGGGCACATTTATGGACCACTTGGTCTTTTTCTTCCTTCAATCTTTTATGTTTCTGTGCTGCATTTTTTAAAGGCTCAGTTTGAAATGACTTGAGTGACAAATTGCAGAACATGGCACCCCATCGCAGAACTTTATTCTAGTGCGCTGCAGAGCACAGGTGGAAACAGATTCTATAGACAAGCCTCCTTTATATCACAATGTTTCAGGGAAAAAGAATGCATCATATCTATGAGACATGTGCAGGATATACCATTCTATTCACATGTCAGTTGGAATATCAGTACATTTATCTTCCCCAGATATTAAATTATAAATACTTCCTCCCACATCCAAAACACTAGGGTACCTAAGTCTGTTGCCTGCTGCAACCAATCAAAAAACAACCGTCATTGTTCTTGCTCTAATTTTTAAATTCCCAACTCCATCCAAAACGTTCCTTTTTTAAGTTTTGGTTATAGTGTCTAAAGGAAAATAATCACTCTCTGTGTCCCCATTTAGGACATTTCTCCCCACTTCTTGTCTCCTTGATGGGTTGTCAAACAGAAGTGAGAGTTTTTCCAACAGGGAAAGAGACAATAATAAAAGCAATTTTTCCAGTAGAGTGGAGAAGTAAATTGTCATACATTCCTATTTGTCAGTGAGGTAAATGCCCCTCTGACATAAGTTTAGCCAAGGTCCGCTCATAGTCAAATCTTGGATGACTGAGGGCCATGTACAGGCTCTGCAGACAACTATCATGTATGCAATCAGAACCACTTTCTGCAAACAACAAGTGATGTGCTGCTGTACAAGAATCTTTGATTGGATGCTATCGTGATGTTCTATCTGATGCATTGATATATCTTGAGGAAGGTGTAGAAGACTTAATATTTTACTGCTGTATAAGAAGAGGCAATATGTAGTTATTCTCATTATGGAATAAAAATGAGACATTGTAAATATGAACATTTTTATCAGAGGTTATTAACTTTTTTCCCTGTAGGCAATGCTGGCCACAGAAAAGGTCCCATAAGCCTTTTTTTTATTATTAGGTCATCAAAAACTATGAATTTGATTGTGGTGATGAGCGATAGAGTTGGCTGTGTGTAAAAGTATTATTACTTGCACAGCCCCAATTTGAATTCCTCAAGTTAAAAAAAATCTTTAAAAGAAGAGAGTGACTACTAAGATCTCCCACAGCTGCCACAGTCAAACACCACTACATTCAATAAAGTCCCAGGCAGATGTCTTCTGGGAGTGTTGATCTCTTTGATCCCCTACTGTGTTCAATGGTTGTTCCTGCTGACCGCCATATCACTACTGAGTACTGAAATGGAGGTTGGGTGGGAAGAGCCACTGAGTGTAGCGGGAAACCAAGGAAATCGCTCCCAGAATTGTTCATTTCCAGAAGGCAGTCGCAAAGAAATTCACTTGAACAGAGTGGGCAGTGAAGTAAGTCACTCTCCTTATTTACAGGTAAACCTTTGGGACATTTTTTTTAAACTGGCAAGGTTGTTTTAAAGTTCATATATCAGATATATGTCAGAATTATATTTGGTCTTGGGCTATATAACAAATAATAAAAGTGCTAAAATAAGTACCTGTCCTCCAAATAATGCTGCTCTAGGATCCTTCCACTGTTGCTTGCATAGCCAGAAGTGTAGGCATTTGATTATGTGATTTCTGTTAAATCGGAGGTCCAGAGCTGATATTGGCTGATGACTCAACTTTAGCTGAGATCATGTGACCAATGGCTCAGGGTTTATCTCCATGTGCCCAGCACTTGTGACAGTGTGGGGCAGCAGTTTCTACCAGAAAAATTTGTATTTTGCCCTTTCTTTAATTTTTAGCAATATGTCCCAGCAACAGTGGTAACCTGTTGAGTTCATGTCTCCTTTAACAATATAGGGTGAAATGGGTTAAAGTCTGCTTTGATAAGAAGATCATGGATGCAGGCAAGATTCCTACAACTCAAACACATTTGTAGACACGTGAATATCCAGACCATTTACATTACTAAAATGATTAGTCGCTCATTATAAATCTTGTAAAACACTTATCAACTTGACAGACAGATTCACAGTGGAAACAATGGCGTTTGGGTTTAATGAAGAAACTATATTCAATGTCCACTTTGTTGGTTGCCAGTATCTCTGGATACAAGAAAAAGCTTTACTTTTATGAAGCACACCTTGAAAAGCAGCTCACAAAAGTCCTGGGATTAACAGTCTTCATTTACATAACTGTAAACTTAATGTAGCACTTCCAAATCTTGTATCCTCCAAAGTGCACTTACTGATGAAACACAGAATCCTCTAAAAGGTTTTCCCAACCTAAACCAATTTGTAAAGTTGCTTTTTAATATCTTAAACATTAGCTAAATTAAAGTGATCTGCATATGATTAGATTAATATTCATATCTTCACTCTTACCTTCATTTTAGCACAAAAAAGATTAAATATCCACTCAGTGGATTAGGCAGAAAGTCAAGTTGCCATTACAAATTCACATTACCTTATTGTGCAAATTAGAAGAGTCATTAATCTCAAGTTTGAAAATATTGAATTGGTTATTAATTTTGGTTTATCTCAGAACACGGCAATGCAGATTCCTGACTGTCAGTTTTAACTCTGTGTGCTATTTTCAGCAACAACAGATCACTGCTTTCCTTTCTTTTTTAAGTAAATAGAAATTTGTGTCACTCCTTGGCAAAGGAAACATCCTTTTAAAATGGCAACCAATAAAATTGCAGACGACACTTTTCAAGCACAAGTTAGAGAATAAAAGGAGACACCTTATTTATTGGCATGGATATTTTCTTCCAGTTGTTTTGAAATACTGTACCATATTCTAAAAACACAAAGATAAAGAGAAGGGTGTATGTAAAATCCGTGTCAGTTTTTTTTCCTTTTGAAGAGATTTCCCTTGACTTCCTATCATATAGGCGCATCTGGAAGTAAAAGCAAATCCCCCTCTTAGGCAGCTATCACGTAAACAGGTGTCCTTATTGGAACCACTCTCTTCACCTTCTAGTTTGTGGCAGCTGTAACATTTTGGATTCCTCATCACATTTTTCCCAGGGACAATGGTGACCATGACAAATAAAAAAGGTAGATCTCCCTGGTAGACACACATACAGCAATAAAAGGTGTTTTAAAGTTACACACTACTTAGGATGCACATCTGAGCATGAAACATCTCTTCAAGTACTGGGAAAAACATTGTAAAGCTGAATACGTGTTTGCTCAACTCCACAAACAAATTGTATATACATATATTTTTTCCATGCGTCTATGTACTGGTTCAGTTACCAACGGTCCTCCTCCTTCTCATTTTCAACTGGCAGTGGGTACTGAATGGTGCAGAGACTGGTGCTGATCTCTGCAATATTCTCCTGAGAGTCCAGGGAAGTGGCTTGAATGACACTGAGCATTCAATCCAGAAGAGAACCGGCGCAAAACTAAAACAAAGTTTTGGCTGGAGCTGAGCTATATATTAAATGTATAATGTATTGGCAAGGGATGTCTGTACCTAAATTTTAGTTTTGTCTGCAAAAATGCTGTCTTTATCTTAGCAGACTTTTGATGTCAATGATATATCCTGATGTTTGACTGGCCATCAAGAATGCTGACACATGATGACCAACCATTGAAACAACTTTACCTTGATGATTCAGCAGTGGTCTCAAGCTGGGCATCTGACACAGTTCAGTTAGATGGCCTTATGTGATATGGCAGGTTGCATACCTGATGCTAAGACCAAAGGGGCCATGCCACAGGTTAACCAAAACAAATGCAATGCAGCAGGTACATATACAGTTTGCTTGGGGCATCACTATACAGTTTGCTTGGGGCATCACTATTCATGCCATCTCATTAGTTGGTCCCCAGTAAGCAACGTCCTTTATGAGCAGCATGACTTTAGAACACATCATTGAGCAAAAGTCATTGCACACCTTATGTGCCCCTAAAAGAGACACTATCCCTTTGCCCATTGAGGGCAAAGTGACAGGGTCTATGTAAAGCCTACCCTCTGACCTCCTTTTACTCACCTCTCCAGCACTCCACCACCACTCCTTCTGTAGTCACCACTGCAAAATACTCAATGCTTCTGGGTATGGGATGTGACCTTGTCCCATGCTGCAGTGTTAAGGCCTAGTCATTGGCTACTAGGCCCAAACAAAGTCACATTGTCACATGAAGGAGCATTCCCTCTGAGATCTCGCACCGGCTGACACTGGGTATTTTGGTGGTGGCTGGGATGGAGGAAGGGGTGCTGGGGGAGGGCTAAAGAGGTAAGTACAAAGTGATTGGGAGTGGACTTTACACAGACAATGTCACTTTGCCAAAGGGTAATGTACCCATGTCTTGTTAATGTGATAAACGCTCTCGACAACCATTCGAAAAGTGCGAGGTGGCATGACCAATTTTGAGTATAACAGGAAAAGATTTGCATATACCATTGCTTGCCTGTATCTCTGGATCTCTTGCAATTTTCACAGAACTTTTTCTTATGTGTTCTCTTTATCATATACTGTTTGAATTAACCAGGATTGTAAAAAGGTTGTCTCACTTGCGGTAACCTAGTCTACAAGTCTGATCGGGTCTCCATTAGTGGAGTCCATTAATAGTGCTGTAACATTTTGAACACACAAGAACATAAAGCTCTTCCTAAAACTGCCAGGTGGAAGAGACTGAAGCCTCATTTTCCTGGCTCCTTGGTCAACGTGAGAGTTAAGTTAAAGACGCTGAGTGTGCATACTTTAAAGACATACATTTTTCTACCTTCCTTTTTAGGATGAAGAAAAAAAACAGCGCTCCTTAATCGGCCATGAAATTGGAGGATTCAAACAAAAAGAAATGAAAAGTTCACAAAAAAAGCGACGGGCGTAAACAGCACAGAGCGCAGGCAAGTCTGCATGCTGGAAGATATACAAATGAAAGCAAGGCAAGTGTTAGCAAGGTGCATTTACTAAAATAAGCTCTTGAAGCTTTAGAGTATAATTATCAGGGAAAAAACACCTTGTTTAGCATACTTTATGTTAATTTAGGGCCTGCGCGGCCCTCTGTGCATAATTTAGCCAAACAATTGGTAGAAAATTTTAATATATATATATGATTACAGCTACAGAAAAGATACAGAGACAAAACACAGGAGAGGGCATAATGGGCACACATGAACTCTGAAGGACTAATTACATCACGGGGGAGTCTATGCAGTTGCTGCTGAATCAAGCAGAAAATTAGGGTCATTTGTAAACAGGTATGGCTGAAATCCAGGTGCACCCATGACTCTGTGTGTGAATGTGCTTGCGGGGTGAGAGATCACGGCACGGAGCCTGCATCTGTGTTTTAAATTAGCAGCAACAAACTCAAAGAGAAGAATATAAAAAAATAAAACATTTCTACTCTCAGGAACAATCAAAAGATATCATAAAGAGTCCCTGCTGCCTGTTGTATTTTCAGTAGTTTACCAGCATCCTTCTACACTAAGCGATTCAACTATGGATGGTGTGATTTTACTAAGTACCAGTCCTGAGATGGCATGCTAAGAACTATATTTTTACATAGTTACATAGTTAGTCAGGTTGAAAAAAAGATACAAGTCCATCGAGCTCAACCTATAGAGATACAGAGAAAAAAAAACCCAGAAGAAACGCCTAAACAGAATGCTATGCACACAGCTACTCCCTGTTGATCTAGAGGAAGGCAAAAACAAACCCTATAAAGCATGGAAACCCCTATAAATCAGGGATTTTTTCAACAGTAAATATGCCAGTACAATTACAATCTAATATACGGTACCAGCAAATTGTCAACTACATATAGACAAACAGCTAAATATAACGTTAAAATGCATGTGTGTGAGCTGTGCTACCTGCCAAACAACTTCCAATTCTGTTCAGCCACCCTTGACACAGAATAGTCGGTTCCCTGACCTCAATTTTCTCCACTGCCGTGGAACCTGCCGTAGTAAAGCTGCACATACACCTTCCGAATATCGGCCGATTTTGGTATGCGATCACGTTTTTGTCCGATATTCGTAAGGTTGATGGGCAGTGTACAACCACAAATACTGTACAATCGATCGACTTTTGACTAACCAGCAAGTTAGAAAACTTTGGTCGATCGTACGATTTTCGCAAGGTTGGTGGCGTTTCCGTACGTCAAAATCCGTGCGGTTTACACTGCTCATGCGCAAGCGAAAATATGTGCGGTCGATTACTGCAATTTGTCGGGGTGTTTTTTTTTAATTACTGCTGATTCAACCTTGCGATAATCAGGGCAGGATGGGGCCGCCGTATGAAAATCGTACGACGCTTCGATCATCGGACGAAAAGTTTCGTCCGATGATTGCAAAGTGTATGGGCAGCTTTAGTTTGTCAACAGTGTGCAATATAGCAGAGCCCGATTAGCTTAGGGTGCAGCTATTTTCTCCCAGTCTGAACCATGTTGTACAGCAGGATGACATAAAGACAGATTGTAACACTATTTAACAATACATTTTAATTGTTTTTAATACATAATTGGATTAAATCTAGATATTTTATATGTGTCTATATTCAATTTATTAAAAGAAAAATCATTAAATATAGAAGGAATATTTTTTTTCAATATGCTATTAAATAAAATGTTTTTTATAGCTGCAGCCTATCACCAGCAAGTAAGTGATGTCCAATTCTTTTATCAGGAAAGACATACAGGCAAGAAAAAAAAAGGTGTCTCCAAAATTAGATGCAGTCTACACAGCCATATTAGTAATACATTTTAAAAGCATGTAAGTGTGCATATATTTCTTTATGAACTTAATAAACTATGCAGAATTTAAAATGCCTGAAAGACGTCAACTAAGTCAAATTCTATGACTGCATGCTTTAAGAGTAACTTTGTGCTCCCCAAGCTCTTATCTTTGAAGACAGTCTTCTTTTATTTTTAATGAAAGGTAGTCATAAAACATGCAAACAGATACCGTGTTTCCCCGAAAATAAGACACTGTCTTATATTTTTTAGGGCTCAAAAAAAACACACTAGGTCTTATTTTCAGGGTAGGTCTTATTTTTTTTTAAATGTACAACAATCCAAAGTTAATGCAAATCCATATCCAAATTAAATAATCCAAAATGGCAAAATTAAGAATAGGGTGATCAGGGCAATCAGGGGTGCCTTAGTTTTCCAAGAGCAATTTGGTAACCAATCGCTGGCCAGAATGAGCAAAGCGCACTTTCATAACGATTTCTCACAGGCGAAGTGCATTTGGCATCACTCCTCCTGTGACAGGAGTCGGTGCTATAGAGGAGGCATCGGCTTATGCGGCTCTGCTCCCTCTGCTGCCGCCTTGCTTCTCCTAGTGCTGACCATTTCCAGGGCCACCAGCGGCCCTGGAAATGGTAACAACTAGGTCTTATTTTCGGGGTAGGTCTTATATTTTAGCAATTCCCAAAAATAGTACTAGGTCTTATTTTCGGGGTAGGTCTTATTTTCGGGGAAACAGGGTACATAAAGCTGTAGAACAATCATCATTATAGAACTCTGTAGCAGTGGAAGGTACTTGTATGCTTAGTTTATATGTAGGAGAAGTATTAAAGCAGACTTAAAGTTTTAGAGCCCAGTCACACCAGGGCAGTTGAGGTAACCGTGCTGATCTTAAAATGGGTGTTTTAATTGCGTTTCAGTGCTGAAACGCAAATTAAAAACACCCCAAAACCATGCTGTTTAGCGCGGTATCATTGAAAGCTGTATGGAAACCGCACTGATAGTGCAGGGAGCAGTTCGAGCGGGGGGCGGTTCGGATCACGCAGCCTCGCTTGGTCGTATAAACGGTCCCCATAGCAATGTATGGGATCGTTTATGTCGGTGGATCTGTGCAACCGAATCGCCCCGGTGTTAACGGGGTCTTAAAAGTTAGGTTTAGAATGCAATGAGGTAGAGTTTTATGGCAGAAGAGTTTCTGTTTGTCTCTTCCCTTTCTAGTAGGATTTATAGTGTATACACTGCCTGCAGAGAGAAGGAGCCTGGTGACAGAACAATCTAACTGGTGTGTTAGCACTGGGGTTACATCATCAGTGGCTGCCCAATGGCTGAAAAAGGAAGACGTCGGGTGCATAAGAATTATTGAAGAAGATAGTGTCAATGATAAAGTATAGAGCTATCAGTAGCTCCAGCTGGAGGAGGGAAAACTAAGAGGTAAGTCCGCCACAATGCACCTTCCTCACTAAATTTCAGTTCAACGTTTAAAATGACACTAAACTCGGGAGTTTAATCTTAAAAATGCATTCAAGCAACCTATGCATAAACAAAAATGTATCTTATTTGTGTATCACTCAGCTGTAGATCTTTCAATCATCTCTGAATTGGTGCTGACACAGTCCTTCCTTCTGGAGGGTGGCTACTTTTTTTCCCCATGGAATCGGTGTGTTGTAAAGTAGCCACCGCTCCAAACTCACTTCCTTGATGGACTACAATCACAAAACAAAACGTGAGATTGTAGTCCATCACGGGAATGAACGCGGAATGGTGGCTACTTTACAACACACAGAGGGACCACAGGGAACAAAAGTAGTCACCCTCCAGAAGGAAGGATAGTGTCAGCACCAATTCAGGGATGATTTGAGGATTTACAACCAAGTGGTACACAAAAAAGATACATTTTTGTTAATAGTTGAAGTACTTGAATGTATTTTTAAGGTTCTTTTGAGTTTAGTGTCATTTTAAGTAACTTATGTAGACTGTAAAGGTATAAAATGAAAATGTTGCTTGTATGAGCTACAGGTGACCCTATATAATACACAATAATGTTTAGGAAACTGGTCGGAATCATTGCTTTTCATCAATGTCTTCACTTGAACTGCCATATTTATTGAAATGTTGGTAGTAATCTTGTCATTTTTTTTAACATTCAGTGTAAACAGAGGCAGATGTGACTCGTTCATAGCAACATCTGTGGTCTCAACCTTCTGTTTATTTCCTGTGTACATGTGTCTGCAGCATTGGAGAAAGTTGCAGATAACCGATGCACCTACATTACTAAACACAACATCCTAACTTCTAAAAAAATACCTTTAAATTCATTGAAAAGCAATTATTTACAGATAATCAACAGGAAAGAGGTAAAGTGTATCTCTAGGCCAGTGGTGGTCACAATTTTTGTGTTAAGATCTACTTTTCAAATGGCGAGCTACATGAGATCTACCAACGAAAAAAAAACCTCCCTCGCTCTCTCCCCTGGCTGTCTCTCCTCGCTCTCCTGGCTGTCTCTCCTTGCTCATCCTCCTGGCTGTCCTTCCTCGTTTTCTCTCTGACTGTCTCTCTTTGCTCTCTTGGCTGTCTCTCCTTGCTCTCTCCCCTGGCTGTCTCTCCTTGCTCTCTCTCCTGTCTGTCTCTCCTCGCTCTCTCTCCTGGCTCACCTTGCTGTATTTTGCAAACAGTGTAGTGCAACAGGCTGTGCAAACTAATATTCTTTGATGTAATACATAGCACTTCAACCACCAGTATCCACCAGAAAGTTCTCAGGGAGCTTGGCTCAGCAGACTCAGGCTAATCTTGAATGTATCACTTTCTTTCTTGATGAAAATGGTCAGCAGCAAAAAGACAGAGATGAACCTCCTCATTGGGGACTCAACCCCTTAACCATTCTATCCAAAACTTTAAAAAAAAGTTTGCCTAGAGCAGGGGTGCCCATTAGGTAGATCGTGATCTACCAGTAGCTCTCAAAGCTGATGCTGGTAGATCACAAAGGGTGAGAATGTTGGCCCCTTTATTTTGGTATATTTATTTAGCTGTGCACACATGATTACATATTAGCCTGAGTCTGCTGAGCCAAGCTCCCTGACCCCTTTCTGGTGGATACTGGGGGTGTAAGTGCTATGTATTACATCAAAGAATTTTGGTTTACACAGCCTGTTGCACTACACTGTTTTGCAAAATACAGCAAGGCTGCCAGGGCGGAGAGCGCGTGAGGAGAGACAACCAGGGGCTAGAGCAAGGAGAGACAACCAAGAAAGCAAATAGAAACAGCCAAGAGAGAAAACGAGAAAAGACAGCCAGGAGAGAGAGCGAGGAGAGACAGCCAGTAGAGAGAGGGGAGACAGCCAGCAGAGAGAGCGGAGACAGCCAGCAGAGAGAGGGGAGACAGCCAGCAGAGAGAGGGGAGACAGCCAGCAGAGAGAGGGGAGACAGCCAGGAGAGAGAGGAGAGACAGCCAGGAGAGCGAGGAGAGACATCTAGGAGAGAGAGGAGAGACAGCCAGGAGAGCGAGGAGAGACAGCCAGGAGAGAGAGCGAGGAGAGACAGCCAGCAGAGAGAGGGGAGACAGCCAGCAGAGAGAGGGGAGACAGCCAGGAGAGAGAGGAGAGACAGCCAGGAGAGCGAGGAGAGACATCTAGGAGAGAGAGGAGAGACAGCCAGGAGAGCGAGGAGAGACAGCCAGGAGAGAGAGGAGAGACAGCCAGGAGAGAGAGAGAGAGCGAGGGAGGTTTTTTTTTTCGTTGGTAGATCCATGGGCGTATTTCCGGTGGTGCTGCCGTACGCAAACGCCTAGTGCTGCGGTTCAGAGAGTACACTGAGTGTTTGTTTGAAAAGTAGATCTTAACACAAAAATTGTGGGCACCCCTGGTTTAGAGAATAAAGCACTCAGCTCTTTAACATCCACTGGGAAGCTAAGGGTTGTTTAAAGTGTGAGCCCTTATGTAAAATATACCATTCTAAGACCGGCCATACACCTATCAATTTTTCTCATTCAACCAAAGGGCCGAATGAAATAATTGACATGATTCCTCAATCAATGCAAATGCTGTGTCAATCGAGGAATCGGTGCTGTTTGCATTGTACAGTCAGAATACCCAATCAGAGCAGGCAGCTCATTGGCTGCCGGCTCTGATCGTACGAAGATTCTCCAGCCGCCTCCTTCGGTCAGCTGATCGAGGAATACCAGCTGAAAGGGAGCCGAAAGCCCCACACGCTGTGCAAATTTCGTCCGGTAGATTAAAAACCGTCTGAAATTAGGCCAGTGCATGGGCACCTTTAGATGGTTTAGACCCCTGGGAGAGTTGTTGCCTTAGATTGCTATTCAGGTGCATGAATATGTAATAATTTATTGATTGCTAAAATTAAAATGTTGTACATTACATGGTGATGACATCACTAGCCACACTGATAGATCTTAAAGGCAGTCCACTTACTGTAAGGTCAGGCAAGCAGGCTGAGACACTTAAGCTTGTCAATACATTAGCACGGTGTTTTACATGGTTGTTGCCTACAACAATAAGAGAAAAAGTGCACAATCCTTTTTTTATTTAAACTTTGGATGCTAGAGTCCTTTGCACAAGGACCACCTACTGTACATGACATGCAGTGAACTATCCTCTAAATCTCCCCAAACTATCCCTTTCAGCTTTGCTCCCTGACCACCATTCACTAACAGACCCTTAAAGCTGACCCATTTAAATTCAGCATGCCTTTGTGTGAAGTGTGAAACCAACCTTGTGTCCTAGAAGAGTGAGAAGTGAAAATAGTTATTGACAAGCTACTAGTGAACACTGGCAATCAGCAGATGCATTGCCGGGTTTCAGAGATCATGAATGAATGATATTGATGATGCTTTTGGTGCCGAGTGCATGCATGGTAGTCCCCAGACTGTGATAGAAAATACTATAGAGCAACAACAAGAGGAAATGTCCAGTGACAGAAAATAGTCGAAGATGTATTTCTGCACAGCATATTCATGTTGTGGCTGATTATACAATTCTGACTTGTTGGTTGTGGGAAAGGGTGGGCAGTCACAGAGACCAATGGAAAAACATGAATGTCAGCATGACGAAGTTCACTAAATGTGACCAGGAAATACAAAGAGTGCCAATTCTTCTATAGCAATCTAAACTTGGGCAAGACCCTCCTTACCATCTTGTCTTGAATTGTATTGTAAATGTAATGTCTTCCCTATATTGTAAAGCGCTGCGCAAACTGTTGGCGCTATATAAATCCTGTATAATAATAATAAGTAGAATACCAACATAAAGACAATAACTCGCTTCATAAAAATGTGATATGTGTGCTTGTTTGTTTTATATATTCACACATAGTTTTACCCAGCTAAGGTCTTAACAAGTCTGTCCTGAATGAACTCTCCTGCTAATGATTACTTATCACAAATTGACTTAATATGGGTCACCGATAATTAATGTGATTACTGACCCTGTACTTTATACAGGTCAACTGTGGGTTACTGCTTCCAATCTGAAGTAAACTACTATTACCAGAAATGAACACCGATACCATACTAGTAAATAAAAGTACAATTACTAAAATGTACAAATTGATTTTTATAACTGGAAAAAAAAATCTGTTGTTTTATGTAATCAGTCCCTTTAAAAAGGTTAAAAAAATGAACAAAGATTAATGGTAACACATTTTAACCAAAAATTTTATAATAACAATGTTTTAATGTGTGTCCACTTGTTATATGAGTTAGACAAGAATGGTAATTATATAATAATCTATTATAGTATTGAATGCTAGTTATGAACACCAAATATTGGTTAGTCATGAACACCATAAATAGTGATAGAAATAGTAAGAAAAAATTCTCTAAAAGGTCGTTGAATATAAATGCCAAATTTGTTACAAAATTCGGAATCAATATTGTGTTCAATTGCACTGCTGTTACATATACTTATTCTGAGTCAAGCACAAAAATCAAACAGTCTAGTGACATTAAAACGCATCTAATTGCTGGGTTTTTTTTAAAGCAAAATGCTATTGTTATAATTCTAAATGGAATTTTTCTGGCAAAAAAAAATAGCCTACCTGCTTGACTTGTCTTATGATTAACAGCAGATGACTGAAACAGCTTGCATATACAGTTAATCTGCTCCAGATTTCTCTGCTATGATATAGCCCTAATGATCACTAAAAATAGACAAAGCCACAATTTATTGAGTGTGCAATTTAAGAGTTTTCCCCCTGTATGAGAAAAGGCAGTTGCCTGACCATTTAAAGCCGAGGCGGAAAAGGGATGAATAGCTAAAATCAATCACGGCAGCTCAGCCCTTTTTCTTTGCAAAATGATATGGATTGATTGGTGTAGATTGTCCTTTGAAGTAATTATTGCTTGGAATTATAATCGATAAATGTCCATGGTGAAGGGCAAAAGGGCGGCTGTCCCAAAGCATACATGTCTCATGCCATACGAAATCCCAGCCAGCTCTGGCTATGTAAACACAAACAACCATTCATGGTGTTTTTTAATTAATTACAGGGAAGGTTATCCAAGTTACTAATGCTAACATAATATTATGTGAACCCCTTGCCATGTTCATTTAAATAACTTATACTTTTTTATTTATGACGTTTTAATTATCTGCTTGCCTCATTTGAATTATCTTCTTGAGCACAAAGAAGATCTGCCGATCTACAAAAGACACCGCCACACTGCTAAGACTTTGCAGTGAAGAAAGGAAGCCCTGTGTGGGCTTCACATACTTATGGCTCTAAAGAATCTCTCCCCATGTGACTCCACATAGGCCCAACAATTGGCTGCTAAGGTACCAATAGGAGAAAGGGTAGGGAATCACATGCTCCCCCATACATGGAAGTACCAGAATGTTTCATCCCTGAAAGCAGCCAAGCAAAGCGGTGTGGGATCCAAGGCAAGGTGCGGAGGTCAAGAATTAAAGTGTACCTGTTGCCTTGCCCTGCATTTAAGGCTCTTTCACACGGGCGCCCCATTAGTCTGTTTTTGACCTGTGATTACAGGGTTCAAAAACAGTCTAAAACTAGACATGTAAGCTGCAGAAAAATTTGTTTTGGTTCGGTTTGGATCTGAAATTCAATTCGGGACGGATTTAGACGAAATCTGAATTTTCGTTTGCGAATACCACAGAAAACCATATGCAGATATGAATACTGAAGCTGAAGCTCCTAGACCCGAATGGCATTCAGGATCCGAATTTCCGAATTGCATTCAGGAGCTCCCAAATGCTATTCGGGTCTGGGAGCCATATACATATATTACTAAAGCTGAGGCGTCCAGACCCGAATGGCATTTGGGGGTCCGAATTTACAAATACCATTTGGGAGCTCCAGAAAGCAATACAGGTCTGGGAGCCATATTACAGTTGAGGCTTCCAGACCCGAATGTTATTCGGAAATTGGGATCCCGAATGCCACTTGGGTCTAGGAGCTGCAGCTTTAGTATTACAGTATATATATCTACTGTGTATGGCTCCCATGTTGCCATACACAGTAGATATATATATAACAAAATGTCGGATTCAGACCCATTCAGATGCATTAAACTGAAAAACAATTCTGATTGGCCAGAAAAGTCACATGTCTGATTCAGTTTTGTTTTTGAACAAAATTTGGACGGAATCCGAAATTCGGAAACGGAAATTCGGATTCAGACACATTCGGAAGCATTAGGATTCGGAAATTTGGATGTATCCGAATATTGGCGAAGTCATTCGAATTTTGATTCGGAACTAAACGAATTGCACATGTCTATCTAAAATGTAAGCCTATGGGGTAAGCCGGATGTAAGGGATGAAAGTAATGAAGCCAGGAACAGCAAGGGAACAAGCATTTCCAGAAGGAGGCCAGTATGTCTGCTTACATATTTCTCAGGTATATTTGAATCTTATTATGTGGGGTCCTTACAATGCATATAATGCATTTAAAATGCAGCTAGCAAAATGCCCAAACCTATCTTTACACTACCTTCAGTAATTCCCAGCATACCAAATCCAAGAGAATGACAGCACTGTTAGCTAATTGGGTCCTCGTATCGGGCAGCTTGCTAACAGAAGGAGAGAGCAGAGAAAGCACAGCGATGCTTTCATCAGTTTCAGTTCATTTTGTAGTTAGCAGGCTGGGGGTGGATCAGTGACCAAGTATTGGGTAACTGCCATCCAGAAAAGTGAAGCCACTGCAATGGCTAAACAGAATCACAAATCTTTTGGCAGGTAAGACAGAAGTGCAGTGCTGGATTTCCCACAAGGCCAACCAGGGAGTAGAGGGGCAGCAGGGGTGTGGAATTCCAATCTCCCGATGCCCGGTAGTTGTTTACTACATCGAGCCCTGCTTTGGGCCATCAGAGCTAAATGTACAGCGGGGAAGCCGCCACTTATTTTGTACAGGTGATCCCGGCGTGACAGTCTGTGTGTATATTTTTCAACAGTGTATATAACCATTTTCCTAGAGTTGAACTTAAACTGTTGCTTAATATTCTGCACTCAATACATCTGTTCATACAATGCAAGGCATATTTACTAAATTAACTGAGATTAAATGAGAGATTGTTTAATACCTTGCAAGTGTTAGAATCCTCAAGCTGATGAATTAGGAATGTTGGGATGTTTCATTGATTTGATTAATTAGGTAGCTTAAAGGATAAGTGCAATTTTGTTAAAAACATAATAGTACCGCAGCGCTGAATACTGAAAAATGGCCTGGATGGGAAGGAGGTTTAACACCGCGGATGTCAACAGGTTAAAGGAGGAATATCAGGAATCTATGGCAGATGAACATACACATGCTGACCAATGCTAAAACCGGCCTACAAGTAACATACCGGGACTTGAATTATGTAATTATAAGTCATTTTATTGTGACTACCCCCCCCCCGCCCCCACAAAAAAAAAGACCATTCACGCGCCAA
>NW_017306479.1:681955-684496 GCF_000935625.1 Nanorana parkeri | reverse complement strand
AATTTTTTTTTTGTTACCCCCCCCCCCCCCCCCCCATGCAAATAGATGTAGTATGTCGCCAGCACACCGGAATTGAGTGTGCAAACTTATCTTTATTGATGCAGGTACATCTTGTCAAGGAGATGGCAATGTTTCGGGGCCACTTAGGGTCCCTTCGTCAGGCACACTATGACCAATTGTTTCAGGGACACTTGATTTTTCCTTCATCAGGCACACTATGATCAAACGTTTCAGGGCCACTTCAGGTTCCTTCATCAGGCACCCGATGGTTAAATGTTTCAGGGTCACTTTGGGTCCCTTTATCAGGCACACTATGATCAAACGTTTCAGGGCCACTTCATTTTCCTTCTTCAGGCATAATATGATCAAACGTTTCGGGGCCACTTTGGGTCCTTTCATCAGGCACCCTATGGCCAAATGTTTCAGGGGCCACTTTGGGTCATTTCATCAGGCACACTATGATCAAATGTCTCAGGGCCACTTCAGTTTCCTTCATCAGACACCCAATGACCAAACATTTTGAGGCCACTTCGGGTCGCTGGCCATTTAAAATTCTGGCGGTTTCTTGCTCAGGGGGCGCTCTCGAGCGGGCACGAAGGACGTCTAAAGACGCCCATCACAAGACACCCGTCTGGCTGCCTTTCAATGTTCGGCAGACGGGAGGTGGTTAATGAAAAGCATTAGGTCACCTGATCTCTGTTTAAGGGGAGGATCATCCAAGCTATCTAGACTTCAATATATATCACATGGATAAGTGCCTAGGCCACAGGAGTGATCCTAGGGCAGTGTTTTCCCCAGGAAAGGTATGTTTGTAGACCTTCTATAACTTTTTGTTTATCCAGTCTTAAACGACTGTTAACATAGCAGTGCAACATTTGAATATAGGTCTACTTTTAGATCAAAAAATCTAAAAACATATTTGCAGAAGACAGTATTTGAACTTGCAAAGCAATGTCGAAAATAGGCTTCCCAAGGGCTTCTGACCGTTCCTGACTGATGGGATAAAACATTTTTGTTTCTTCACAAAACACAATGACCTGTATTGGCCATGACTTCAAACAGCAGAATGCCAGGAAATTAGTCTCTCTTTATCAGAATGAAAGTGTCCTGCTTAAATTTGCTTCGATTCGGTCAGTAATTCTTGAAATGATAATGGACTCCGGCTTTGGCTCATGAATGCAAATATATTAAAGGCCTTGATCCAGGAATGTAATAGCACCAATATAATTTTAAATGCTACTAAATAATCTTAAGGCAAGCAACAGAGTACTTTTAGACTGAAAAATGGAATAAAAATGAACTCGATTTTCAGTAATGCACAGAATTTTGACTTAAATACGTGCTGGCAGTTAATTATATATAGTGCCTAAATTGGTAATTAAAATAACCTTGTTGAAGATAGCAGCGCTGATATATATTTGCAAAGAAAGATGAACTACAGTGTAGAGATAAAAAATATATATATACATATATTTCATCTCCTGAAATTTTTTTTTCTTTCCGAACAGAATTGCAAGATTTTCCATTAAAACGTCTTTCAATTAATCGCTCACACAAATCCAAGATCTACAGAGATAAGTCACCACTTGGACAAATCATTTCATTTAAATAATTAGGAAACACTATAAAGAAAAGGACGTCACCTGAATTTTTTGGAAAGAATGAATCCAATGTGATGGCAAAAACTGGAAACAGCCTAACTATTCTATGTTATGTTAAATGTATTGATCAACAGAAAATACATCAGCAGAATTTTTTTTTTTTGGGTTTAAACATCGGGCTTTCATAATATTTGTATTGTACAGGTTAATGTACAATAATATGCTATGACTAACATAAAATACATAAACGAAAAATGCAGGGCTTCTTACAAGATCTTCCAATATTTATCAGCTGGGCTATAGACTTTCACAGGAATTTAGTTGCTACTGAATATGTAAGTTTGTGAAAATGTAAAACAAATTGTATTTTATGTAGTCACTGCAAACAAGCTTCCTGCTAGCTGTTAGGTCTAAATGTGCCCATACACTCTACAACCCTCACAAGACTTTTGTCTTGCGATGGTTGTAAAGTACTTAAAAAACCGTACGATCTGCCCATCTTGGACAGGCAGATCGTACTTGCGATCATCGCAAGCCCGCCCCCCTGAGGGTCGGGCTTCCGATGACCGCAATGCTGAACGGGCAGTGTGCGCGTGCGCACACCGGCCCATTCGGCATTTGTCTCCCGAGCATCATTCAAACCAGCCGAAAATCGTACGATTTTCGGCTGGTTTTCTAGCATGCTCCTTAGACAAAAGACGTGCGACCGTACAGTAGAAACGGTCGCACGTCTTCATGCACACTGCACGATTCTCGTACGATCGCTGGATTTCCCGCGATTCTCGTACGAGAATCGTGCAGTGTGTGGGCACCTTTGGAGTAAACCTGTGAAAATAAAAATAAAAACACACTCCCTACAGAGGTAGCCATTATTATTATTCCAGGTATTTATATAGCGCCAACAATTTACGCAAGCACTTTACACAGTGCACGTATTATT
>NW_017306479.1:652330-681694 GCF_000935625.1 Nanorana parkeri | reverse complement strand
ATTATTGTTAATTAATTTTTATTGTTAATATTAATAATAATACTTATAATAATAATAATAAGTAAGGATTTATATAGAAACAGAGTGTGCATTCACATCAGTCACTGCCATCAAGAAGCTTACAATCGAAGGTCCCCATTTCACATGCATACATACAGGGCTGAATTAGACAGGAGTCAATTTACCTTCCAGCATGTCTTTGGAGTGTGGGAGGAAACTGGAGTACCAAGAGGAAACCCACACAAGCACAGAGAGAACATGCAAACTCCATGCAGTTAGTGTCCTGACCAGGGTTCAAACCGGGGACCCTGGTGGTCCACAGAAGTACTAACCACTAAACCACTGTGCTGCTCCTATACCTTGACTGCCACTAGCATGTGGTCCCAGGATGTCAGTGCCTGCTTACACAGGCTTGTGTTTTCTTACGAAGTCCCTTTAAGGCTCACAATCATTTAAAAAATGTGACAAAATGCATTGCCATCACCAAGTACATTCTGTCCGTCTTGTGGAAGTCTTGTGTGTGACAGAAGCATTACAGCGAATGCAGTTAATTATGAGACATTCCAGCGTGCCGGGGATGTTAGCTGCAGCATTGATAGAAAGAGCTGTTGCTATGATTACGTAAATGCTGTAAATGTAATTGATTTTCAGTTTGTAACCTGTTTTGTGGGACTTGAGGTAAACTCTGGAGGATTCCCTGTAATTAGCTCACAGACCCAGCTGTTCCTAGTGGAGCGGGAAGGGGGGGAAATCAATGTCACATATCCCACTGAGTGCCTGTCAATGCACAGTTTTAACCAATGGCAGAAGACTGTTAACTAATTACTGAAAAAGATTTGGTTCTGGAAGTGAATTCCTCTCGGTAGAAAACAGTGAACCAACATGCAATTGCTGAAAAGGCATCCATCTTTATATTGCCACTTTATGGTCTAGAATAAATATTTAAATGTATCAATTTTTTAAGGTGTTAGAGATAGGCCTGGCTCAGCGATAAGGCCACAAAAAAAAGAGGATGGATTTCACTGGGGGGGCCTATTGGCTTTTGTTTTACTTTTCCTTTATAAGTCTTCAGAATGAAAAAAAAGGAAATACATTTTTAAATTGCATGCAGATGTCTGTATTTACATTAATTGTACTTAATTATACTTAAATATAATAGCCGTGGGTTAATTTTTCTTTTAAGTTTATAAGAAACAGCACAGCACATGCAGTTTGCTTTGAGGCTCTTTCTGACTGACTGACACTTCGGACTCGTATGTTGGACAGTGGATGAGGTACTGCTCAGATAAGCTGTTCATGTTGCAAAGAAATGTCTCCCTTAGCTTACTGAATTTGGTGAAAATTCACTTTGCAAGAGAAACCCAATCACATCCAAGGGAAATTTAAAAAAACCTAGCATTTTTGCTTGCACATGATTGGATGATGGAAGTCAGCAGAGGTTCACCTTATTCACAAAGTCAAGGGAACAGCCTATGTGCCTTTAGCAAATGAACCCCTATGGCTGCAAACAGCCCAGGTCTTGTGGGAGCAAAGCAACCCCAAACAATAACATTTCCACTACCATGCTTTTCAGTTGGTACGAGGGTCTCCTCCTGAAATGCTGTCATCAGTTTGCGCCAGCAAATCTACCATTGATTTATTAGTTCACAACACATTGTTCCAGAAGGGCTGGTCTTTCTATATGTGTTCAAAGGTAAACTGTTGTGCTAATGTTCTTTTTGGACAGCAAAGTCAATAGCTACAGACTTCCAAACTTCGTGTGGCCTTCAGATTGGCACAACAGTGTGTAGAGAGCTTCATAGAATGGGTTTCCATGGCTGAGCAGCTGCATCCAAGTCTTACATCACCAAGTGCAATGTCAAGCATCGGATGCAGTGGTGTAAAGCACGCCGCCACTGGAGTCTAGAGAAGTGGAGACGTGTTCTCTGGAGTGAAGAATCACACTTCTCTGTCTGGCAATCCCATGGAGGTGTGTGGATTTGGCGGTTGCCAGGGGAACGGTAATTGCCTGACTGCATTGTGCCAAGTGTAAAGCTTGGTGGAGGGTTGATTATGGTGTAGGGTTGTTTTTAAGGGGTTGGGCTTGGCCCCTTAGTTCCAGTGAAGGGAACTCTTAAGGCATCAGCATACCAAGACATTTTGGACAATTTCATGCTCCCAACTTTGTGGGAACAGTTTGGGGATGGCCCCTTCCTGTTCCAACATGACTGCGCTCCAGTGCACAAAGCAAGGTCCATAAAGACAAGATGAGCGAGTTTGGGGTGGAGGAACTTGACTGGCCTGCACAGAGTCCTGACCTCAATAGCTGTTGCTAATGCATTCTTACTTTATATCTTGCCCGGAAATTTCCCTCGACGTCTAAGATACTTTGACAGCGCTTATCTCGAAGCATAACATAATATACACCATAGTATCTCATTAACATCACTAACACATTGTATTACCATTAAAACATCTAACTTTAATATGCCATATTTATGTGTTGAGAATGGTTGGAACATGTACTGTAACAAGAACCTGGACAGCACCGCTGTAATGTGATCTTTATGCATCTTTCCTGTTGTTTATAAACAAGAGAGAGTGTTGTAAAAGCATTATACAGCTAGTCAGGATATGCATTTTTAAACAAAACAAGCAAGAACAGAAATTAGGGCTCATGAGTAATTAATAAGGCCTGGTTAATGTACAATGGAAAACTTAGTCTTGGGAGGAGAATAAAAACTATAATATTTATCGCAATGATATCACGCTGGAAAGAAAACATTTTTCCTAATAGCATAATTCTCCATTGACAATGCACCTTTAAAGGGAACCTGTCCTGACCAGCAGATTGCAAGCAGATATGGATTGAAGAACTGGCCAGGGTGCTTAGGGTCTCAGACAGAATTTGATCAAACATGGCCATGTAAAGCGTCAGTATTGTGCTGTCCTTGGTTGAGTAGTTCTCTAACTCTAAGCCCTCCAAAGGCCACTGAAGAGCCAGGTTAAAGTATGTAAACCCAATCAATAAAACCTCATATAAGCTTTAAATTAGAACTTTACCTCCTTCCACTAAAAATCACGTCAGCTGCAGCAATGTTAGGGATGCACAGATACCAGTTCACATACCAGTGCCAATGCTTGGCATTTTCATGAGAACTACCAGGGTCTTTTCACTTTCTGGTCCTCTTGGGCATTAGTGATCTAACGTGCCCAAGCATTGCATCCTGGGAAGGTTAAATCAGCAGAGCTTTGCTGAGAAATCTCATCTGTAATCTCACGAGATCTCAAGGAAAGGCATTTTCCTCCCCTGAGATGATGTACTAGTCACACGGGCCAGAATTCTAGGAAGTAAAGAGAGATGGATTAATCTGCCATTTGTAAAAAATGGCCACTGTGAGAAGATGCAACAAAAAGGGGGGAGGAGTTACGCTAGTGTATAAACTAATATACCAATCTACAGGGTTTCAAACAACTATTCACAAAAACGTTCCCCCAAAAATTAGAAATCCCTTCTACAAAGATTGGTTCAAAACAGGTCAATCAAAATTATTGATACAATATTTAATAGTAGAAAAAGACATATACAATAAACTTATGTACCAGAGACATTTAAAAACACTTAAAACATTCCACTGGATATATCCTGCATGATTATAACAATTGCTGCCTAAAAACCACCTGTGTGGTAAAGGACCATCTATGCAGGTTTCTGGATGATTGAAGTACTTTTCAAAAGAAACAGTGTATCAGAGAATGTACTCACATATGTTGCAGTTCAAAGAGCTCGAGGGAAAATGAACCTGCTAGAGTCCTGTGTGTAAATCATGCAGGATATATCCAGTGTAATGTTTTAAGTGTTTTTAAATGTCTCTGGTACATGAGTTTATTGTATATGTCTTTTTCTACTATTAAATATTGTATCAATGATTTTGATTTACCTGTTTTGAACCAATCTTTGTAGAAGGGATTTCTAATTTTTGGGGGAACGTTTTTGTGAACCACTGTGAGAAGACTGGGAAGGAAAAGAAAAATAAGGTATGCAGAGAATAAAATGCGCGCAATTATCTAGAAGTATGTGTTTGTAGATTGTCATTACTAAACATTTCTAAAGGTGTATTTGTTGTCACTTCAACTGTATGCGTCAAGTTCCTATTTAACACATTAACATCTACAGTTTTTATTCAAATAATACCTTATAATCCTGCCATGAAGGTCCTTGTTTAGGTACTTCTGGTTATAGGGTGACAACACTCTGCCACTTTCTCCAAATCGTGCTCCTGTTTTGTCACATGAACTTCCAATGGGGACTACAAATGGCCTTTTCAGCACACATTAGGTATTTATAGTCCACTGTTGTCACCATTAGGAAATGGAGCATGCATGTAGACAAGTACGTGGCTGAAAAAAAGAGTGCAGATCAGTAGCACTGAAATGGATAAAAGCATAATTAAACCCTCAGGTTTTTTTTGCATGCATCTACTGCTAGCAAGCAGAAAATATATGCAAAAAAAGGTTATTACTTACCTGTGTCTCCGTCATGCGCACCCGTCCGAAGAACTGAAGATTCTAAAGTGGCCTCGAAGGATCATGGGGGCGTGCACATGCGCAGTAGAGATCTTCGGACGGGGAAAGAGGAGAGACACAGGGTAAGTCAATGCAGGCCGCGTGCACCCGCATAGACTCTGTGGGACAGGAAGACACAGCAGTCAGCACTGTATCAAAGACCGGCACCAGTGCTGGAGGGACTGCTGGAAACTACTGGAAAGAAGATGATCGGATCAAGAGGTGTTATTTAAGGGAAGTCCATAAAGCAGCATGGGTAGGGGGGGGGGGGGGGAGTTATCCTTTAATGTCACTTTGATGAATGAAAAGATGAAAAAAAGTATTTTATTTGAAAAATGGCAAAACATTTTATTCATTTAATAAACACAGTCCTTTAGAAAATGATTTTAATTTATTTAGGGTTTACATCTACTTGATTGGAAAATGGGCCCTCTACGTCTTTCTCTAATGCAAAATCAAGCTGGAAGACATTTTCTTGGGAAACATACTCACTGATATATTATTAAATATCTAACCCATTTTTGGTAAGCTATGTGCATACATACAGTACAATATATGTTAAATGCTGCCCGATAAAGTTAATTGTCACTAGAGGAAGCCGGTCAAACAATTTCTGCGGGAAGCTAGAGTTCTTCTTTACAGTTCCGGTGCCCGAAACATCGGTGATGCGCTCGATCAAGACACATCGCAGTGTTTCTTTTTTTTTGTTAAAGCTTTATTGAAGTGTCACAAGTGACATTTTATTAAGTTCTATGGGCACACTTGCATGCAGTACTTTTTTTCGATGCACACTGCCGCACTGCAACATGGTTGGTTTGAACGGAGCCCATCAGGAACAAGGCACATGACCTTGTCTTGCATTGGAGCTGCACTGGAAAAAAAAATATCCAGCAAAGGGTGTGAACGGATCTGAGTCTGAAGATATAATCAGGTTACCCTAATACAGTGGTGGGAAACTCTGGCCGTCCAGCTGTTGTGGAACTACAAGTCCCATGAGGCATCCCAAGACTGAGAGTTACAGGCATGATTCTCAGAGACAGGTTGGGATTTGTAGTTAAAGCACAGCTGGAGGCGGGGGGGGGGCTGGAGTTGCCCACCTCTGCCCTAATGTATAGTATGTGTTATCCCCTCTAGAAAGCTCGTAATTAGAGGTGAAAGAACTACTAAACAAGGGTGCATGGAGGCCATACAAATAAAATTTGGCTGTATAACTTCACCCAGCCAGCCCCAGGTGCTGTATACGGCCGCCCAGAGACATGAATGGCTGTACACGGCTGTATGACAGATAACCACCCCATGAATGAGGTCTAAAAGATGCTCAGTTGTGGTTTAGCTGAACTCTTTACAAATTTGTGAATCTCCAAAATCTCCAAGCCGGAAGTCCCATACCTCTCCTGTACTACAAACGGCTAAACAAAAGGAGTCCCGGGTCACTTGTCCAATAACTTGATCAATTTTAAGTGCAGCATACCTTTACCTAGCCATACACATATAAAATTTCCTCTGTTTCCTGCTAAATAAGCCAATATCCAATTCATGGGTCGTGCTGCTGACACCACCTTGCTCCAGATACGTCAATTTTTAAATCGACTTTTGTTAAAAAAAAGCCAGGTAGAAAATTGTCAGCCGAACAGTGACTGCAGCCAATTCAAATGCAGTCCTCCTTCGGGTATTCTGATGGAATACAATAGCCATCAAGGGAGATTGTTCTTAGCGCGGATGGGGAAATCATGTGATTTGTCTCATTCAGCCCTGTGTATCCTCAGCTTTTAAATGGCTTTACTATATGAAACTGAATAAAGCTTAGTAAAAAAGAATATGAGTCTACACCAAATATATTCAGCTTCCAAAGCTAAAAATCATTAAGATCTTTTCAGGTCAGACATTACAAAGACGACTCTCCAGCTACTGCAGAAATATCATCTTTGCAGTATAAGGTAGACATGAAACTGCAACTGGCTACAGACAAAACACTTCTCTGATCTTCCAAGATGTCTGCTCCCCGAGGAATATTAATTGCAATTCTGGGAAGCATTAAATATGTAAAATCGTGTAGAACTGAAATGAATTTATGGGCTATGAATAGCAAAATAAAACACAAGTGATATCACAATCAATATTTGGTATATTACACATCAAAATGCAGTGAGCTTGTGAGAGGGGTTTGTTATTCAGCCTCACCGCACTGGAAGAGGATACAACCTCGGGTTGTACAATGAGAAATCTGAACTTCAGACAGAGATACAAGCAGCAATTTAAGTTGTTATGTGTTCATTAAAAATAAATGTATTTTTAAATATAAATAATGTAACAGAATTTTTCTGTATATCAACCTTATGTACAGCAGCACTCAGACTGGGGATAGGAGCAACATAAGGAGCCAATGGAGCTCTGCTGTAGTACATATGTGCTGACTTGACACATATGTACTATAATATATGTAGTGTCTAGGGTCATGGGAGGAGATATACTAACATCCTCCCATGACCCAAAGTTCAGTATATAGCGGGCTATTACCCGCTATATACTGAGAGCGCCAAAGCCGGGACGGATCCCGACAATACTGTTGAGATCCACCCAGCTGGCTGATTGACAGCGGGCTCTGCCTATCTAGAGGCAGAGCCAGCTGTGCCCGCCCCTTCCCTGTTTGTTCCTCCAGTCAGCGCTGGAGGATCAGAGAGGGGAAGGGGGGAATCCCTGCAGGGAGCGGTGACTGAAAGTCACCACTCTCTGTAGGAGGATGATTGGGAAATGACGGTATGTGTTTGCTCACTTCCCGATCTACAGAGTCAACATGTGACAGATTCTATGTCACACATTGGCTCTAACTATGAGGATGAGTGCAAGGCCTCATTCACACAGCTAAGAGTTGGCCCGTACAAATCCGCGTGGTGTGCATGGCCGTATTGGGCCGTTCCCGGGAAGGACAGGTGCTGCGTGTGATTGTACACAGCAGCCTGTTCTTCCCTATGGGAGGATGCGGCCGTACGCCGATGTACGCTCACCCGACCTGCACATCCGTGCGGGTGTCCGTGCTCGGACGCAGAAAGGATCCATACGGGCCGACTCTTAGCTGTGTGAATGAGGCCTTCATCACTCACCTCATAGTTCTCCTTTAAGCTCTAAAGTAATTGTCATTAAAATTAAAAAAGACAGTTAAATGTTTGAGATTTCATAAACAAATTGTTTCACAAGTTTCTGTATTTCTGGGATGACACTGAAATCACACAGCAAGGTTCATTTGCCAATAGTACATTAACGGCGTTCTACTTTGATCCAGAATTCGTGACTGTGATAACATTACTAGCCATCGCAGTTAAATATGCACAGTTGTACGCTCTTGTTTGTAAATAACCTAAATGTAACGTGTCTTGTATTTCCCAGTCCTTTCTGTGTCTGATTGCCATTTAAGAAACAGAAAATGCTGCAATTCACTAAATGATCTGGCAGCTCAGCCAGCTGAGAAGAAAAGAGAAACAAGACCATTGCATCGGCTACCCTCCCAGCATGGAGCTACAATAACATTACACCCTAAGGAGTACGGACTTACAACCCGGAACCAAACACAGCTCTACATATGCTGAACATCTGTGTTTTCCAACAACACAAAGGACTTAAAGGGGAATTCCACTTTGTACCTTGTTGTTCTGAAACAATACACGGCTGACAAACTCATATATTGTATTTGAATGTATTCCTTGATTAAATAAAGTAGAATGCAAATCCATTTACCAGAAGTTCAGCACCAAGATCCATTGTCACTGTTTTCTGTGAGTATAAAACTCATCCTAGTTGAAGTGACTCGGTCACTACCAAAACATTTATTACAGTGATGGGTCAATAGGAAAGTGGGGGCAAGCTCCAAAATTACCTGGAAGTATCATAACTTTGTCCAATCAGAGCTTCCTGGCATTTCAGCATAAAGGGTACGATAAAAGCTGCTGCAGATATGGACAGGAAGCTCTAGGTGCCTACAGTTTATAACTGGAAAAACATTTATTAACCCTTGCAGTGAGGCTACCACACACTACAAGGGTTAGCTGCTCGTTTGTGTCTAGGGAGGAACATAATAAAGTTATACTCACCTGATCCTCTGAGCCAGATGCTGTGACAGTGCTTCCTCTAGTCTGTCTCTTTCTCCACTGCAGTGATGGTATGTCCCTTGTTGTACTCACATCCTATGCACTGTATATAGAAAGTAATAGCTTGAGGATCCTTAGACTGATGCAGCGTAGGGAGAGTGTGGCTGGAAGGGCCGGTCTAAGAGCAGCCAACTCTGAGTATAACTTTTTTTTTATTTTCTTCCCTAGATACAAACAAGTAGCCCCACTGAGAGGGTTAATAAATGTTTTGTCCGGAGTTCTTTAAGTCACTTTAAGCTTGGTCGACTGTGTCTTGAACTACATAAATAAGAAGACATAAGATACCCTGTTGCTAGCATCCAGTATTGCTCCAGTGCAGTGGCTCAGCTACAACAAAGAACCCCCAGACCAGAAGGGAGGCCTTGAGGAAAATTCAGTCAAAGACAGCAGGGGCACCCCAACAATGGTAAGGAAGTCAAAATCTTTTTTTGTATTTATGAAAGATCAACAGAATTTAAAAAAAAAAACATGTTGGTGCTCTACCCACTTGCCCTTCATCAGGGCTTGTGCCTTATATCACTTTTGGAATGCTCAGACTCAAAATAATGTGATGCTATTTATAGAAGGCACATCAAATGTTTGTACCAGAAGATACACAACTCTATCTGCTGGTATAAACATTTGATGTGACATTGATAAATATTGTCACATCCTTCTCCAAGTATTCCTGAAGGGACATAACATACAAGCCCTGATGAAGGGAGAGTGTGTAGACCCCTGAAATGCGTTGGTTTTTTTATCCTGCATAAGGCAACAAACATCTCTCCCAGGCATCATACTGACTGAAAACTGATATTAGAGATCAAAGCTACAATACAAGATGTCTGTTTATGTTACCTAGCAGTTATCCAAATCCTTATCAACCAGAGTCAGGCAAGTCTCCGATTAGCCATAATCCATGGCTTCCAATAGTTCTTTCTACAGACCCACTAGCATGGCGATATACACAAATGAGTGAGAGCAAATTTTGTTATAACCCTTCGTTACTATATCCAAAACTAAAGTTTTGGCTTCAGTTCTACTTTAAAGGAGAAATACACTCATCCCCATAATTACAGCTTCAGTATCACACGTCGGGTCTATAGTTTGAGAACTGAGCGATCGCATACCGCTGATCATTCAGTCCATCATCTTCTCCCTGCAGAGAGCAGTGACTGTCAGTTACCGCCCCCTGCAGGGATTCCCCCCTCCTCTCCTCGCTCCTCTAGTGCTGACTGTAGGAACGGACAGGGGAGGGGGCGAGCACAGCTCTAGAGAGGCAGAGCCAACTGTCAATCAGGTAACGGTGTGGATCCCAAAAGTACTGTTGGGATCTTTCCTGGCTGTAGCGGGGCTCTGCGCTGTCAGCATATAGTGGGAAATAGCCTGCTATATGCTGAGCTTTGGGTCACAGGAGGACATAGTAAATTGAGTTTTACAATATATAAATATATATATATATATATATAAATGATTTTGTTTTTTTACAAGGTGAGTTGCTTTTTCACTTGCGTCAGTGACCCCCTGCCTGTAGCAGACAATCTATTTGGGAACATTGGGACTAATTCACAATAACACTGTGAATAACTGAATTCATATTAGTTGCTATGGACTACTGCGTTCTGTACTTTCTACTTGCTCTTTGCATAAGCTGTCATTAAAGTAGTGGAGTTAGGGAATTGCCTTTCTGTGCAGATGGTACACACATAAACTAATTTAAAACCACTTGGGAACAACTTAAACTTAATAAAGGGGGGTCAAAGGTCTGAGGTTTTACAGCATGTAAAAAAGGGCAAGTGGAGCATTTCTGGTAATCTATCACATTTTATGGCCCAGTCTTTCTAATTATAGGCAGAGATCAGGAGAGGGATACAGTAAATACACAGAGGTTTCTATATTCTCAGACAAAATATGTCTCACCCGACTCTTGCCATAAGACATTGTGGGAAAAGCACCTTATACAGCATGTCTGCATTATATTACCATAAACATAAATGTATGGCATTGCTTACAGGAACAAATTGCATTTGTAATGCCTATGGAGGAAGATATCAGATAATTCTTGTGTAAATCTATAAAGGATCCAATGGGATGTCCTGCCGCAACGCATGGTGAAGGCAGGCTTCAATGCACATGTGATGTCGAACCACACGAGTGTAAACCACGTCTGAAAGAGTAAGTGCACTTTAACTTTAGATTAAACTAAAACTGAAGCTAAATCTTTTTACAAAATGTTGGATAGATTACGGGTGCGTTATAATTTTATTTTCTTTGCCATCTGTGTCCCATTGGGGAGATTTCCATTCAATTCCTGTCCAATAGTCACAACAAGAAATGAGGGAAAATCCCTCCAAAGTGATGGAAATCCGTGGTGGCCAGAAGCCAGAACTAGAGTCCCCATTGTAAGATTTCTCATCTATTTCACGTTCACTCTCGGTGATGATTACCTGGACAAATAGAGAGGGTGAATCTCCTTAAGGGGGACATAGATGGCAATACAATCTTGGCAGGTGTTCTAATCCCTCTGCAATCTATTCAGAACTAAAAACAAAAAAGTTGTGGCTTTGGTTACACTTTATGTATTTGTCTCTGCATTCTCTACAAAATGCGTAATGATGGGTCACCTTTACAGAAGATAAGTTCTGTTTCAAGCAGCATGGCCTGCAGCCTCCCATAGCTGTGTTTGATCTGAACAACCTGCTCCTGATCACCACTAAACTACAGTCTTTGAAGACAAGAAACCTGCTCTTTGACAGAATTCTCAGCCTGTCTCTCATGAGAAGCTCACCACTAATAATGATCAGTGGCGTGCAGGGGCTTGGTGCAAACCCAGTCCCAGCTTGCGCAAAATTGTGACTGACACACCCCCTTTCCCTAGTCCAGTCAGTTGCAACAGGGGCATTCCCCGCCCCCAGCTACACTTCACAAAGGGTGGGGAATGCCGCTGCCACAACTGATGAGGTCAGTCACAGTTTAAAACAACAACAACAACAACAAAATAACTTATCTTCATGAGATAGATAGATAGATAGATAGATAGATAGATAGATAGATAGATAGATAGATAGATAGATGTGTATATATCAGTACATATTCAAATAAGCAGTTTCCCGCTATCACTGCAAGGGAATAGACTACAGTGTAGACATGGAAGATTTCTCTTTAATAGAGCGACGGAGATGGAAAATGCAGATTGCTTAAAACGGTTTGGCGTGAAAGCTTGACGAATATCATTTGCAAAAACTACATCGTTCTAAAGAGGTACAGCCTTCATTTATCAAGTAATGGATGGCCCAGAGTGAATAGGGGCTTGTAATTCACTTGAGGGACTCTGGTGTATAAAGGCTTCAACAGTTTATGAATGGCAAGCAACTAGGAGAGTGAATTTTGCAATATATCAAAGGCTGTTTGTGTTTGTAAAATACACTGCGCTCATATATTACATCCTAAGGAGCATGTTGGAGCCGAGAGTCAGAAGAAGAAACTGAAGGCTGAGAGGTGACAAAGCTACACTGGAAAACATATAGGTACGGCTGTGTTTAAGAAGATGTTATGCGGTGCCATCACATACAGTAATCCATGGTAACCAATTGGATTTCATATTTGAAAATTCTAAAACATCAGTCAGTCAAAAATGTCACCAGTCATCATGACCGGACTATAGCTTTGCAATTTATGTTACAATTTTTTGGGGACAGATAGAGCTTTCTTTTGGAGTAGGTATATAATCACCACCGGGGGTATATAATAAAAAAAAGTACCATAAATGTAAAAAAAAAACAAAGTTTCCCTACGTTATGTCATAAAACATTTATTCTTACCCATATTTTTAGAAAAACATAAAAGTTGGGGTCACGTCGGATAAATAGACACCAAACATGTCAAGCCTTAAAATTGCGTGCACCCGCAAAATCGCAAAAAGACGCCCATAGGCAACGATTAAAACGCTTTTACTGCTCATCAGTTTAGTGTTCTCAGTGATTAATGGCTCTAAAATTATTGTTCTCACTCCGACGTTTGCAGCGATATGTAACATGTGCGGCACAATAGGCGCAATCGTCGTTTTTGCACGTAGGCGCACCCAACGCATATCAGCGTGTGTATGTGGGGGACGGGGACTTTTAAAAAAAAGTTTTCTTTTTAAATTTTTTGCTTCTTACTACTGGTCATTTTTTTTAGAACACCACATTTTTTTCATTGAAATGTAAGCAGCTAAAGTCCAGTGAAACACTGGAATCCAGGTGAACTGCTAGATGTGAAAAAAAAAGTTTAGGTTAAGAAAAACTTAAAAATAATGTACATTTCAGAGTTATACAAAAAGGCCTTTTTCAGGGAAGACGTAAAGGGTGAACAACTCACAGTTCTTCTGCAGTAATGTAAGTAAATTAAGCCTTGAAAGTTTATACTAACAATTCCTACAGGTGTCCCAACTTTTGCTAATTACTCACAAGCCCTCTGTCTGTATAAAAGCAGTGTTGGAACAGACTGTGTTACTACACCTCTTAAGCAATTTTTGGACAGTATTGCACTGCAGGAAGTAGTATACTGCTCTCAAAATGGTGAGAAAAATAGGTACCTCGGCTTATATTCGGGACGGCTTATACTCAAGTATATACGGTAACAAAGGAAGACAGACAGACAGACCATTATAACCTTTAAAAGTCTTTCCTTTAGAGAAATTGCAAAAAAAGCTAAGGTGTCAGTGAGTACAGTTTAACACTGATCGAAGAAAGCAAGTCTAAGTTTCAAATGTGAAGACTTTGAGCTGCAGGTTTGACAGGTCGAGTGGCAGTAAGAAAGCCATTGCTAAGATGGAAAAATAAGAAAAAGAGGCTTGTCTAAGTCATGAAGCACTGCTAGTGGACTTCTGAAGACTGGAAGAAGGTCTTATGGACTGATTAATCAAAATGTGAGATCTTTGGTTCATCACGCAGGGCTTTTGTATGCCGTTGATTAGGCGAAAGGATGGTTCCTCGGGTGTGTGACACCAAGGGGTTGATTTACTAACCTTATAAACACACCATGAACGTGTATACACCTCTGTAGTGTGTTCCCTCCCAGCATGATCTATGGGTGGAATCTAAACACCTTTGTAGTGTGTACACACCCAGCAGGTGTGTTGTGCAAAGCCCTGCAATGAATTGCAAGGTAATGTGGTGTAAATTAGCTCTATGTTATGTTGCTTGCGTTGATGAATGCAGGAATGTAAATGCATTAGCTAACCATTTTTGTCTAAACTGTGAAGCAGCATTATATATGCATCATGTGCATGATTTTTCCATATATGGCATTAGTGGAAATATGCTTTTAGAGACTTTTTGGTTGATAAATACGTTTTGCTGTGTGAAAATCACACGCACCTGGTGCGTGCGTGTGTTTAGGTTAGTAAATCACCCCCCAAGTGTCAAACATGGGGCAGGAAGCATGATGGTCTGGGGCTTTTTTTGCTGGAGCCAGAGTCAGCGCCCTGAACCGGAGCTACTACCAGAACATTTTGCAGCACCATGCAGTGCCCTCTAGTGTACACCTAGTTGGTCAGGGGTTTATCCTACAGCAAGATAATGACCCAAAACATACCTCCAGGCTGTGTCAGAACTACCTTAGAAGAAAAGAACAAGATAGTAGACTTCAAATCATGGAATGGCCAGTACAGTCTCCAGACTTAAACCACATCGAGCTGGTTTGTGATGAACTGGACAGAAGGGTGAAAACAAAGCAACCTACAAGTGCAACACATTTGTAGGAACTTCTGCAGCAGTGCTGGGAAGAACTTTTTGAACAATATTTGAATTCTGTTGCAGAAAGAATGCCACAAGTGTGATTGGCTGTTATATCTGCAAGATTACATTTTGTTAAAGAAAACGATTCCATGATTTATTTTGAGTGTCCAATTGTTTAATTGTTCTATGCTTTATTTTCAGACAGAGCCTTCATATGAAGATCACTCACAAATCTCTCTCTCTCTCTGGCTGGGTTCACACCATTTTCCGGACCAGATCTGGAGCATAGTGCACTGCTTTTTTGGCGCGTTTTACCGCAATTTTGCTGGGCTTATTTTTTTTAAATTGTATCTATTTTTAGCTTAAAATGGTCTTACAGGTGCGTTCCATTGCTTTCCAGTGCGTTCCATGTTTTTGATGCATTTTGATGCGTACAGTGCATTCCAGACCAGACAAAATAGGACAAGCAGTATTTTTCTGGTCTGGTCTGGAACAGACTGCGCTGGTGGGAACAGAGGCCAGAACTAGCATAGGGATACATTGGGATGCATTTTGGGTCCAGACACGGTCTGGTCTGGAGGTAATCTGGATGTGGTGTGAATGGGCCCTCAATCATTTGCGTGTTGAAATTTTAGTTTGAGCTATTGAGCTCTGTAAATAATAGGCTTTTATCAACAGGTGGTAAGAAGGAAATGGAAAAGATGGAAAAAAATCTGAGAGCTTCATGAACAGGCTACCTGTGAAAATATAGAATACTCACCTGCAAATTGTATTATTAACCTGGCAAACAAATGTTTTTACCATTTAATTTTTTAGTCCTGACTATAGAAAATAAAGGCAATATATAAACAATTATTTTAGTATTAGTTTCGATTTTACCTTAGAATGCTTGTAGAATGTAACTCTCAGGGAAAGTGGTAAGGAAATTTCTTATGGTGAGAACAAGCCAGTGGGACCCCCAATACTAAGCTCTTCAGATTCCAATTACAAGTGAAATACTACTTTTAGATGGTCTGACCTTTACATATTGTCTCTTGTTTGTAGCAATAGCAACTTGAACGTGGATCACAAGTGCTTTTTTGGCTGAATGGACACAAATTACCCCAGACACACTTAAACACCCTCCAGAAAATTTCCCCAGAAGACCGGAGGCTGTTATAGCTGCAAAAAGGAAGGGGGGTACGTAGAACTCTACATTAATGTTCATGGTTTTGGAATGGGATGTTCAACAAGCTCATGTACTAGTGATGGTTAGTTGTCCACACACTTTTTACCATATGGTGTGCAGTAATCTGCATGTTTTGTGTCGCTTTTATAATTTTTAACTTGTGTCAAACAAAGCAAATGATCTCCTGACAACAAGAACAGAAATGTCGCAGACATGAAGCCAGTGACATTGTTCCATCCAGCGGGATTTGCTTTGTGCTGGAACGCTGTCACACTCTGAGGTCTCGGTACATCTGCAAACCTTGTGACATATCACAGAAGGCTCTCATTATAGGGCACTCACAGACCAGAACTTCAGTCACCAGTGATAAAAAAAAAAGCAAGATAACTTTTCTATCATTCTCAGAGCCGAATGTAGAAGCATATTTGCATGATTTATGCTCCGAGTGTATCATTAGATTTTTTTATATAATCCATAATGCCATATTCTATAAGGTTCCTAATTTTCTGCATTCCCTTATTCTTCTCTCATTGTCATACCACATTAAAGCTCATGCCGAGGCATTCAAATGCATACAGGGAAATGGTCAGGAAGCACAACTGAAAATATATCAATGCTTTAAAAATGCATTAAAGCAAAACAAAATGTTTTTTTTTATTCTGTACACCATTAAAAATGATGAATATCCCTACAGAAAAAGTAAAGAAAAACGTTCTTAATAATTTCTAAATATGAAGATCATTTTTTTGAGTGTTGACAGTTTGGGGTTTTTAGTTTCCAGTGCTGTACAGTTTATGATGCTGCTGATTCAGTGTAGGATAAGGTAAGTATGCTGCTGCAGGGGTCATTTAGTGTTAGAGTTTATAGGTTAGAAGTTAAAGGAAACATTTATAGACTTACAATCCTTTTATCCCCACCCTGTTACACAATTGAACATAACTTTTTTTATTAATAAAAAGTAGTCCTTTATGTGGGTCCAGGCCCCATATTTGGTGTCTTTCTCACCTCGGCAAGAATGACCTTCCCGCTCCCACCCAAAGCCTCCTGGGGTACTGACGTCACGCATCCCAGGAGGCTTTAAGCAATTTTGCTACACTGCGCATGTGCCGGTTAACTTTCCTACCACACTGCACATGCGCCATGGTGTGTCATTAGGAGCTGGCTGCAAGAACCTGATGGAGACAGCCAGCCCCCTGATAAGAAGGAAGATGGTGCCGCTATGGAGCAGCGGCTTACACAAGACAACACTGCATTTGCTAGGCACGTGGGTATATTTTTTTTTGGAGGACAATCCAAAAGGACAAGATAAGAGGGGGGAAATTGCAAAGGGGAATGAAGTTCCTCTTTAGAGTGCAATTGACCCCATTGATTTAACTGTTTCCCAAAAGAGAGCTCAAATTAATTTTTTTTAATAAATGTTATTAAATCCTTAGGCTAGGTCCACACCTGCACTATACCACATGACACCGGGGAGGCGCATCCCGGGTGTTGTGCCGTCCTGCACAATGTAGGCAACGATTGCCACGCGGCCCCATTGATTTCAATGGAGGGACATCCGCGCGGCAATCGCAGAAAAAAGGTACAAGTACCTTCTCTTTTATAAGCAGGGCGGAATCGCGGTGGGAAACCGCGCGATCTGCCCGGCGTGACTGGGGTGCCATTAGAAAATAATGGCATCCACAGCGCGATCGGTTCACACTTTGGAAACTCCTGACCACGTGGCAATCTGCGCGGATTCCTGCACGACTGCCGCGTGGTGTTGCCTAGGTGTGAACCCAGCCTAAATCAACATTTTCGATCACGCAAAAGTTCATTGAAAACCATGCGGTTGTCCTGTGCATAGAGATTTCTATGGAACCCAAACCGCGCGGCAACCGCCAGAAAATAGCTCCTCCACCTGTCCGTGCGACAAACCGCAAAGGTGTGAGCAGACTCTATTGACTTCAATGTGAATCTGTGTTTTACGCGATATCGCGCAACCAAATCCGTGAGGTAAATCGCCTAGGTGTGAACCTAGCCTTAATTTTCTGCATACATTTTTTTTATATCCGGCCTACTAGAGCATGAGCGGTGTATGCTACATTCAAACCTTGTCTCTGGCGATCAATGTCACAGGTACCAATGTCCATATGTCAGCTCTTAACCAAACTTCCAAGCCCTCAAATTGCTGGTCAGTGGCTGCCACTCTGGCTGGTGTCATAGCTGATCACATGTGCAGCACCAAGACAACAGCAGATCTAAAGAGAGGCAAACATGGCGCAGCCTTCAGCTGCAAAAGGAACAGAGGATTTAGTTTCACTTCAAGTTAGTGCTAGGGTAAATGATCAGCAGGTAAACTCTCCGTTTATTAATGTTTTCATGCAAAATTCATACAACTTTCATCCGGGATTCACACGTTTTTTTCCTTAAGTTCAATTAGCAAAAATGTGTGAAAACTGGTCTTGCTCTTAGACCGGTCCCTTACACCTTGCTCCCCCTCTACTCCAGGGGTCTAAGGTCCTGTGAGTCATCACATCCTATATGCTGTTTATAGGATGTGAACACACCAAAGGATATTCCATCACTGCAGTGGGGAATGAGAGAGGCTCCAGAAACAAGAGCAAGCCGGCTCTTAGGACCGGGTGAGTATAATATTGTTATTTTTGAACCTAGACAAAAATGAGCACTTAACCCTTGCAATGCGGGGGCAACCCCACTACAAGGTTTAATAAAAATTCTCTGGAGTTCTGCTATAAATGTTATAGGAGAGGTAAAATTTTGAGACTAAGTTTAAAGGTTAGAATAAAGTAGCATTCAAACTCTCAAACCTTTTTTCACTAATGAATCCAGATCAAATAAATATATGGTGGAAAGCTGTTGCAGAGTCCACTCTTCCTTGTCTTTTTGTACTCAACAGGAGGTTCAGGGAAGCCAATCTGAGAGAGTTGTAGCTGTTTGGAAACATGATGACTCTAAGTGCTAGGGCAAAAATGTAAAGAAATACTTTGCTGGACAATGTATATTTGTTTGATCATATTGAGAAAAGTTTTTTGTTTTTTTTGAATAACAATTTCTTTATTTTCAAAAATTTTCAAAAGTAGATTACAAAAACAAAATGCAAGACATTTCAAGATACAGTATTAAATTTCAAATAGTCAAAGCATACAAAGCAAGTGAAGTTGGAAACACAATCAAATAGATTGCCACTTAATAAGGCTGTATCGAGAACCACTTGACTAAGCATAGGAAGATAGTGCAAGTCAAGAGATTAGCAATTCTGAGTTGTCTGCATATAAGTACTTATGATGTAAACTACTATGCCGTGATTTTCCATCACAAAATTATATAAACTTATATCAAACATGGTTATTAGGATAACCTGAACATAAAACAATACCTATGGTATGTGAGTCTCATTCCATTCCGGGGGTAAGACACTGTTAGGCATATGTCTCTCTAATATCCTGACCGCATATTCACTTGCTATTCCAGCGGGTTCTCCCTCAACCGAATAGTGGGTTTCCTACCCGTATTCTGGGCAAGGGGGTGGCATTCCACCAATACATTTGAGAAAAGTTTTAAGTGTTTAATACTACCGTAAAGATATATTTCACATTAGGGACAGGTTAATGATTTTTTTTTGGTCGTTTCCAGCACTGAAATCCTGGCTCCAAAAATGACTGTGTCGGGTGCTGGTAATCAACATACCACTACACAGAGAATTCACTTCTTCCAACAACCTAGAAAAAAAGTGAAGTAGGAGAGGGTGAAATGTTATTACCGTTGGAGACGGCCAGGTTAAACACTGTTCCGAGTGGCAGGGTCATGTGACAAGATGGAGGAAGGTTAGCTGGAGAGTGGTTACGGCAAAGGTGAAATTATTTAGGTTAAAGCTCAGGAAAATGTGAGGTCTCAGTGGATATAGGTTGAAATGGAACCTGTCAGGGTTGACAAGCATTAAAATGGAGGCCAGTGAAGTAAGGAAAAGCCATAAAGGCAGGCAAAAAAAATGAATAAGTAAAGATAAAAGCTGAGCACACAAAATCATAGTATAATAAAAAATAAATTGAGATTGGGGATGCTAATTTAATTACTACACAAAATCCCAATAAGAGAGGCACCATAGGGAGAAACAGGAATAGTGTTCTAGTAGTATAAAACATGTTCATGTACGTTTTCCTATGATCTTACACATGTAATAATTGGCTCATTAGTGCTACAGCAACCTTACGACATATTGATTACTTAAAAAAATGGGGTGAACTTAGAATTTGCACATAAGTTGAATGAAAAATGTTAACATAGACACTAGCTAGATGGCGTTAATTTTGCTAAAACATTGTCAGGGGAATTTAGCAAAACTGGAGCAGACAAATCTGGAGTTGTTGCACGTGGCAACCAATCAGTTTCTGTCTTCAGTTTGTTCAGTTAAGATTTGCAAATGAAAGAGAGAAGCTGATTGGCTGCCTTGCACAGCTGCTCCAGATTTTGTCTTCTCCAGTTTTGATAAATTCCCCTTAAACCACTGCCTATTTCTTTTCCTTTTTGTAATACAGCCAATGAAGGAGAGCATTAGGGAGAAAGGGAAAAAGCATTGTCACCATATTTAAAAAAAGTGCCTGAACAGGGACCTTTATGGCAGCAAACAGGTAATTTTTACTGTAGACTGAAGATGTAAAAAAATGACTTTTTACAATTAAAATAATTTAAAATGAATAAGTTAAAGATTATATAAGCTTTGATTACAGCACAGATTCGCCATTGCATTGTTTTGTTAAGCTTATGCAATGTCACAACATTTATTTCTGTCCAGAGTTGCAATAATCTTCCACCAAGATCTTGTAGTGATGATGGGAGAGTCGGACCGCTGCATAAAGTATTGTCCAGTACATACCAAAGATTCTCAATTGGGTTAAGGTCTGGATTCTGTGGTGGCCAATCCATGTGTGAAAATGATGTCTCATGCTCTCTGAACCACTCTTTCACAATTTGAGCCTAATGAATTCTGTCATTGTCATCTTTAAATATGCTTGTGCCATCAGGGAAGAAAAAATCCACTGATGGAAAAACCTGATCATTCAGTATATTCAGGTGGGCAGCTGACCTCATCTGTTGCACACATAACGTTGCTGAATCTATACCTGATCAACTGAAGCAACCCCTATAGCTCTTACTTATTTGCCTAGCTAAATCCAGGCAGTGTACTTAGCTTTCCTATGCACTCTCAAGGTCTTTGCATTGGCCCTTGCCTGGGGCCGCACAGCTTGCAAGCTAAATTTTGTTCTTAGATTGCATGCCCACTATGGCCCTATTCATTCCAACAAATTGTCCTTATTCATGGTGGCCTACAGTCATACAGTGAAGTTGTGCTTGAAACTGCCCATAGATTTTTGAGGGTACGTGGAAGTGCCAGCACAATCTTACCTGAATTTGCTGAACGGTTCATGGACTTCATGTGAAAGCTAGAAAGGCAGAGGAGTATATTTGAACACATAATACTATGGGTTCATTATTTTCTCTGTCACACCCTCAAAAACTGTGGGAGAGTATCTGAGCTGCCAATGCAAACCAATATTAGGCTTCATTTTTAGGCTGCACCAGAAAAACAACTAGATTCTGATTGGCCCGTCATTAACAGAAAAGACATCAGGGTCAACACTTTTAGACTTAGGACTCATTTTCAAGCCTTCATATAAAGTACAGTCAAGGAATATCAAAGCATGCTTGCAGTGAAAAACAATATATTCCTTTAAAGGGGCTGCAATACAAAGCAGGAAAAAAAACAAAAAACAGGCACTTAAAAAAGAAATATAAACAAAAATACAACAGAGAAGGTGCATCTTGAAGGATCCACCACAGAAATGCTAAACAAGTGATCAAAGGTCTCCCCGTTAATATATCTCAAATTATGAACAGAAAGGCAGATTTTCCTTTATGATGTATTTCCCAAAAGTATCATAAATCTTGTTAATTTGCAAAACATACACATCAATTCACATCTCAAGAAGCTGGTAGGAGTCGGAGACCCTGGAGACCAAGCTCATTATGAAACTACTGTAACAATGTTCTGAAAAGTGCAAGAACTACGGAGGACCACTTATTATTTAAACTTCTCTATAGATAATGAACAGTTGGCCTCTGATGTAAACATCCAGCTCTACAGAAACAATTACATTAATTATAATATTAGAATGTAATGTTCTTATTGCTCCATTTTCAAAGTGGACTGGGAGATCATATAACCGGGGAATCTGTTTTCCTGTGTGGGTCCCAAAACTAGCAGCACATATAATTGGGATATAAACTGACTTACAGAAAAAAAAAAAAAACAACTGTTATAAGTGAAACATGGTGGCTGCCATTGGTAAACTCTCCTTCTGATGAGCTTAAAGTTGAGCTCCAGCTTTGTCTGGAGGACCAGCATCATCTACCTACCATCATCTACCTACCTACTCTTTCCTACCTGGCCCACTTTTTTTATTTATTAGATTTAACAAACTGAAAAACTATGAATAAGCCCATGATTGGGTAAAACATGTAAGAGAAGGGCAGACCTTGGACGGGACACAGTTACACTGTATGACCGTCATTGAATTGTTGCAGCGTCATCCGGAATGGGACCAGAATTTTATCTCTTTGAAGGGTCTGTGTATCTGAAACGAGGGCATGCTCCTATCGGTGAGCACCCAGCTTTATCCCTCTGTTGGACCGTGGAGGAGCGGTGCATTTGCCGTGTGTTGTTTAGATTAGATTTACATTCTTCCAATCATGAAGGCTCAAAATTACATGTGGGTATTGTCTAGGGCAGAATACATGCAAATGCAGTATACTTTGAAATGTCCACTCCTACAAATGGATGTTTTTAGGAAGCTATGTACAGCACCCTGCCAGCCCCTCCCACCAGTCATGCTCTGCCTGCATTGCATAAAGAAGCACAGAGGCAAGGTGATGATGTCACTAAATCTAAAATAAGGTATGTAATGAAAAAGGAAATATTTTATTTTAAAAGTTTCAAGAATGTATGATGAGGGAGAGAGAGGACCCAGGGAAGGCAAAGTATAATCAGATTAAACATACGCCTTAATTGTAGACACTATGATTAAGCTTGTTTTACGATTGAAATGCGTCAGCAAGGAGTACTGGCTAAAAGAGAGCTTCTGCTTTGCTTTTGAGTGTAAAGGCTTTTGTATGCCGAGCAAGTGGAGTGCTGCCATCTGTTTTTATGCATAACAACAGCCATGGACTGCATTTAACATTGTTACAGAAAGCTAGTATTGTAGATGAAAGCAAATCTTAATGTACCTCAAGTTACACATAACACAATTAAACAAAATCTTGTTCAATTTAAAATAATACCATTGAAAAAAATACTTAATACATACTACATCACAAATCCCAGACAAGCAACTTGTTACTCTGAAAAGCTGCCAGTTTAACAACACATGTCTATACAAAACATATTACCAAATTACTTCTGGTGCCAATAAAATTTGCAGTGCAGTTCACATATAACAGATCCATTTAAATCCCAATGCAGTTTCCCCGGGGGGCTGTGTTAAAAACCTTGCCCCTTTATATGCAATGGTGTCCTCCATCCCAGGCTGGGTGACATGATGGGTGACATTACCATACGACATAAGGCCATGTAAAGCCCATGTCGGGGTGCAGAGCCAAGCCCTCATGCAGAGTTGTTACAGTCTCTAAGAATTTTATCAAGACAACAGATAAAAGCACTTAGCAGGTATAAGCTGAAGATTACTCCATTAGTACCTTACTTGTTTTGCTATAAGACTTCTTGCACTGGGAAAGGGAGGGTCAGCACTAGGATCCAATCAGTCTTTAAAGCACTGCAGAGTGTTGTCAGTCTAATACTAGAAGATTGCCGAAGGAGACAGGCCACAGTGTTGATCTCATCCATGTGCTGCTGCCCTTTTGTTACCCAGTTAAAGGCTGTAATGCTTCTAGGACCTGGCTGTATTGCTTCAAGCTCATCTCCAGGGGGAAAAAAAAACACTTAGTCCTTCCAACCCACCAGATCCTAGCTATTCAATGATGAAAAAACATCTAAGACCCAATTCTTCTTATTAGAATTCACTGCCACTGGATGATGCCCCGTGCTTCTTCTGGCAGTGAAGACCAGTGATAGGAAGCTGAATTCTAGGCCCATTCATCAGACTTGATGCAGCTCCTCACACTGTGATTTTGTGATACCGCAACCTGTAAGGGCCCCTATTCTTAAAGCCAATGGGGACTGTCCACCAGGCAATGATGTGGGCACTGGAAGGAAAACCCTCCTTCTCTACAGTGCAAAAGATCCCGAACCATGTCTGGCACCTAACCATTATTTTAGGTAAGAAATCAAGGCTATTAGTTTAGTCATGTAAAATATAATCTACTGCAGTCCTACACCTTTTGTGGTGATGAGGAAAGACCCCCTAAGTAGTATGACAGGCTAACATTTGTATCTCAGGATCTGATTCTTGCTGAATGGTGGGGTCAAAAACAAGTTGGGCACCAGTCACTTTAAAGTTTATTTTGCTTTTGCAGCCAAATTGGGATAACCCCAAGTTTATATTTGTTATATGTTCCCATTCAATCCTGCTTAGTTCTCGGTTCTAACAAATGTTATTATCACTTGTAAACTAAATAAGCAGGACTGTCTGTCCTAACAAAGGGTTACAGATATCAAGGTTTGGGCAGAAAATTGTATATTAATGCACTTTTAAAAACTGTCCCCCAGCCTGTCCCTGGCATCTATTCTAGCCATTAGAAGGTGCCTGGAGTGCCATATGTCTAACCCCGCTCTGATCAAAAAGCTAAAAAAGTAAGAAATATTCTTCAAAAATGATTTTTGGTTATGCTGTATTAAGGGGAACACATAACAAACATATAGTAAGGGTTTCTCAAATTTGATTACAAAAGTGGAACTACAACTTTTTGCCAATTATTGCTAAACTTAGTATTAGGAGAGAGGGCTCAGGGGTGCATTATACCCACACAAAATACAAAAATAAGACAAGTATTCTGAAATTTGCAAAAGGTTCAAATAGTCAAGAATGGCTTGGCGGTGAATCATTCTTTTAATGTTTAGACAGTTGCTTCTACCTAGCTCCTCTGCAACACCCTTCAGCAAGCAGATCATTTTCCAGTCCAACTAACTCCAGATATCCACACCAGCAGGTAGCTGAAGTCCATGGGCCTCTAGCACATGCCTCTGGCAAGGCCCAAGCAGAGAGGATCTCATAACAGACATCTTTTCCTTGCAAAACACAGAAGGTAGAGAACACTCTGGAAAGGTACCCCAATTATTTATATCTTCCAAACCCATAAATCTGAACAAGAATATCAAGGATTGGCTGAGTCACATACATATTTTTAACTCAGTTATTGACCTTCCCACTTTGAGTACTTGGACCTCCCTCACAGTAACAGGAAGAAACAATCCCCCCAGCTAGCTTAAAAGAGAACTATGGGGTAACCTTTTTATCCCATAGTTCTCTTTAGGGTCACGGGAGGACATATACTAACATTCCCGTGTCCCATAGCTTAGTATATAGCAGGCTATTGCCCGCTATATAAAGAGAGCGCTGCAACCGGGACAGATCTGCTGCGAGCAACGGTATGTGTTCGCTCACTTCCCGATCTATAGAGTCGCAGTGTGACAGTTTCAATGTCACACGACAGCTCTAATTATGAGCAGGAGTGTAAAACACTCACCTCATAGTTCTTCCTTTAAGAAAAGGCCTGCACAGGCTAGAAAAAGGGAAACAGATGCTCAGGGTGGTCACACTCACACTAAATGTAATTAGGGACACAAGAGCATCGGTCCCTACACTAGTAATTAGCTAAACGGAAGCAGGGTGGGAAAGAGGTTTTAGCTTTTAATTTCCATAGATCAGCTTTAACAACAGTGTAGTCTATTAAGGTATCTCAGATTTGGCTGTGCCTTTTGGCCAGGGTGCCTGTATTACAATGCTTGCAGAACAGGATTGCAAATCTTTTCTAGGTAAAACATTCCTATGTAAATAGTTTTTCATCTGTGTTTGCCTGCAGTTTAAGTTTATTGTGGAACTTTAAAGCAGGCCTTCATGAAAGTAACACTTCTGATTTTATTCTACATCCAGCAGAAGATCCCATCTTCTCCCATAGGAGGATTTCTCACATGCATTAGCCCATTCTGCATCCTTCTGTCTTCATAAAAGGAAAATACATGTCACAGATAACAGTGCTCTTGAATAAGCCATGGCACTATAATTTAGCAGTTTGTCCTATTTGTGCTGAGTTATTATGTGCTTACCCTGCAGAGTGGCTTCCTACAAAGACAAATTTGTGTTATGACATTTACTAAACCATATACAACCTCTCGTTCTGGGACTCTCTCCAGAAAGGCTCACTGTAATCAAGATGTAAAAAAAAAAAAAAAATAAGGAACTCTACTGCCTGACAAGACAACACCTCACCAACCTTCGATCTTTCTTCCCGTGCAAATATGGATAGAGCAGAAAAGGAAGGGAACCTGCGATCGTTATGCTCTCTTGTGGCTACTAAAAAACTGACAGCATCTAAATTACTAGCCGACAAGCATATCACATACCACCTGACAAAAGGAGTGAGCAAGCCACAGATTGTACAGCACCATCATTTCTCTATGGAGATGCCAGGTTTTAGTCTTCCAAGTTAAACCAAATGAAAAATATATGACTGCAAATAGCGTAGAAACAGATTCACATCTCTTATCCTTCACGCTTTGAATCATAAAGAATTCGCTCTTGGAAATAACAAATGAACTCACAATTGCTTTGCTGCGGATAACTCCCACATGTTTTGCAGATATGTTTAGGAGACATTTGTAGATTAGTCAGCAGAGCTTGATACACTCCTCTTGCCTCCTTGGAGAGCCGAGGCCAATCTTGGTATAAAAGCTTTCGCTGCTTGGCATAGGAATGGCTAATAGAGGAAATTAACTAGGAATACAAAGGAAACTTCTGCACAGTTTACATACCAACCTGTCACACAGATAAAGCACCAATTTAACAACATAAAAGAAACTTTTTTTTATTATATATTTAAACCATTTTTTTTTAGTTTTTAATAAAGTATGGATTAATTAAAACTTCTTTTTTTTTGTGTACTATCACTCCCCGTCTCAGAGACATAAGAGGAAGTAAGAGTAAATCTCACCAAAGTGAAAGGAAATCTTCTACAATTAGACGCCAGAACAGGTATCCATATTGGAAAACGTAGCCACCGGTTATAGTGGGTAAGATTTTTGGTTTCCCTAATAGCAGAGGCATAACTACAACTAATTGCACCCCTGGCAACCCCAGCCATCTCTTGGCAACCAGAGCATCACAAGTTGCTAAGAGCTGGGTGGGGAGATGTGTAAGGGCCATACACATCTCCCCACCCAGCTCTTAGCAACCTGGGACACTATGGCCGGCGTTCCACCCGCATGCACTGGTTGCTCAGAGCGAGGCAGAGAGATGTGTATGGCCCTTACACATATTCTCACCTGATTCTTAGCAACCTGGAACACTCTAGCAAGTGTCCTGCCCAGCTCCTGGCAACCATCAATGCCAACAAGAGCATCCCTAGTTGCTAAGAGCCAGGTGGGAAGATGTGTATGGGAGAGTAGTGGGGAGAGACAAAAACTCAGCTGTCTTTGTGGGACAGCAAACATTTGCTGACCCACAGAGTGGTGCCCCCCTCGATGTGGTGCCCAGGACCTGGCGCTAGGAGTGGTGCCTAACCTGGTTTTAACATATTTATCATATTTTTAATATTATCTATTTCTTAAATAAATAAGAATAAAATAATAATTATTATTGTTATTATTATAATATATAGTGCTATTATTTAAAGTGGTGTTTATTACATGTTTTATGTAATACATGTTTGGGGGTCAATGACTTATCTGAAACTTTATGAAGGGGCCCATAAGCTGTAGAACTTGCCGACCCCTGTTCTAGAACTACAACATTATTAACCCAAGAGACATGAGATAGGCACTGAGACTGCTAGCATCCAAACACCTCTCACCATGGGATTCACTTTTATTTATTAATTAATAACTCACAGCTAGTTACCACTTTATCAAATATTCACTCCACTACTAAAGTGAAAAGTGAAGGGATGGGATGCTGGAAAGTGAACACTGTATAAACCAGCAAGATTTCATATATATATAGCAGAATTTCAAGGACCAAAATAGCATGTAATTCCAGTCACCAGATAAAGTTTGTCCCAGGGCTAAAATAAGCCAGTCTAAGTGTTAACAGCTAAGTTGACAGCTTCTAAATATCAACTTTCTCATTATGGGGTAATTTAAATATCTAATGGCATAACATTCTGTGTGGACACCACAACCACCGGGCACTGTGTTTAAATGTGTAATAGCCCTGAGCGAACCATAAAAGTAATATAGTTCCTACTACTGCCAAAAAATAGAGAGCAGAAAAAATAGAAATTAAAATGGCACTGTATAATATATACAGGGGGACAATTATTTAACTGAAATAGGTTGAAAACAGATAGTCTCTGTACTAAAACATGTATTTACAGCACAAAATAGTTCACAAAAATAAAGCACAATAGTGCTACAAAAAGCATGAACTTGTATTTGTACCATGTATTTTGTTAATTTATTACACATGATTGCAATCTGTTTAAATTATTTATTTGACCTAAATTTTGATCTTATAATATAATTATTTTCAAGGAAACATCTTGAAATAAATATGAAGGATGTCTTTGCTCACTTCTCCTCCTGAAAATGCTTGTTACTTCGCTGCTGTGCTAATATGGCTTCAAACCTTTGGACTCTGTGGCCTAAAAGTAGGCAGATACGGAGTGCTTACTTCTGGTCTTAAAACAGAGTTCTTACGGATTGGAGACCAGTCGCTAGTGGTGTACCGCAAGGCTCTGTACTGCCTCCTGTTCCATGTTATCTGTTTGTAGGTGATATAACAAGCACAAAGGTGTGCAATAGGGCTAATATTCCTGCAGGTGTTTGTAACATGGAACATGATTTGGCATTGCTGGAAGATTGGCCAAAGCAGTGGAAACTGCAGTTAATGTTTCTATGCAAAATAATGCACTTAGGGGAAAATAATCCTTTGAGAGAGCACAATATTGGGCACAATAGTGGGCACAATGTTGGCCAGAACTACAGAGGAAAACAATTTGGGGGTGTCTATAACAGATGATTGCAAAATTAGCAAATGGTGTGGCCTGGCAGTGGGGAAAGGTAATAGAATTCAGCAAGAGGTGCTGATTCCTCTATACAGGTCTTTAGTCAGACCTCAATTAGAATAATTGGCCTGGTTCTGGAGACCTCACTTACAAAAAGAATATTGACAGATACAGGCAATGAAAATGGTGAAAGGTCTGAGGGATAAAACATACTAGGAGAGACTGCAGGAATTTAAGGAACATTCTTAAGGAAAAAAGGGAAAGGGTGGACATGGCTATATGTCAGGATCGGACCCCGCTCCGTAGCCCAAGAACATGGCAGGGACGGCCCCGTCAACAGCGTCCTGTTGCCGGACGACGGGTGGGCGTTCCTCAGCGCTCCACTCCTCCTTCTGCCGAACAGCTGAGTCGGCGTGATGACGCGGCGAGCCCGGCCCAGCGGCGTCCCGTTGCTAGGAGACGTTCGGGTCGGGTCTCGTCTCCGGCTCCGCCCCCCCAATCACCTGCTCTGCCTATTTAAACCGTAGGCTTTCACTTGCTCGACGTTCTAGCAAAGTAGTACGTCGAGCAAGCTACTTAGGAACCTAAACTGCACCGGTCTCTGGCTATCCTGCTAACCCCTCTTGGACCTACACATCTA
>NW_017306479.1:626502-645380 GCF_000935625.1 Nanorana parkeri | reverse complement strand
GCGCTCCACTCCTCCTTCTGCCGAACAGCTGAGTCGGCGTGATGACGCGGCGAGCCCGGCCCAGCGGCGTCCCGTTGCTAGGAGACGCTCGGGTCGGGTCTCGTCTCCGGCTCCGCCCCCCCAATCACCTGCTCTGCCTATTTAAACCGTAGGCTTTCACTTGCTCGACGTTCTAGCAAAGTAGTACGTCGAGCAAGCTACTTAGGAACCTAAACTGCACCGGTCTCTGGCTATCCTGCTAACCCCTCTTGGACCTACACATCTAGCCTTGGATTTCTGGCAGCCTGGATGCAGCCCCCCATCCTGTGAATGGACTTTCCACCTAACAGCAAGTAGCCATTACCACATGCTGTAATCAATTGCTGAGTTGTTTGCACCTACTGACATAAAGGTTAGGGGTAGTGAATTCAACTAAATTCTCTTATCTAAAAAACTGCCTTACCCTCTTCTCTGGACTGTCATAAATGCAATAGAGTTACTGTCTCTTTGACCTCCCTAGTGAAGTAAACTTGGGGAGAGAACTACAATTCCCAACAGGCCCCAATGCTGTAGAATTGAGGGTTGTGGGAATTTACCGCTGCCATTTAATTCCTCCTACATCCAAATGGTATATGATGTGTAAGGGGTTCCGACTTCACTCACTACACTAAAGTGTGACAGTGAACCCTTCAACTGAACCATTTACGCTTACCTCCGCAGTTGTGATCCTATCCCTCCCGCAGAGTTTGCACGGATCATTACACTATACCTTTAAATACATTGTTAAAGAGACACTAAACTTGGAGCGGTGGCTACTTTGCAACACAGACAGGGACCATGGGGCACACAAGTAGCCACCCTCCAGAAGGAAGGACAGTGTCAGCACTAATTCAGAGATGATTTGAGGATCTACAGATGAATGATACACAAATAAGCTATATTTCTGTAAATAGTTAGAACACTGGAATCCATTTTTAAGATCTAACACCTGAGTTTAGTGTCACTTTAAATACGAGGGTGTGAATAGGGAGGACAGTATTTTCAATATGAACCTAAGATCAAGAACACGGGGACATAACCTCAAACTAGTGGGAGCTAAGTTCAAAACTAACCTTGGAAAGTATTATTTGACCCAAAGTATAGTTGATGAAGTGATGCTTGAAACAGACTTCCAGCTAGTCAGTGAGTCAGCCATCAGTAAGTGAATGTAAAACTGCTGAGGGGCAAACATAGATCTTTACTAAAGGTTAAAAATGTTTTTTTAAAAAAAGGTGCAGACGCGATGGTCTTTTACTGAAGTCCCTCATCTATGTTTCAATATAAATAACTTTTGATCTATTAATTTGAAAATACTGTGATGATTAGCATTATGAAGTACAGTTTATAGCATGCAGTGCTACATTCACAGTGGTGTGGTGTGGAGAATGCAATGTACTACATCGGGTGCAGACTGAGGAAGACTTGAATATCACATACAGCACAGCGATTGGAGAGTGCACCCCACTGGTTTTCCACAGTCCCTTCAGCGCTGGTGCCGTTCTCTGATCCACCGTGGACTCCTTGGGTCTCATGGTGTCTGTCCGATGTGTGCACTCCGGGCTGCCCAGTTACGTCCATCCACTTTTCATGTTGCTCTCCTCCTCTCCCCTGTGATGATCTGGACTTCACATGCGCCTGCCCACACTTCACAGCATTCAGGGGACTTCTGCTACCGGGAGCGAGCGGCGCTGACACAGGTAAGTTTGTTGGGGTTGTCCAACTTTTTTTTTTATGTTAGGGGGTATATCTACTGCTTACCAGCAGTAGATATATGCAAAGAAAACAGACTTTAATTCTACTTTAACACATACATCAACTACATCTCATAACCAACTCAAATTTCCCATCAGAAAGAGATCACATGACTGTCACTAATCAGGCTCCAAGCTGTACATCCAGGTCAGCAGCCTTCATTTTCTACAGACTTCTCTCGCATATAAAGCTGCACCCACTTCCTGCACATAATTTCCTTGCCCATTCCATTGCTGGCCCTTGAGATTCATCTTGCTATATCTCCTTACTGTTTAATAATGTGCCATCTACATTACAAAGTGGCAACTCTTGCACTTTTGTGCTGTTTAAGAACAACATGCTGTAAGCCGAGAACCCCTTTAAATGGTCATTTATCCCATTAAAGGTAAAAATGTATCTCCTCTAGTTATTCTACACCTCTCCAACAGTGGTCAGATAGGTCGAGACACTGCAAATGGAGCACAACACTTCATAAACTGGCAAAATGGATCTAGAATTCTGGTGGCAATATCAGAGAGACACCAAGCTGAAAGGACTCCTTGAAAAGAAGTACAATATGTTCTGTGAGCAGTCATATGGAGGCCAGCAGATGTGCTATTGACCCGTGCAAGGCTCAATGCAAAGAATCAGCCAAATTAGCTTTGCACATCCTCACTGGCCCAGGTGTAGCAGAGATAGAATAAAAATATTGCTGAATGTCCCTAGAGGTACTGGAAACCCTTCAATGCGCTTTTTATAGAAAAAAGGGGGGGGGGGGAGTGACATGATAACAAGGTCGCTCATTAAGTAAAGATTATGGACTTTATTTTTCTGCTAGTTTAAATAACTAAATTTGAAAATAAAATTTGGTGGGCTCGGGCACATTATGAATCTCTCACCAAAATGACGAACGTTTCCTAGTTTACAGCAGAACGTCAGGCAAACATTGAAATACGCAAATGAAATACACATAAGGGAACTGTTTTACCTTTGTATTTCTGTCTATCTAGCCCTGAGATTTACACAGTCCCATCACACAGCACAGCCAGTTGAATGATACCACTTACATTCAAGTAATACAGTGGTGACCTCACTTCGCACCCAGTCTGCTGACTAGACAGTGAAAGAGCAGCAAGCAGACAGAGTGGACATCCCTCTGCTCTGTCACCCCCTTAGTTTATCAGCATGTTCCTTGTCTACAAATTTGCATGTAGCACACCTCATTGGCTTTCAGTCCTGCCCTCTTCTCTTCTAGTTTGAGTGCTGTTGTTGCAATATGTAGATACCACATCAAATTCTGAAGCAGCAAAGGGTTAGAAATCCTTTTAGTTCTTTACTCAGTCTCCACTGAGTATATTTGTCTTCACTTCATATGTGGTTACAACACAGGAAATGAGAAGGATTTCTTCTCACTTAGGTTTTTATAGCTGTTGGTGTCCACATTATTATTATTATACAGGATTTATATAGCGCCAACAGCATTGTGCAGCACTTTCCAATATAAGGAAGACATTACAGTTACAAATGTACGTTAAGACAATTAACAAATAAGCCTGATTCTGGCCGGATCGCATTGCGGCCGGCTCACTTTGTTGTGGGGCGTGGCGATGCATTGAAGTGAATGGCACCACAGCGACACCCTCCGGTCACACAGGAACATGTGGCACATCAATGTCTGCGTTCCATTCCGGTCTAGTCAGAATAAAATAGTGCTTGCTGCATTTTTTCGGATCATACCGCATTTATTGATGTGCTTTGCATTCCAATGAGGCCAACTTAATTGCGGCTGGAGGGCATGGCTATGATGCCATTGAGTTCAATGGACTGCCACGCCCCCTCCGGCCCCACAACAAAGTGAGCCGGCCGCAATGCAATCCAGTGCGTTCCTGCCAGAATCGGGCTGGAACACACTGAAGATGGTGTGAACTGGCCCTTAGGGTGACTCCTTTAACTTGCAGAGTCCCATGGAGCCATCCTCGTGTGCTAGTAAGCTGTGTGTGTCTCCACAAACACACAGACACAGCAGGGCAAGACACTCCCCCTCTATCAGCTCCCCACTCATCCAATCTCCAAGCTAGTAGAACAGCTGCTGGAGACTGCTCTGTCCCTTGTAAGCTTGTAGTAGACAGGAAGTTCAGGGAAATGGAGCTAAAAGAGTTAGAGCTGTTTGGAAAAATGGTGGCTGTAACTGCTTGGGGAAAAAATCCAAAGATATATTTCACTGGGCAATGTATATTTGTTTGATCTGGATTTATTATTGAAAAAAGATTGAGAGTGTAGTACTACTTTAACTTTAAAATTGCATGGGGTGGTCCCCCAGCCATCAGCATTAACTAATATTTTATGGATACTGCTCAAGCCCACCTCACTGACAGCTAGAATGATGGCACCACTCTTAGCTACAAGTAACAACAACCAACAGTCTCTGTTTTCCTTTAATCCTGAGTTCAGCATCAAGCAAAAGCATCGATTTGTATTCTCGTAGCGTTCACCTTGGTGAAACCTTTAGTTCATGATTTCTCTAAATAATGAAAGAAAAAGTTACCCAGAAGTATTTTCTCTGGAGCCTTTTCTGCTTTCACGTCTCTTACCCGAGTTCACAGACTTGTCTTTAATAAATCAACTCCGCTCTCACAGAAGCCTAAATACAGAATAATGTTGAAATACTTGTATTTAGGATCACACAATCGCAGAGATTTTAGTTTTTTCTCTTTCTAATTCCCCGAGGCTCACATAGTTTCCTGCATGGTTGTAGCAAGACTTCCTTGAGAATGTAAAAGATAGAACATTGTCGGGTTAATAAACATTTGAAGGTGATTTATTGAAAGCTACCGTGTCCCTTTTTCTTTTTTCACACCTTTGGAGAAAGCTGCTGGAGGGTGGACAGGGTAATCTCGCTTTCTCCATAAAACTCCCAACAATGTCACATCTTCAATTAGATTTTTTTAGTGCCTCAACTGCCAAAGAGGCTGGACTCTCCTTGTTCTTGCTCTGCGAGATGGCAGGTGAAAGGTCGCCTCTGTGATACTCAATTTTAACAAACGCTTCCTATTGGCACTGGATTACAGCGCAGATATCCATCTCATGGCACAATGGCTCTGACTGCGTTTTATGTATATAGGTTTAACATTTTACTTGCCAAAAGATTTGCTAAACTTTGGGCAGAATTAAACTTAACCCTTGTAGTGGGGCTACTCCTGCACTGCATTGGTTAAGTGCTCATTTTTGTCCAGGGTCTAAAGTAACAAAGATATACTCACCCAATCCTTGGTCCTGCCTGGCTACAAGACACGTCCCTGCAGTCCCTCTCCCCCTCCGCTACGGCAATGTAATGTCCCTCGGCGTCCTCATGTCTAATTATTAGACATGATGACTCACAGATAAATAGACAACTCAAGATTTTTGGTTGAAAGTGGTAATCTGCAAACTAGGGATGCACCAATACCGTTTTTTCAGTATCAAGTACGACTACCGATATTTATTTTTCGGTACTCGCCATTACCAAGTACCGATACCAGTACTTCATGCATGGAGCTGGCTTCCCATGTCATTACCCGCCACCCGGCTTCTTGATTGCCCAGGAAATCAGTTCCATGCTGATTGGCCGGCTCGAGGCTGATTGGCCGGGAAGCCAGCTTCCCAGCCAATCAGCATGGAGCCAGCTGTTTGGCCAGCTCAATGCTTATTGGTAGGGAAGCTGGCTTCTCCTCCAATCAGCATGGAGCCAGTTTCTTTGCCAATCAGGAAACCAGGAGGAGGGCCATTACCCGCCGGCCGGCTTCCTCATTGGCCGTTAAGCCGGCTCCATGTTCCCTCGCAGCCCTGCTGGTCAGAGGCCGGGTGTCACCCGGAGCCAAGACCGGGTGACACCCCACCGTGACGTCATCACGTGTTAGTGATGGACGCCGGCAGAGAGAAGAGGGGATGTTGACCTGGCGGGATGAGGTATGTCGAGCTCTCACTCCATGACCGAGTGCACAACTTTTTAGAGGGGGTGACACCAAAATGATGTCAGTCATTTTGGTGTCACCCCTCCAATGGTGTCACCGGGGTGCGGGCCACACCCCCCTTGTGACGCCACAAGTTCCAGTATCAGGGAGTGTTTTAAAGCTTTTGGGCGAGGATGTGACCATCACATCCTTTTGCCCTGATGAAGGGACCCTGCGTGGCCCCGAAACATTGGCTGTTTTCACTGTGACTTTGTCCAAATAAAATGGACTTATTTGAATGATATTGCTGAGTGCTGGTGATCCTGATCCATCATCTCTGTTGAAGACATTTTCCTTACTTCTAAACCCAGGTAGTACTAGTCACCAGGAATTGAGGGGAAATTGTCTCAATATTTACACATACACTAGTAATAACCTATAGAGGTTCTAACATGTCCCTACTCATTTCAAATGTAATAAAGAGACTTTAAAACTGCGTAATGTGGTATTCACTGAAAAAGATAAGTGAAGCATGATACACATACTGTAGGATTCAACAGAATTGACTGTTCAATATTAATCTAAAAATGTCAATATAACCATTAATGGTTACAGCCAGGTTCACTATAACCTGTTCACATGAGTTTCAGGTCCTGATCAGGTCCGGACCAGGTGCGGATCTGCAGACGCGGTGCTATGTGTTTTTGCCGCGTTTTTGATGTGTTTTTGATGCGTTCTAGTTTAAAAAAAACATTTTTTTTTGCTGGAGTGGGGCTGTCAGTATGTTAGCTGCAGTGCAGTGCATTTTTGACGCGTTTTGCGTTTCCGGACCATTTCCTGACCGTACAAAATGTGACATGCAGTATTTTTCTGTCGTAACCTGAAAGGACTGCGCATGTGAGAACTGTAGCCCATAAAAACACATAGGGATACACTGGGATGCATTTTTAGTGCAGGAGCGTACGGATCAGGTCAGCACAGAAAACGGACGTCGTGTGAACAGGCCCGAAAGGTAAGTGTTAGAGGACACATACAAACACAATAGAAAAACCCATTATGAACATCTGAGCAGCATTCACAAAACAATATCAGACACTTAAAGCTGCTTTCCAGGCAAACAACCGAATACACAGTTAAAATATCATATATAGGAACTGTTACTTCCTATTCCGTTCTGAAATGTACACAGTCCTACCACATGGAAAGTTAACCTGCTGGCATGTCTTAACTGTAGTTAAGCATATTAAAATATAAATTGTTTTGATAACAGCATTTACTAGTGGGTTTTTTTTTAAATATGCCTTGAATTCACCTTTAAGACAGCGCTTGGAGAAATCTGATTAAATCTCTCTATTAGTGTGCATAAAGTTGGCATGTGAGATATTTCTGATCAAGTATTCTTTGTTATGTCAAAGACAGCCAAGCGACAAGCATTGATGACTTTCTTTCATAAAGCTGCCATTGAACTACGCTCTATTTTAACCACATCACAGTCAAGGGCATTGTCTACATAAGACCCGTGATATGAGTTTATATATAGGACCTTAAAAAAAAAATCATACATTTATTTAAGTTTAACTGGTTTCTTCACAACTCATTGCCTTTAACTCCCCTACATCTTGAAAGACTCGACACGGATCACAGGGCAATGGGACTAAAGAGAATTCTGAACTAGGAGAATGCATTGGATTTCTTAAGCGCTCTGTTCCAGTGCATTGTAACCTCGTCCCTGAGTATCAAAGTCAAAAAGTACATGACCAGAGAACTGGGAAGAGCCGCCCGTGAGTTTGTCTCCTTCATTTCCCTGAGGTCCCTTTCCAGTGGGAATCGGTAAAACCTTTCTGACCTTTCGGTGTTTGCTAGACAAAATTATGCACCTAGTTTACCCTTGTGATGACCAGGAGGGAGAGTTTTATCTGCCTTTTTTCCTTCCATTATAAAAATAGCTTCACAGCTCTTACACAGAACGTTTGTGCAACAGCAAATGGTGCAGAACGCTAGGAGAGCTTTTGCTCTGTCAAGTCGGCTCGCCAAGAAAAAAAAGAAAAAAAGTCCTTCTGTCATGCTCTCTTCATTTCCTTGCCATTAACTGCGATGAAATTAGTTTTTTTTCCCCCTCTTTTGATTTCAGTCCTCCCCCTTGCTAACTGTATATAGCCAGCTGACCTGATTGTACTTAAACCCTGATTATTTCACAAAGATGTCTTTCGAATCACTATAGCAAGTTTGCAGCTGCAAGGTTATCTCTAAGGAGCGTGAGTCCCCTGCGCTGATGTTTATTAGCGCCATCAAACTGGGTCCTTGAGACTGGCAAATGAATTTTGTATCATTCATCTTCTATGTTATTTTGATACAATTAATACTGGTTAAATAACAACAAAAATATACATTAACTGGCATTCATTTGCCCATTAGTGCCAAAGCATCTACAGTAAGGTCCCCATAGGCATTTGATGTCACACCTCTCTGACACATAATGTCCATTATTTATTAGAGTTATGTGAAGAAGTATGTATACCCACAGGGTTATTCACAAATGGGTGAAGAGTTTGGAGAAGGCAGGAGAAGTGAACACTCTAGGACAAAATAGCTAATTTTGAAAAATTCTCCTATAAAGCTCACTTTCCAGTTCAGCTATGTTGTCCTAGATTATCCTAGAGAATCTGGAATTTGAGAATTTGGAAAATTTTAGAAAAGGAATTTGGAATTGGAGAATTGGAGAATGTGGAAACATTAGATGGCTTATTCATTTTCATGATTCAATTAACAAAAAAAAATGCATAATTGTCATATAGAAAAAGGAACTTTACTCCTACATTTACCACCAATTCAATTCCAAGGATTAGGTGCCAAGGATTAGAACCCAACTATGGAGCGTGGATGTGGTCTGTAAACCAGACATTAAGGGATCGGTGTTGTCTGCTTCTAACATGTGTGGGGTCATAAAGGCAAGGTATATAGAACTTCTTAAGGCCCTCAGAAAGAAATGTTTAGATGCCTCTACGTGTAGCATTTATAAAGATCACCGGATGATTTGAAATCAGTCACTGTTAGGAATGATATCTACAGGTGGTATAGATTTCAAACAACTGCTTTGTCTAGGACTGGTTGGACCAGCAAATTCAACCCAAGAGCTGACTGTTTAAATGAAGTCTTCAAGAGCCCCAAAATCTCTTTGCTGAGTGTTCAGATAATTCTTTGCTGTCTAAAAAGAACATTAGAGCGAGATTACAGTTTGCCAATTAACATAGTACAAAGACCAGGCCTTCTAGAACAATGTACTTATGACTGATCAATAAAAGATAAAGTTGTTTGGTCACAGTAATAGTACAACGCAGATAGCCACAAACTGAAGACAGTATTTCAGGAGAAGAACTTCATAAGAACTCTGAAGCATGGTGGTGAAAACGTTATGGTGTTGAATTGCTTTGATGCAGTAGGGCCAAAACAGTATGCAGTGATCGAGTCAGCTATATATTCTGCATTATAACAAAATGTGTTTGATGACAATGTGATGCCATCTGTCCAAAAAGTGTTGAATTGGAAATTAGTCTTTCAGCATGCTAACGATGCGAAGCACACTAGTAAATCCACTAAGGAATGGCTCAAAAAAAGAAGACATTTAGGGTTATGGCCTGCCCTAGTCAAAGCCCTGATTTGGTTCCAATCGAAATTTTGTTGGAGGATTTGGAAATGGCAGCTTATTGTAAAGAAAGCCACATATATCTTGCAACTGAAGGGATTGTGCATGTAGAAGTGGTTACAAATTTCACTGTCACTGGTCAATGTCAGAGAATGGTGGGTGATGCCTACAAGATGTTATTTCTGCTGCAGAGGGCAATATCAGTTGTTGATGCCAAGGGTGTATTTACAGTACACCATTAAATCGATTAATATTGTTTTTTAAATAAGTGATTGAAAAGGCCATTTTTTCTTGTGTTCTTACTCAGATATTGTATATAGTATATCACCATTTAGATCCAATATGTATACAAATCAATAATTTTTTTAAGTGAATTTAAGAATGTATTATTATAATTTTTATTATTTATTTTTTACTGCACCTTTGACCAGATCTGATACTAATTCAGAATAGTTATAGAACAATATTGTTTCCCTCTGTTGCTAACACATGAAGTATTTAGTAGAATGAGAAAGAAGGATATGTGACCACCATTTGCGCTCTCTAGGTGTATGGATTGCTATCTGGCTGTGGTTTACTCTGTTGTACTTCACTGGCCAGCAGGCTCCTCCCGTGGTGCAGGCTCACTAATGAGTCATGAACTCAGCAAGCCTCTTACGGTTGGCTTTCAGAAACAAACAACTTTTTTTGTTCAAGATGCCTTGTACTTCTATCTCAGAGACGTTACAGTAGGAATAAAGATAAACTCCACATAAAATTGCCATCAATAATGTAGATTTACATAAAGTGGGGAAGAGTTAAAAGCCTCTGTCATGTATTTGTGCCTGTCTATGTGTCCCTTGAGAATTATTATCCTTCACTTCTTATTTTGTACTATGGACAGGAAGTAAGGACACAGACAGCAATAAAAAAACAAAAACAAAGCAGTTCTAACCATTTACACTCCAACCAAAATAAAGTTTGGCTATAATTGGGTTTTACGTAGATTTAACATGTCAATGGTCCGTTTTCAGACTGTGCCATCCACACTACTCATCCAAAACCTGCAGCATGTCAGTATTTTTAGTATATAGTATTTTTATAAATTGGCTTCTTGTGACATAAGAAAGAAAGGGCAGTTACCTACATATTCTATGTTTCATTTACCTGCAGGGGATTGGGTGAGAGCTCATACCTAATTGGTTACTAAACTAAATATGACTAAGTACAACTAAAGGCTCCTGTATAAGAGTAGACATGCAATTTTCGTATCATTCTGAATAGATATTTGTGCAAATTTCGTTAAATTCGGACATTCGTAAGCATCCAAATTTCCAAATAGGTTAGAACCTCTATAGGTTGAACTCGATGGACTTGTGTCTTTTATCAACCTGACTAACTATGTAACTGTGCATCTGAATGTGAACAAATCCGAATGCTCCTTTAAGAAAAATATGGATCTGTCCGAAATTAGTTAAAAATTAAACTAAACCGGACATATGGCCAAGTTCTCTGGCCAAGCAGATGTTTTTATGGCTGTTGGGGGTTGCATTACAGGCATGGTCATGTGACTTTGTTGATCCGAAATCCAAATAATGAATTAAATTAAGTGTTGGATCCAAAAACCATAAACAAAAGAAATACACAAATGAATGGATCCAAAACGAAACAAATTTTTGTGCGGGGTTACAGGTCTATAAAAATGAGAAAGTAGTATGTCACCAGCACACTGAGGCCAAGCGCCCAAATGTATATTTATTGGCATATGCACATCTTGTCAACAACAGGCGCAGGGGCATAGCAGTAAGGAGTGCAGTGGGATCTTCACAGAATTACATGTCTATTTAAGACTCTAAACAAGTACCAAAACCACCACAAACCTTGCAAAATAAACTTTTACTTTCTCCGACTGAGCCAAACTCTCCTTCATTTGTGCTCATCTCCCGGACACGGCAACTCACAGTGGGATGGGTTTTGGCAGCAGAGGCTGCGCTGCCAATACAGAAAACAGAGGCCAGAACTAGGTGCGATTAGGTGATGACAAGCTACCTGCTTGTGAATCAGTTGTAACAATGCTGACAGCCATACCCCCGGCAACAATATTTCACTCTACTCTAGTAAGACCAAGTCCAGCCTACATGAAAGTGGCAACTCTGCTCTGAATTCAAGAGCAGTGCAGCATAATTGCCACATCATCACAGAAAGCTGTAGGTGAACTTCACTGGTAGACTCAGCAGGTATTTTTGTGGCTTTGCAAGGGGCTAAGAAAAATCTGTAAGTGCAGATGGACTTTAAGTTAAGTACTGCAGCACATATTTTTCTTCTTTTCTTACGAGAGGCCATAGTTCTGAATTTGCTCCAGATGTCTATAATTCACATTATATATTGTAAATAAATAATATACTGTAGTCTAACTGAATAACAAAACACAATTACAACAGTCTAAAGTAACCAAGGGTTAACAGTGATAAGCAGAGATATTTTGTATAAATATTTATAGTATGGACGGTGGATTCAGACTGATTTTCATGAATTTGGATGTCCCAAGTCAATCCTAAATTTTAGTGTTTTATTTGGCAGTTCAGATTCCCAAAAGGCTTCTGGGAGAAAGAGACCAAAGGCTGCTCCAAGAGCAGTTTCTGTCTTATTTCTGCTCCAGCTGTTGGCTTTAACTCGTCAGTGCCACCAGGTCTCACTCTTTTATTTTAGTATCCCTGGTAGGATTTTTCACTATTTTGCATCAGTTGACGCTCTGTAATACACACTGTTTTGAAATTTGGTTCAGATTTCTGCTGACTTCAATGGGACTTCCAGCTTAAAAATTCATAAATTCATAGGTCTGCAAAGTCTTTAAAAAGTTGGATATATCAAAACAGATCAAGTTTTTTAGAAATGCTTCAATTTTTATTAAATAATACATAGGCATATGTATGTTAAAGAACCTATAGGCTGTATACTACCTATGCCTAGGTTTTTGGCTCCTGGGCTGCCCTGCTGCAACAGAAGCAGTGGTGCAAAATTGCTCCAAAGGGTGCATCCTTTTATCTTACAGGCTAGTGGTAGTTATATGTGACTCGGGCTGGGTCCAATTCACCAAGGGTTCGGCAAATCTTGTTCAATGGATAATCCCATTGAAGTCTATGTGGGGTGAAACTTGTTAAATTCTGGCTAATAGGCAAACTATGGTAAAAAAGGCATGGGAAGCTGCAAACTGCCATGGGGAACATGTACCAATGCAAAACAAATACCGTACAGTAGGGAGAGGAACTTTTCATAGGCGAACTTTGAAAATACACAAAACCTTCAAATAATTATATGTGCGTTATAGAACAGTATGCTTTTCACAGATAGTCTCAGTGACAGCATACACTGACAGCACAGATCCTGTTATGGCATTGTTATTTCTACTGACTTTGTCTTGGACTCTTCTCTCACATGGATGTGCAGAGCTGTACAACATATACATCCGTGCAGGAACTTGCCTCCAGGAGTGCCAGTTATTGCTTGCTGGTGTATGCCAATCCAAACTTGTAGATCTGTAGAGGTATCGCCCACAGATTTCTGCATAGACATGCACGCTGTAAGGTTCTGCACATTCAAGAGCCCCCTTTACAGTAAAGGAATCAGGTGCATCTTTAAGCCTAGACTACATTTTAGTAACACATGTGAAGGTCAAGCATTTGAAGGAGCCCCATCACCATCTTTGGCGCATTGTCCTGTGTGCAGAAACAGCCTATTTAGTGGCAGCTCTGCTGGTGAGCTTTGGACTTACACCTGTACTTGTTACACCCACTGGCAGCTCTGTTTATTGGTCTATTTTATGTATTCTAAATCTGTTTTCTTTCTATTTTGTTCCTATTACACCTATATACAGTCTTGCTCATTAAATTTCTATCAAGCTTTCTTTAAGAAATAAGAGGCTGCAGATGATGCAGCAATGAAAATGGGCCAGCAGTAGAGCATTTTCAAATCTTTCAGTGAATCCAGCAAGACCCTTACCAGAGTCTCCTTGCAACAGAAAAATCAAAGCCAACCAATGAATGCTGACACTTCCTCTTGCATTGGCCTATTTTTTGCCCAGTGAGACCCCTTAATAAAGGCTGAAGCGAGTGGATGGAGCCAGGAGAAGTGTAGTGATTTCACCACTGGAGCTACCACCAAAGACAAAAAAAGCCAGTAGATGATTTAATCCTGAAGCACCTACCCAAACCTAAAATATCAGTTGTGGGTGTTATTGCCAGAGTGAAGTAGATGCTGGAAGCCTGAACACTACATCTCCAGGATCCTGGCTGACAGATCCTTGTTCCCAAGCTCCCAGATCCAACTACCAGCCATGTCTGTTAGACGAGCTCTCATTTACTTTGATGTCACTTTCATTTGTTTAACATGACGAAAAATGCAGTAGGAGGAGCAAAATCAGCGGGCAATTTAACGCACCAGCATGCAACCACAATAAAATATCATTTTTGGGTGGACTGACCTTGTATAAGGGTTTTGACATGCTGTGGACACATGAGGGCAGTGGCGTCACAAGGGGGGTGCGGGGGGTGTGGCCCGCACCCGGGTGACACCATTGGAGGGGTAACACCAAAATGACTTACGGTCATTTTGGTGTCACCCCCCTCTGAAAATTCAGGCACTCAGTCAAGGACCGAGAGCTTGACAGTTGCTCGAGAGAGGAGGGGGCCTGGCGGCATACCTTATCCCGCCAGGTGGCGTCCCCTCCTCTCTCTGCCTGCGTCCCTTACCAAGATGGCCGCTGGCAGGTAACAGCCGTACTGCGCGTGATGTAATCATGCGCATGCACAATGACATCACTGCAGGGTGTCACCCGCTACTTGCACCGGGTGTCACCCTGCCTCGGGGGTCAAAAAGTCATCCCTGAGAGAAACAAGGTGTAAAGAGCCTGCATGTGACCTGAGCCCACTCCACCACATACAATTGGCTAGCCTCTGTGTGATTCACTTTTCCCCATAGCCTGTGGCCTTCTCCCAGTGATAGTGCTACAATGTATCATCTCCAGCAATAATGAATAGCACTATAACTAAGCTCCAAAAAGTAAAACAAGTAAATGGCAATACCACTTACCCCCAGCAAATATCCTAAGAGAATTTCACATTTGACCTACACAACCCCTTTAAGCAACTACTTCATCTTATATTAAACATGAAAACAGTGCAAAATATCTGCCAGAACGGCATGGATTTTTTTTCTGCGATGTGGCAAAGACACAAAGAAGTCAACGACACAACGAAAGGCAGCTGAAATCTTGCAGGCTCCTGCACTGTATCTAGCAACCCTGGGGCCCGGCCTGTCTCTGTGCAAGGCAGCAGTACAGCAAGGCCTGCAGCTGATAACACTGTAATAGTCCTCCTTTGAGGACTGAGGCTCCTGTGTGCTGATTACTCATTTATCACACCTGGCAGCCCTGCTAAACTATAATTACTCTTCCGTTATCCGGGTGCACTGTCATGTCCGGGAGAAGAGGCTCAAGCCTAGGCAAAGGCTCCAGCTAATGACACATCCCCCCCACCTGACAAGCATTTGAAGGTTTTATTGTAAATATTCAAGATACAAGACATCTGAGATTCCCTTTTTAATTATAAAAAAAAAAAGGAAGAGTTTTTTCCGGAAATCTTCGTCCTCCTCCTTCGTTACCACTCCTGACAGGGAAAAAAAATAGCAAGGAGGATTTCGGTTGTGTTATCCATTCGGTGTTACCGCCAGTAGCCTTGACTTCATTTTCTCTTTGTTAGCAGAAATCCTGGCTGCGGCTCCAATATCTTGGTGCAATTATCAGACACGAGGCATGTGAACTTTGTAATTTAAACACATCACTTTTCCCACAAAAGATACATTTCCAAACCAAAATAAGGACCACTTATGCATTTATATGAAGAAGATTACATGTGGGAACTGCACAGTGCACAGATGAAATGACCAACTTCCCTGGAAAATAAAGATTTTTTTTTCTCAGAGCCAGACTAAGGAGTAGACTGTATTTTAAAAAGCAGAAGGAAACCGGTGTGTATTTGTGCATACGTCTTTGTGAATAGCCTTTGAAACAGCTCCAGCTTTTAGCACTGTGTAAGCCATTTTCACATAGTAGTGAACCTCGCCTTTGAAAAGGTTTTTTGAAAAATTGTTGCGACAAAGTGTTGCACATGTGCAAACATTTTTTAACGGTTCACAAATCAAGATAGTTTTTTCCCAGTCTTTAGCAACCAGAGTAAGGCCTTCACTTTTAATGACTCTTAAAGCATACCTGAAGTGACATTTGTGCCCAAAAAATGGCAAAGGACTAATTACCAGTACGGTGCATGACACTAATGCAAAGAGAACTTCATCCAGGACCGCCACCAGCATTCAGAAGAGGATGAAAGTCCACCTCCATCCAGATCTGTTCCACCTTCAACCCTCTGCCATGGTGCCACAGCTGAAGTTTGAAAGGTAAGTCTCTTATGTAAAGGGGAGACTCGGATGTAAAGGAGGCTTCTGATATGAAGAGGGTTTGTGATGGGATGATGGGATGGGGGTTCCTGATGTGAAGGGGAGACTCTGATTTCGAGGTTGGAGACTCTGATAAAAAGGGGCACTCCTGATTGAGGGGGCGGGGAATCTCTGATGTGCAGGGGGTACTCTGATGTGAAAAATGTGGAGTTCTAATGTAAAAGGGGGGAGTTCTGATGTAAAGCTGGGGGGCCCTAATGTGAGAGTGGCTACAGATGTGAAAGTGGGCTTCTTACATGAGGTGGGGTGCCTGATGTGAAGGTAGGACTCTGTTGTTAGAGGATTTGAGTTGAAGGGGGTTCCTGAAGGGAGAACCCCTTCTGTTTTTGTTTTTGTTGTTGTTTTTGTGTGGGGTTTCCCCTTAAAATCAATACCAGACCCCTATCTAGGATAAGGGTCTGGTATGGATTTTGTTGGCAACTATATGTCAAATTGTTTTCACTTTTTAGACTCGAGTGCCGTGATATTTTGCATACCTTAAAAGGGTGCAATGACTGAAAAAGTTTGAGAAATCCTGTCTTAGATGATCTCACACTGCACATATACTGTTACAAGGCTCAAACACAAGAGTGCCTAGGCAAAGGAAGTGCATTGCTAATTTAAGGTAAAGGGTAAAATTTTAAGGTACTGTTCAGGAATTAACATTTCTAGGTATTTTCTATAAGATAGCATACAGATAGAATAAGATAGAAATCTTCGCCTTCTGAGTTTGGATCCACTGTAAAGTTGACTTATGACCTCATATGTGGTGCAGTACTAAATTACATGAGCATCTACACTTACACGCAGTGGCGTCACAAGGGGGGTGCGGGGGGTGCTGCCCACACCCGGGTGCCACCATTGGAGGGGTGACACCAAAATGACTCACAGTCATTTTGGTTTCACCCCCCTCTGAAAAGTCAGGCGCTCGGTCATGGACCGAACGCCCGACAGTATCAGGAGAGAGGAGGGGACCCGGCGGCATACCTTATCCCGCCGGGTGACTGTCCCCTCCTCTTTCTGCCGGCGTCCATTACCAAGATGGCCGCCGGCAGGTATCAGCATACTGACGCGCGTGCGCAACAACGTCATCGCGCACACGCGTGGTGACGTCACGCACATGCGCAGTGACGTCTCGGCGGGGTGACACTCGGTTACCACTCCGGGTGTCATCCAGCCTCGGGACACCCCTGCTTACACGTTTCCCTTAGTCCCTCTGTAACATTCCACAAAAACCTGTTGATCCTGTAAGTGAAGTCCACCCATACAGCTTCCTGTGATGGAGTGGCAATGATGCTGCACTGCTCCTGAATTCAGAACAGAGTTGCCTCTCTCATATAGGCTGTGTCTGCTTGCACCATCATAGGATAAGAAAATATTGCACTGGTTGTAGCTATCAGCATTGTCAGGCCTATAGCTTGTCAATCAGCTCCTGGCCACACCTAGTCCTGCCCACTATTTTAAGGATTGACAGCACTACCTCTGTTGCTGAAACCTTCCAGCTTTAAAAGGACTCTGCCACCATGCATTTCAACAGCAATCTTCCCATAAGTTTATATGTACTTTTAACATATTGTATGTATGTAATTTACCGGTAAAAGCTTTCATCCTAAAGTCCTAAGATTACTGCTGGGCACCACCATCTTGAATGTTATGACAGCAGCTCCAGCAGACTTAGAGCTGTCACTTAAGGGACACTCCATAGTATCCCCCTTTGCTCCTCCCCTGACAGTTAAAGCAGACCTTTACACTCAAACATAAAATTGTACCAATGCATCCCTCTATGTGTGATGATTAATAATACCATAGACAGGTCAGGTATAAAATGCTGTGATTTTGAAATACTTACACTTGCAGAGCACTCACTTCCTGCTTTGAAAGTGCACATTACTTCAGTTTACCAACGCAATGCACACTGGTATTGCCTTGTCATCAGCAGAGCATTCCTGGGAAATATCACGAGATCTCAGGGAAAGGCATTTTCCTCTCCTGAGATGATGTGCATAGTCACATGTTCTAGTCACATGTCTAGTCACAAGTGCCAGTAATCCAGTAAGAAAAAGAAGAGCTAGTAATCTGCCCTTAGTAAACATGCCCACTGTCAGAAGACTGGGGAAGAAAAGAGAAATAAGGTATGCAAAGTATACAAAGCCAACAATTATCTAGAAGTATGTGCTTGTAGATTGTCATTACTAAACATTTCTAAAGGTGTGTTGTTATTTTAAAGATATGGTGTAAAGGTCCGCTTTAAATAAAACAAATTCTGTAGGGATATGAGGGGAGGGACAGAGATGCTGGGCCAGCAAAGACAGTAATTAGACACTCCCAAAAGAGGAGAGGGCTATAGAAATTGACTCTTCTAATGTAGTCTAATTTTCTAGCATGTTCAAAGGCACATTACAACTCATTATAAAATAATTTATGGACAGGAAAAACACTGTAGGTAAGCATTTTAAATACTCAACTTTTGGTGCTTTTACCTGCAATTGTTTTTAGTTAGTGTCTTTTTTTTTTTAGGTACAGAGGACAATCCATAAAGAACTTCAGCTGACAAAGAGCGCTTTCTTCGGCGCCCAAAACCCCATTTCTTATACCCAAACCTCACAGCTACCAAGCCTGGCGTTTAACCACTTGCCGTCCGCCCGTTGTAAAAAAACGGACGGACGGCACTGCAGCATTGGCGGGTTGCCGTCTCCAGACGGCATTTTTTTTCTGCTCGCGCGCGCCCCCTAGCGGGCACGCACGGGCAGAAAAGACCCGACCAATGCAAACACCCGTTACCGGGTGTTTCACATATAAACGATCGGCGGCTCCATAGCCCGCCGATCGTCTATATGTGCTTGTTTTTTCGCAAAAACCTGCTTCATCAGCTTCATCAGATCTCTGCTTCATCAGCTTCTTTTGGGGTCCACAGGTGACATTAGGGGTCCTAGAGACCCCTAGAGGACCTGTCAGTGTGCCTTTGCTATTATAATAGCAATAACAATAAGTGCAAAAAAAATATATATAAATAAAAAAAATAAAAGTAACATATAAAAAAGTAAAATAAAATAAAAGTCACATATAAAAAAAGTGAAAAAAAACCCCCA
>NW_017306479.1:591725-626280 GCF_000935625.1 Nanorana parkeri | reverse complement strand
ATTCATTTCAGTACAGCGCTGCATGACGGAATAAATGTCAGTCAAAGTACCGCAGCGCTGAATACTGAAAAATGGCCTGGATGGGAAGGGGGTTTAACCCCGCGGATGTCAACTGGTTAACCTTTGTGTAAAATAGACAAAAGTTTCCATCATGTAGATATGCAGCATTTAAAAGGGTCTTTTTTTTTTTACCCTTGAGGCATAGACATTGAAGAACCATAAATTTGTCAATAAGGCAAACGATATAGTTTTCTAGTTCATTTAGCTTGATCCACAAACGTGACTTTGCCGTGTGCTTCTAGTGAAGGTAAGTAGGCGTGGTTGCAGTGAAACTAAACAATAACAATTAAGAAGTTAGTTTGTGACAGGCAATTATCTGGCTAGCGAGTTCAGTTACATCACAAAACCAGATGGTCTCACGGTTCATCCTTCAAGCTTAAAGGGTCAATGAGTACAGCAAGGAAAAATGCAGACTCTCAGGGAGCCTGTCCTGTGGCTAAAACGAAGATCAGCTTTGATATCAGGGAAAGAAGATCTCAAAACATACAGTAGGTTGTGGCGCGTGTTGCTTTGATAAGAGAACACACTGAGTTCTGGCTTCAGGTTTACTTGACACTTGGATGCTTTCCACCTAGACTTGGAGACCCAAAGACTGAGATGGAGATAATGTGTTTGGAATACTTAAGAGAGTGGAACCCAATCCAAAGGCCGATACAATAGCTAAACTAATTAAAATAATATTGAATGAAACTACACACTGTGGTTCCCATTGTACGATAACAAGAATCAAATGCTGCTAAAGGATTTTCTAAACGTTTCTCATGTGATTCAGGGAAGCATATCCCACCTCAACCTAACCACTGAACCATCACATTCTCAAACGATTCATCCCCACACAGCTACCTCCTCAAGTATCACTGGCCCCTCCCTTTTAGATTGTAAGCCCTAACAGGCAGGGCCCTTCTTACCATCTTGTCTTGAATTGTAAAGTGTTGCGCAAACTTTTGGCGCTATATAAATCCTGTATTATAATAATAATAATAATAATAGTTGCTTCTTATAAAAGACACACACATTATTGCATATGGCATGTGGCAATGCACAACCAATAAGAAATCAGCCTCAAGTTTGATCTGCAGTTGTAATGACTATAACCTGAACCACAAATTTTTTTATCAGAGCCCCATACACAAAGGTGTCAAATTATGGTTCTAAGCCAACGGTAGGCAACCTAGGCACTCCATCTGTGCCATCATGCCTCTGCCTCTGAAAAACATGCCTATGGCTGTCGGAGTCTTGCAATGCCTTATGGCACTTGTAGTTACACAACAGCTAAAGTGTTCTAAGCCCATGCTCTGTTAGCTGTCTTTGTATTAGCTGCCTGTTATCTGCTGCACAAATGCATTCTGACTTTGAGAGAGAAGGGCAACTTTGTAAGCCAATCACTTCACTGAATTGTACAGCGCTGAGAATCAACAAAATTAAGCTTATATTTATAGAGCAGCTATATGGCCTTATCGTGACCATACTGCTGCTTAAAAAAATGCAAAAGAGACGGATAAAAGACTAGTCACCCAGAAAAAGTAGAGAGGGCAGCATTGACTGGTTACAGGAAAACCTTGAATCGGGGCAAAGTGCAGTGTTGATTTCATGCAGAATTACATAACAAATCTGAAATGAAATTAACACTAAACTTAGGAGCTACATCGTAAAAATACATGCAAGTACCCTATTAACAAAAATTTAAATCTACTCAATTTCTAAATTCGTGCTAACACTGTCCTTCCTTCTGGAGGGTGGCTACTTTTGTTCCCCATGGTCCCTGTGTGTGTTGTAAAGTAGCCACTGCTCCAATCTCGCTCCCGTGATGGTCTACAATGTCACCTTTAGTTTGCTAATTTGTATTGAGATTGTAGTCCATCAAGGGAGTTAGCTTGGAGCGGTGACTACTGTACAACACACAGGGACCATGGGGAACAAAAGTAGCTACCCTCCAGAAGGAAGCACAGTGTCAGCACCAATTCAGAGATGATTTGAGGATCTACAGCTGAGTGACACACAAGTAAGATACATTTTTGTCAATAGTTAGATACTTGAATGCATTTTAAAGATTTAACTCCTGATTTTGACAATTGATTCCAAGGGGCTGATCTATAAACGCTCCGTCCGGCATATAGCTGGCCAAATGCCATGCTCCTTGGCTCCATCTAGTGGCAGGAATGCCATGCAAATGGCATCTGCCCCGCTATACACTTGGCAGAATGTTTAAACATCAACCACCAAGTTATACGTTTTCTTTTGCCAACCTGATGGCCACTGGAGACAAAAAGGCCCTTTTATTTTCCAAATCGGCCTGGTCAGAGTTTGCACAAGGCTAGGCAGCCTGGCCCCACCACCATGTAACAATGCTTAAACGATAGCTGAATTTCATACAGCTATAGTTACCCACCAAAGTCTATCGCCTTCTCCCAAATCCAGGTTCTGCATCCAGAAGGAAGCCCCACAGCTTCTGATGCCAACTCTTCAACTGGTCCCTGTGCATGTACAGAAAAATGGGCATTGAGAAGTATTTCTCCTGGCTCTGGCAAGTGAATGGTGCAGCAGGGCAGTTTTTACATAGTTAGGTTGAAAAAAGACACAAGTCCATCGAGTTCAACATATAGAGATAAGAGTAGAAAAAAAAAAGAAAGAAAAACCTATAGAAAGAAGAAAAACCTTTGACAAAGCAAGTCTCAGAAGGGGCCAGTTCATTTTAAAACCAAGCAGCAATGGCAGATCTTTTCTATCCACTCAAGTTCACTTTAAGTCTCACATAGCAGAGCTAATAATTTGATTTAGAACTAAATAAACGTGTGTAAAACTAAATGCCTCTCGACAGCTACCGCCAATAATTTTTTGTATTAGTTTAACTAATTCTATATCCGCCAGCAGGAAGGAGAAAAAAAATACTCCCAAAAAAAAAAATGATTCGCTTCCCATCTCTATTTTCTCTCCTCTGTCAGAGATTCTCAGGAGTCGCTCGGCATACAATGCAACGCACAGCTAACCATATAATTGATAACTCCAGTCTATTCACTGTGGGGATCTGTCAGTGCATGTCTAAAGACACATAGAAGCAGGCACACAATATGAAAATGAACTGAAAAGAGACTGATTCACAGAGAGTTTTGATGGTTAATTGCCTGAGCCGTGTTATGTGCGCTCGCACAGATTTCAGCGGAGAGAGAGGGCCTCGCTCTGCTATGACAGGTCTATTTAGAAAGCTCAGACCTCACTTCAGAAGTTAATTGCTGCATGCCAGAGTCAGATTTAAATTATCTGCATATGAGAGGAAAAATAAGAAGCAGCAAGTGAATGCAGCTTGCAGAAAGTGACAATGCCGGAGCCTTAGAGCTTGTCAGAGTGGTTTAAACCCTTTGCAATGTCGATACTATTGCGCGGTGACATATGTTATTACTTTTATCGCTGCGCGAACAAATTATCTGCACAGTGTTCTGAAAAATGTTGACATTAGAGTAAATATACCTTATATAATCCGTGACACTGCTGGAATGAAACGTTTTTGTATTTAACACTGTTAGCCTGCTGTTATTTGAGAAAATTGGCGTTAACATTTTTTTAACTCGGCTAAGAGCTGTGCACACTAATGATTGTTGGCAGGATGATGGAGTGCTGGAGGTTACCTGTAAGAAAATAAGACTTTATTATATTGCTATTCCCAGCAGAAGAGAAGGTAACATGGGTACCGGCCCTTCGTACCTGGCAGTGTTAGGGTCCAGTGTTGGATCCCTACATGGGACACCATCTGCATTAACTTTGCATGTTCTTTTTGTGTTTAAGAGTCTGCTTTAGGTATTCCATTTTCATGCATAGCCCAAACATTTTTTTTTAATAGGTTAAGCATGTTACGCTGGCTTTCACTGCCAAGAACCCAACACCAGGCAGTTTTTGGTGCCCAGAACAAGTCAAAAAGTAAAGTAAAACACCACAATTTCCCCCCACATGCTCTGATCCCACCCGACCTTCGCGGTATACTGATCTTAGGGTAACGGGAGGACGCTAGTTTGTGTCCTCCCGTTACCCTAAGGAGAACTATGGGGAAAAACACTGACCCCATAGTTCTCCTTTAAAGCTCTAAAGCCATAAAACATAACCCATTTAATAAACTAACCCTAAATACTTAATCCTCAAAAGATAATTGTAGCTTTACAGGTTTTCTTAAAAATGAATGAGAATTTTGTTGAGCATTAGTAGCCCAGCTGGGACACATTTTATAAAGTGGTTGTGCAGCTAAAACCGAAGAAGATCATGGACAGGTAATTCCAAGTAATTCAGGGATTTGAGGGGGTGGTGGGGGGAGGTGAGGTTATTTAAATGATAACTGTACTGTAACCCTTAAGCGAAACCTTTTGTTTTAGTTTTGGATATAGTAGAGAGGGTTTAGAACCCCTGTCAGACATTTATAGTGTTGTGGAAATTTTATTAGGATGTGTTTTTAGTGTATTGTAATGTTTTGTCATTAGTCTCTCAGTGTCTCGGTAAATAGACGCTGGGGGATTAATCCATTGGAGGAGATTTCTTATGCGCAGCGGAGCAGTGTGTTCTTGGCGAATGTATGGACGCCGGCTGGGGCCCCCCGTGCAATGCATGGATTTATTGGCTTGCGTGGATACATTTGTCTTGAACGCAGTATATGAAAGGAACGTGCGTTTGTTCTCTCTGGGGTGCCTGATCAACACGCTTGAGATGATATAACGTTGTCCCTGTGAATGAGCGCGCATGAGAATCCTAGTGACGTTATGTGGCATTGCTCACTGAGCAACGCTGGATAAAGTCACTCCGGTGGTCATTGATTGTTACTACATGTGATTTGTTAGCTGACTCCTGTTCACTTCCTGTCTGACATCACTTCCTGTCTCGCTGTTTGAGACACCCCTTCCTGTCTGACATCACTTCCTGTTGGGCAGGTATAAACAATAAACATACCTGTGTTCAGGTCTCTTAGCATGGGATTAACGAACAAGCAACATCTGTCTCCTGACTCTACATGACTCTATAAAAGGGGATACTTCCAGTCCTTGCATAAAGGAGCGTAGTACAACGGGGGAAATTCTTTGCGTTTGGCGCAGCTTAATGCGACATGGATTTGTGCGTTGAACCAAGTGAATTTCCATAACAATAGTTGTCTGTATCCCTGACAGGGAGCTCCAACCCCCCTTCCCCATTCTAGTCATCAAAGCAGGAACAGATGGGAAATTTGCCAATGGGATGCTAGTACTGGTGACCCTGCTGACCACTCTTTGTAGGGATTTCCCCTCACTTCCTGTTGTGGTTATCAGACATGAAGTGAAGGCAAATCTCCTTAAAGGGCTACTGATAGCATAAAAAAGCTGAGGGTTATAACTCTACCTTACTCTACACAAAACTTTTTTTAAATAATACCCCTGCACTGCAAGGGTTAGGTGCTTATTTGTGCCTAGATAAAAAGAAATTTCACTCACCTGATCCTCTGAGTCAGCTTGCTCTTACACCAGTCAATTTTTCCCCCCTCTTTAACACTTTTTCTTCATTAACACTTAACCTAACAGAACCCTTAACCAAACTCTAAGCTTAATACAAAAGGTTAAGAACTCTCTTGTCAGCCACAGTATCCAAGGACTTGTAGTTTTCAGAATATAACATTTTTGTTCTTGGGTCTGAATGACATCCAACATTCACTGAGCAAAATATGGAGGCTGTCACTACTGACCACCTCAAATGGCTAGTCACCTGCCTATCATTCTAACTCACTGACCTGGCAAAAGCATGTACATCTGGACATTCAAATAATCAGACTTTCATATCTGCATTTTTTGTATGTGTTAGTGACTGCAAAAGTACTGAAACCAATGGATCATCATGACAGCCAGGCAGCTAGTGTTTTCACCAGGGGAACTAAGCAATGGGGGCCTCTATACTTCTTCAGGCACAGATTTCCTTTAAATAAATGCATCACATATCGGTCAGGTATACAAAAGTGTCTTCTTGGGCCACACTAGTCTTAACAAGGTAAAATACATCAGCCATTGGTAAGAATCAAGGCACCTGAGTCATTCTATGTGTAACCAACTCGATCAGTTGATGAATTAAAGACACTATGTTTCACTGCTAATATTATGAGTAACATCTATCTTCTGTGCCTGTTCAGCTTCTTATAGACCCTAGACTGCCTGTTTGGTCCAGAACATCAGACAAGGAAAGCCGGTGTCTGGTTTGTGTACCTATAATCCAGCAGTGCATGAAAGTAATCCTGTGTCTACAGTACACTGTTTATACTTTCCAGTCATTAGCCTTCATTATGAAACCAGCACTCTGCTTTTTTATTAGAAATAGAAGCGTCTTTCTTGATTTCAAACAATAAAGACTGAGAGACTTATGAGAATGCTGCACTACTGAGTCTATCACCATTGAAGCTGTTCCTAAAAATTAACCATATGATCCTGGCTTTCTTAACATAACGTTCAACTCTAAGTCATCTATTTCTCAGTAAATCAGCACAGTATATTGGCAAAGTTTGCATGGTTTTTGGTAAGTTAGCTCACATAAGTTCTTACAAAGGTCTCTAGTAATACAATAGGCCTTCTTGAATGCTTAAATCCTCCACATTTCCACTACAACTTCCCCAGTTCAAAAAGGTAGCCTTTATCTTGGGGAGAATAAAATTAACCTATCATTAAAAATATCTTTAAAACCCCAAAACAGCCCCACGAATCCTGGCTTTAAGCAAGCCCCTGCTTTGACTCATGAAGGGCCCATTCACACCACATCCGGATTACCTCCTGACCCAAAATGCATCCCAATGTATCCCTGTGCTATTTCTGGCCTCTGTTCATACCAGCGCAGTCTGTTGCAGACCAGACCAGACCAGAAAAATACTGCATGTCTCATTTTGTCTGGTCTGGAATGCACTGGAACTGCGTGCAGGTTCGCACCATTTTCCGCACCAGATTTGGTCCGGAAAATCGTGTGAACCTGCCCTTACATCATACTTTCAAATGGTGTGATTTAGCGGCTTTTAGTCAAGCATAACTAATCACTTTCTGAGGCGAGAAAGATGGACACCTTTTAATCTCCAAACCATAGACAAAACACAAGACTGTGGCGGTCCTCATGGAATAGATACTAGTAGTTAGTGACATTCAAATTGAATTGTTCTGTCTTGTTGAAGACATTGCATAGCTTATCCAAACCACATCTTCAGTTCTTCAGCAGAACAACTATGAAATGTCTAACACCATTGATAAGCTCCAAGCGGATGGACTACAATCTTACGTTTAGTTAGCTAGTTTGTATTAAAGTTTTATCAAGTGAGCTTGGAGTGGTGGCTACTTTACAACACACACACAGAGACCATGGGGAACAAAAGTAGCCACCCGCCCGAAGGAAGGACCGTGCCAGCACCCATTCAGAGATGATTTGAGGATTTACTGCCAAATGATGTACAAATAAGCTACATTTGTGTTACTACTTAGGGTACTTGAATGCATCTTTATGATTAAAAGCAATAAGGAGGCATCGGAAAAGAAAGGGACAGGCCAAGCTGGATACCAATGCAGCGCGTTAGTGTGAACTGACGCAACGGAAAATAATGCCTTTTTTATCGTCCACCAATCATGTGGTGTGAACAAGTCCTAAAGTTGAACTAAACTATGTTTGCACGGCACATTATGGCAGACTAACCTCCAGCACTGACAGGCCAGCACTCTCTCACTACACCACTGCCCCCTCTGCTTTCTTCGCAGTCTTCTTTGATCTTCATTATTGGGGCTGCCACCAATGAAGTAATACATGACCATGTAATCAAAGATCACCTGCACTCCATACAGCCCATCACAACCTTGTAGAGATGGTGGTGCTTGTAATTATATCACGGATGGCGCTGTGCAGTCAGACTGAAAATGAGTGGATAACCAGCACACAAATGAAAGCTTGCAACATTATGTGACAGTTTAATAAAGCAGAAAGAAGAAGCGTTCATGTGTGTGCTGGTGATCCACTCATCTTCAGTAATACTTGACCATGAGTGGTGGAGTTATAGTATCTAGGTACCCAGCTCCACTCACACTATTTTACAGATGCCAAGAGTATACAGTAACCTTCACATGTGGCACAGGCAGGGAACACACACACACACAAAAAGTTCTGGTAGAAGGAAAATTAGTTTTCTGGCAGAAGAGACATACAAGTACATAAGTTCCTTCTACCAAAAAATTTACTTCCCAGCAATGTTTTTATGTTTTATTTAAGCAGTTCTGCTTTCAAAGGAAAGTGTTAAGTGCACACTTTTTTCAATATGATAAAAGGTTTGTAGTTCAGTGGTTAGAACTTCTGCCTTTCAGCACTGAGGTCCCTGGTTCAAGTTGAATTTCGGCCGGAACACTGCATGGAGCTTGTAAGTTCTTGCAGCACATGGATGGTTTCCTCCACCACTCCATGCTGGCAAGGAATTTGGCTCAAGTCTGAAATGGCCCTATTATGTGTGCATATGAAATAGGGACCTTAGATTGCAAGATTCGCTAGTTTATGTCCTCCCGTTACCCTAAGGAGAACTATGGTGAGTATCTCCTTTAAGTATTGCAGAAGTTGCTCTTGGCACTGACCCTGTACCCCCTGTGGTATTTCCAATTAAGAGTTGACGTCAGCTGTACAGGAGGAGACAATGCAGACAGCTCTACTACACGACAATAGGGAGGTCGCTGAGGGGCCCCATGATCTACAGTTACGTCCCTGCCTTTAATAAATAAATAATATCCTTATTGACGTTCCCCTTTAACTTACACAAGACCCCTACAATCACACATTTTTCACTGTAAGTACACCAATAGGTCAGTTTCACATTGACAGTAATTAGAATGGGTCTATCGGTGCCTCTGTATCAACATTAATGCACAAAGTAAATACGTTGTATTTGGACTACACACTACAAAGAGACCAAGAGAGGTAGAGAGAGGAGGAGGGAGAAAAAAAAAAGCTTTCTAAATTGGGCCCTGTGGAGAGGCCTGGAAGCCGCAGTACATGAAAAAGATCTTTGTGAAGCAATTGTGTTATTCCTCCCTTTATCACCTTGCCATTCCTCAGCTGCATCCACCAGGGAGAGCGAGTATCCATTTCACAATGTGACAGGCCTGACTCCTGTAAAGTAGCTTAATTACTCATTATGAGTTTCCATCAACAGAAGCTCTGCTCTTTGCTTCTGTAATAAGGGCTGTTATCTGTACTCGGATTATCATTCGGGAAGGAAAAGGCTGCTCGGGTCTCACATTTGCAAAAGAGAAGGGAATACGAACACAAGATTTTCTTTATTTATTTAAAAGAAATGGCACTGTGTCTTTGATCCCAGAGGAGAGACTGGCCAATCTGCCTTGCATTAATAAAGGGGATCATAAATCAAGTCCGACGTCTTTTAAATATAAAAATATGTACGTTGGTCTGTAGGCGTGACGCGCAACATTTTCTTTTTACGTGCGCCAGAGAGTTTGTTCTTGAGTCAACCCTCTATCTAAAAATGTGCGTAAATTATGTTTACATGGAAATGCTCAGGCCATGATTAAAGAAATTAAATAAAGGAACATTTATTTCTAAGAGCTTCAGCTTTATGGCTTTATGGAGAATTTTTCCTTAAGTGACTAAGATGGGATTTCAGTATTTTTACTTGTGCCATATTTCCATGATTGGATCTCATACATAGACTCTAAAGTTTTCCTATAAAATCTATTAATTGAAGGCAGTGCAAATATCATCCTTGTGGAATGACTGCTGGAAGACATTTGTAGATCATATTGCTTGTAAATTGGTTTGTATAATATATACTGCCTGGCCAAAAAAAGTCACCACCTGGATATAGCCAAGGGAATAGGTAAGAGCCTTCTATTGGATAATAGGTCTAGGTTCAGCAACATTATGTACCTAAAAAATGAGGTCAGCAGCCTACCTGAATATACTGACTGACCACATTTTTCCATCAATGGATTTTTTCTTCCCTTATGGCTGAGGAATATTCCAAGATGACAATGCCAGGATTCATCAGGCTCGCATGAGACCTCATTTTCACACATGGATTGGCCACCACAGAGTCCAGACCTTAACCCCATTGTGAATCTTTGGGATGTGCTGGAGAAGACTTTACCCAATGATCCGACTCTCCCATCATCACTACAAGATCTTAGTGAAAAATTAATGCAACTCTGAACGGAAATAAATGTTGTGACATTACATAAGCTTATTGAAACGATGGCACAGCAAATGCATGCCGTAATCAAAGCTATAAGTGATCCAACAAAATATGAGAGTGTGTGACTTATATTTTGGCCTTTATTTATTATAGCCATGATTAAAAATGTTACACATATTTGCATTTTGTTCCTAGTCAGGTAAATATGATTATTTGCATATGATTTTTTTTATTTTAATATTTTTTCATATGCAGCCAGAAGGAGGAGATCTTTTAATACACTTATAGTTACTGGGCTCTTATGCCTGTGCTCAACACCACTTTAGAGCAATATATTTACCTGTCCCACTGAGATCTACCATGTGTGGTCTATAGTGATGAGCCTAGGCATAGTGTGAACCAAGGTCCTCTGAGTTCGCCAAGTCCACTCAAAACTGTGGCTGCCACACTCTCTTCCCAGCCCAATCAGTTGCAGGGAGGCACATTGCCCGCCCCACATCTATATGTCACAAAGGGGAGGGGAATGCCCCTGCCACAACGTCCCCCATTGATCACGCGGGGAGTGGTTGTCACAGTTTTAAGCGGGATTGGGCGAACTCAGTCAACCTGGGTTTGTACCAAGCCCAAGCTCATCTCTAGTGGTCTGAGCTTCTTTCGAAAACCTTCACTGTCAGGTCTGGGTCCTCCAACGCATGCTATCACCTTTGATTCCAGTAAAAAGTCCCTACGCTGCTCATGATGGCAAAATACAAGCTTTGAGTTAAAATGAATGAAGTGTGCGATGCATGCGGAGCATTACACAGGTTTCTAGGTAGAACCAGTGCAGGGAAGAGGATTCCGCAGGGCAAAGATCTCAGTGGATGGGGGAAAGGTAAAGCTGGCCATAGTACTGCTGCATCGGGAGAAACTCTAACTGTGAGTGGCCCTGCCAGCACCACCCGATGCATATTGGGATTTGTAGTTTCACCACAGCTGGAGGGCTTATATTTGACTACACTTGGTATAGAATGTCAATTACGTGAAAATTCTGGGTCTATTGGGGCTACTGACATCACATCCAAGATGGGCGTGTACAGCAGCAGTCTCAGGGCTTTTGGATGTCTATACATGGGAGGATTTTGCAAGTAAATAAAATGGATAAATATACACATACAATCTTACACAATCTTATACGAGAATTGTTGATGAAATGAGTGGTCTTTGGACAGGGTCTTTTTTAACCTAAACCCAATCCTTAATTTGTATGTAAACCCTAACAATGCATTTCTCTTTTTTGCTTTGTTTTAGCCTTTTGTTTTGCATGCGTATAAAACATGATGGTTTATGGGACCTTAGACTACTGTAGCGGAGGGGGAGAGAGGCCCCAAGGACCGGTCTATGAGAATCAGGCGAGTATAACTTTTTTATTTTTCACCCTAAACCAAAATTAGCATTTAACCCTTGCAGTGCAGGCATAGTCCCACTGCAAGGGTTAATAATAATTCACCCCGGAGTTCTGCTTCAGCTGCTCATTTTGGTCTGGGGGGGCTGGATACAGCAGATATACTCACCCGATCCTTGATCCTATGGCAGCACTAATCTCTCCCTTCCTCCTCTCCGGCTGTGGTATATCCCTTGGCGTCCTCAGGTCTTATGGGCCTGCATTAGACGTGATGAGGCTGCCAGCCCTTAGACCACCCACGCCCAGGAGAGAAGAGATTGCAGGGACCGGTCTAGCAGCCAGGGGGGACAGAGGATCACATGAGTATATCTTATTTAATCTAGCCCATAGACTAGATAACTCTTGCAGTGCCAGGGTAGCCCACTGAGAGGGTTCATTTTGTTAATTTCCGGAGTTCCTCTTTAATGATGTATTATTGATTACAGAGCTGTATTCATCTGTGCCTTTTATATCAACTTTATAAACAGAAGCTGTGCCTGAAAGTCAGGTAGAATTAGGAATCACCGGTAGGAGGTTGAAAGACGCAGCACCTTGGGTTGAAGAGAACAAACGCATATTTCGAGGCTCCTGGAAATAAATAAAGGAAGATGAGTAGGGAGAGATTTTATTTCCGTAATTAAACAGGGTGACACCTCTGCCGTGCACTGAATCTTGGGTGTAATGAAGTAAAGCTGGGCAGGGAATGTGCAGGGAATGAGGCTCGGCGGTGTTCCCTGTTCTGGAAGAGAGTGTGCTTAAACTACAAGTAGCAGGGGGCTAAGTGACACAGTGTGTTAAGTGAAGTAGCCTCTGGCTCCCATCCCAAATGCATCCAGTTTGATTATCTCCTTCTGGTATGTAGCAGACGTGTACAAACAACAAGCACTATTTTTCTCCCATCTATAAAGAGGTGTGACAGGAACCTCTGCATGCAATGCAGGATATATAAAACTCGGCACAAAGCACTTCTGTTCCCTTACTGCTATGTGATAAAATAAAACCGGAGCAGCAATAGCCGTTCTCGTCACCCGTTCATAATGAGAACCATGCCGGAGAACGATTTCTGTTTTATGATGTACCAGTCACCCCATTGTAGAAAAGTAGCATCGGAGGTGTCTGTGAAGGTTTTCCTTTACCCAGGTCATGGCATAGTTAGTAGTAGTTAGTCATATTTACCTGGACTTGTATCGTCATAGTGAAGACTTTTTGATGATCATCTAAGTGGCTTCTTAAGTTCAAATGAGTGTCAGAGGGATGTTCCTGAACTTTGTTTTAACTGATCCTCTGCTTGGATTATAAGGCAATTCAATTAGAGATCATCTGAAAGGAAACTGCTTCTGCTGCACTGTATCTTTAAAGAAGAACTCAAGGTTGTAGAAAAATTGACCCTTGAAGTGAGGCTACCCCCACACTGCAAGGGTTAACTGCTCGGTTTTCTCTAGGGGAGATAATGAAGAAGAAATACTCACTTGATCTTTGGCTGCTAGAAGGACTACCCCTGCATTGCAAGGGTTAACTGCTCGTTTTTCTCTAGGGGAGATAATGAAGAAGAAATACTCACCTGATCCTTGGCTGCTAGAATGACTACCCCTGCGTTGCAAGGTTTAACTGCTCGTTTTTCTCTAGAGGTGCTCATACACTGCACGATTCTCGTACGAGAATCGCAGGAAATCCCGCGATCTTACAAGAATCGTGCAGTGTGAATGAAGACGTGCGACCGTTTCTACTGTACGGTCGCACGTCTTTTGCCTAAGGAGCATGCTAGAAAACCAGCTGAGAATCGTACGATTTTCGGCTGGTTTTTAGCATGATCGTGAAAAACTAGCAATTAACCTGGGACTTGGGTTCAGACCATGCCTGGGCTCATCACTATAGACCACACATGGTAGATCTCAGTGGGACAGGTAAATATATTGTTCTAAAGTGGTGTTGAGCACAGGCATAAGAGCTCAGTATCTGTAAGTGTACTAAAAGATCTCCACCTTCTGGCTGCATATGAACAAAAAATAATAATATGCAAAAATGATTTACATGACTAGGAAAAAAATACAAATATTTGTAAAATGTTTTATTTTTTAGCCATGACTACAATATAGAAATAAATTACACTGCCTGGCCAAAATAAAAGTCACACACTCCATTTCGTTGGACTGACTTTAGCTTTGATTACGGCACGCATTATCCATGGCATCATTTCCATAAGCTTATATAATCGTACAAGATTTATTTCCTTCCAGCGTTGTATTAATTTTTCACCAAGATCTTGTAGTGATGATGGGAGTCGGACCACTGTGTAAAGTCTTCTCTAGAACATCCCAAAGATTTTCAATGGGGTTAAGGTCTGGACTGGTGGACAATCCATGTGTGAAAATGATGCATCATGCTCCCTTAACTACTCTTTCAGATTTTGAGCCAGATGAATCCTGGCATTGTCATCTTGGAATATGCCCGTGCCATCAGGGAAGAAAAAATCAATTGATGGAAAAACCTGGTCATTCAGTATATTCAGCTAGACAGCTTACTTCATTTTTTTGGGGACATAACCTAGACTAATTATCCAATGGAAGGCTCTGACTTATTTGCTTAGCTAAAGACAGGTGGTGCCTTTTTTTGGGGGCCATCCATGTAAATTTTAAAGTTCATAGTGAAGGGCATATGTGCACTTTAAAAATAAAAATAAATGGACTAAAACATATACAGTATCCTTTTATAGGTGGCCAAAGACATAATTACGGCCTCTAGCAGAGAAAAGTCTTATCATACACAATCTGCCACCATGAACCACTCAGATGCCTGATACCCACATAGACATATCCCGCTCCCCCACCTTGGCAGAGCAGAATTCTGTCAATGACGAAAGATAAGGTCACACAAACCACAGCTCAGTGTTATCATGGCTACTCCCTGACTATTTGGCTTGCCATTTACAGATTACACAGTCACCCTTGAAGCCCACCCAAACTTTTGTGTTGTCATGCATGCTGCAGAGTAGATAACAGCCTGGCCTGTCAACCCATTCATTCTTAGCAACGTTAATACAGAGCTCTTCTAGTTTGATTTTTTTTTTTTTTTAACAAGAATGTTAACTCATTCACACAACTCCTAAAAATACTTATATGATCTCATCTGACAAACAAATGTATATATATACACACACATACTGTGATGTTCGGGGATATTAGCACATAGGGTGAGCGTTTAAGAATGCAGTCTACTCGCAATATCTTCGGTTTAAGGGCTCGGTAGCCCACTTTTATTCAACACAAAGTTCATATATCCATCTTGGATACCCTCGCAGGGGTTGTTCAGCGTGACATTCATGAAAGGCTTTAAAGCAACTTACAATTAGAGGAACTCATTGGCTATATTCATGTACCAGGCACCTGTACACGCCACAGTACAGAGTGTAGTGGAAAAGGACAGCACTTGTCCCATCCACTTGAATTATTCTGCATTGGTGAATGAACAGGTCCATAGTGTTTAGTCTCCCATGGGATAAATGAACCCTACTAGCTTGTGGCAGGCTGGATTTTCTTAAATGGATCTTCTAAGAATTTCTTATATAAATAACAATTATGTGTGTAATAAACTCTGGGGCTCATTCACACTATTGGGCTTTAAAAAGATTCACTCATTTTTGGTGGGGTTTATATTTTTTTAAAGTTAATTCAAATCCTGAATACATTGTATTTTTTAGGCAGGTTACCTGATGGGGACAACAATGGATCATCTCTGCACAATATGTGTTGAAATGGCCATACAATGTAACATTTCTTTCATTTGGCCTATAGACTGAACAAAAAAACATATAACAGATTCCTCCTGCTGTGTCCTTTGTATTCTGACAGCAGCGGGCGTGCTTCTGTCACAATACTCAAACAGTAATGGAAGCTGATTGGCTGTAGTCACTGATTGGTCAAGATTTTCTTGGAGGATTTCAAAGGATTCCAGACAGAGGGGTGCCGACTGACCAGAATTTACACAAAGTATGGCTAGCTTTAGTCTCCATTACAAGCCTGTGTGACAAGGTGACACTGCAGGAGCACAACAGGGAAAGAGGAACAGGGCACTTAAAGGAGAACTATGGGCTCAGGGCTTTTCCCCATAGTTCTCCTAAGGGTCATGGGAGAACGCAAACTAGTGTCCTCCCGTGACCCAAAGCTCAGTATACAGCGAGCTACAGCTTGCTGTATACTGAGACGCCGCAGCTGGAACGGATCCCGACATTGCTGTCGAGATCCACCCAGCTGCAGGATTGATAGCTGGCTTTGCCTATCCAGAGGCAGAGCCAGCTGTGCATGCTCCCTCACCCGTCTGTTCCACCAGTCAGCGCTGGAGGATCGGACAGGGGAGGGGGGAATCCGTGCAGGGAGCCGTGAGTGATAGCCACGGCTCTCTGCAGAGATAGATCGAGAAGTGAGCAAGCAACGGTATGTGTTCGCTCACTTCCTGATCTGCTGAGCGGACCTGTGACAGTTTCATTGTCACCGGTCGGCTCAGATTATGAGGCTGAGTGAAAATCACTCACCTCATAATTCTCCTTTTAAGCCCCATAATAAGAAGTGCCCCCAAAAGGTTCATGGCAGGTTTACCTTCTATTATATTATTGAAAGTTGTAGTAAAAATAACACATGCACTGGGTTGATGCACTGGGGTGCCATTGTCAATGAATAGCGCTGCAATTGGCTAACATACATAATGTGTTTTAACTAGCTTTACAAAGCCTGCCAAACTATGCTTAAAAAATAAATTTAAAAAAAATACTTACATCAGCCCTGGGTTCCAAAGCTTCCTGGAGGCGTGGGTGACCGCTGCCTGCCAGGAAAGCTGAGTGTTCAAAGTCCTGTGAGAATGTGTCCCCGCCCACTGCAGAAGCACGTTCTTGCAAGACTTTCCTATGAGGCCGTGGTGAGGCACAATTATGTCACCTACTTTTCCTCAAAGCGCCAGAAGTCGGGCAGAGGTAAGTAATTTTTGTATGTCAAATTTTTTTTTTCAGGCTTTTTATAGCTCTACGAGGGAAGAGGGGCTTCCAGGAAAGCGGACCTTCCGTTTTCATAGAGGTCTGCTTTATCATGTTAAAGTTTCTATGAGCTTTTAGTGAGTGGGTTTATATGTACTTTATGTATATATTTGTTTGATGCATTTTCATATACCGTATTTTTCCGTCTATAAGACGCCCCCATGTATAGGACGCACCCCACTTTTCTTACCCAAAATTCAGAAATCAATATTCTCCATGCTCTTTTGCATAACTGATTACATCCAGCTGCTTACTGGTACCAGTATTTTTTTTTGTTTTCTGACATTTTTATGGGCTCCCTGTTGCACCTGGGGCACTGGCTACACGCTCTCCGCAGCATCAGCTGACGTCAGGTACATAAGGCTCATGATTGGAGGAAACCTGTTAGCTTGTCTCTGCAATCGGAAGTTTCACTCGTGAGGCTAGTTTGCAGAGGTATCGGCAGTTTCGCAACGTACAGTTCTCCTCTCGGCCCCCCGTGTATAAGACGCCCCTCCATTTTTAGGTAAATATTTTAAAGAAAAAGTATAGTCTTATACACGGAAAAATACAGTAAATATCACAGTGGGGGGGGGGGGAAGGTTGCTGGTTTTTGTGTTAAAATAGTGCTACAGATATCACCTAAAGGGTAAAAAGTCCCGGTAATGTGTAACTTGCAGCAATTTCGAATCATACCGTCTTTGTAATTAAATTACCCTTCTTTTCATGATTTGTTATTGATTTTTTTCCCCAAAAAGGCAGTTTCCTAAATCAGGCACTTTCCATGTGGAAAATATGAGTTCTGCTCCTTTTTCCAAGTATTCCAAGTATAACAGGGAAATGACAAATTACCTTGCACAAATACGATTCTTGCTACACTTTTTCACATCAGTCAATAAGAATATTTACTTTCTAAACTGGCTTTTACACTTAAATAAAAAGCAAAAAGTGAGAATTATTTGCTTTCCAGTAACAACGGTAAGTTAAAAAAAAAAAGAAGAAAATTAAGGAAAAATTTTATTGTATTTAAATATTTTACCTTATTAAAAATAACCCTTATTACAATTATTCTGAGTAATGTGCTCTGTAATATGCAATATTTTAAAAGACACTCAGATGTGGTAACTGACATTTCAGTTTTGGCTGGATACAGTTTTAGGCTACAGTTTTTCTGTGTTATTGGATTGACATTTCATTTGCAATTTGATGTTCCGCTGACAGGGTGGGGGAGCGGGCAATGGGAAACAATGTACAAGCATAGCCATCCAGAGCTTGAAATTTGTATACAACATTTAGACTGATGTGCCACACAATTTGTCAACTGCACACATGTGTACTGAGCCTTTTAAATTTAGATCTGGCCAATTTGAAGCAAAACTGGGGTATTTTTGCATACATTTTAAACAATTAGAGTAGTGATATAGATTTAAAACAACTATAACATTTTAATAATCATAATAGTTTTCTATGATTATTATGATTATTATAATAGTTGTTATTATTATTATTTCAATAGTACTACTACTGCTACTACTACTACTAATAATAGTAATAAAAATCATTTCCAGAAGCTAACCAATGGTAGCCCATATTTGTTTTTTTAAACTGACCTCTTTATTCATAAAAAATGTCTATGCTAAAATGACTCCTGGTTTGCGGTTCCCTTAGGAATGCCCAGAGTAACTGAATTCAAAACCTAGGCTATTTTCTGTGTCTCGACTTTTCTGTAGAAGTAATTGGACCTAACCATTTGTTTTAATGCTAGTGTCTCATCTAGTCACTAATTTTTTCAAAGACTAGCGTTGGTTTGGCTGGGTGAAGTAGCACTCAGGGGAGCAGGGATGAGTCAGCGGCGCGCTGGTCAGGCAAGAAGAGCTCCAGGTGGGGTTCTAATTTAGGGGCAGGCACCTCTAAGCATCATAACATGTAGTTGTACTATGGATCATTTAAAGTCACCTGTCCCTTTAAGAAAAAGTATTGGTAATTGGTATCGGCAAGTACATGAGGGGATGTACTTGTACTTGGGCGTGAAAAAGTGGCATCGGGACATCCCTAATTATCACTAAGCAGTAGTACTAAGCAAAAAGCACAATCTGCACTTTAAAGTGACCACATTCACTTTTATGCACAAACAAGGTAACAAAGTATAAAACAACAAAAGTAACATGATGCAGGAAAAAACAAAACCTAAAAGAGACATTGGAAAAGATTTCCTTTATTGAATATTATATTGAATATTATTATTGAATATATTTACTTATTTATAATATACTTTAATATTTTGCTTAAAACCTCGTTTAACCATGACTAAATATTACTGAATACCTATTTGTTTAATGTTTCTCATAAAGATCTCCTTTAACCATAACAAAACATGAGCCTGTTTCAGTGAAATGATGATATTAAAGCCGTACATCAATATAAATAATTGAAGCGCATGCTAATATATGATATATGAATGCCACAAAGTCATACATCTATACATCTTCTTCATGTCAAGAGTTTTACAAAGGCCCGCAGGCTTGGTTCCTACCAGTGCATCCGCCAGTAACCCAAACTACCAGGCCTGACTTAGCGGAATCCTGGAAAGGTAAGCGTCAATATGTCTTCTGGCAGCAGACCCTCCAGAACTTGCTATTTAAAAGGTAATTATGGTAAATGTAAGTTGATACTGGTTGACGGGAGTTTAGCAGGGTTATTTTTAGAGCATGCGTCAGACAGTGAGGCTGAAGAAAAAAAAGGAAGAACGTCTGACACAAAGATGCATTTTTGGACCATTTTTAATATGTGACTGTGTCCTGCTGTGTCCTGAAATACTTAGCAGTCTTTCAGGTGAAGTAGGAGTGAGGAAGTGAACATTATTACAAATCCTCTCCATTGTCTGGCTGTAACGTTCCCTGTAATATCAAGTCCTTTTAGTTGTGGAGCATAAATCACACTCTGAATGAAAATCCCTCGACTTGGGCTCCCAGTGATAGCATCTAGCGTAACGTTCATGAGTAATGTGTCTGTCCGGCTGATCGCAGCGGTTATGCTCAAGGAAAGGCACTCCAGGTGTGCTGCACTTGGACTTCATCACTCTCAAAGACAAAACAGCAGCCCGAAAAGCCACAGCACAAAGACATGCGACAACTCTATTCTCTACACGCTAAGCTCGTCTCTCCTCCATCCGTCATGATCAGGGCACGCTGCATCTCTATTCAGGAGCAGCCATGTAACCAGTGGTGGTATGTCTTGCCCTGTGATCTCCAAAAATCACCCATGTGTGGCAAATAGGAAGCAAGGGATGGGCACTATATGATGAAGTGCCAAGGTGGCTACTTTGTTACTGTCACATGCAGCGTAAAAGGTGTCATAGGCACAAGTTAACTGTTTTATTTTTGGGGAAAAAAAAGCACCAAGCTGCCCAAACACTTTATAAGCAGCAGAAGGTATATCGGAGATGGTACACTTTACTACTAGTCCAAAATCCCAAATTACCAGCTCAGTGCACCAGATAATTAAAGGGACTACATTTATTTATTTTTTAAATATATAATTAAGTCTTAGACACAAATGTTCTCTTTTTTTATCTGACCAGTTGTATATATTGACCACACAAGAGACTATGACAGATTAAATAGCAGACAGCAAGCCTTAAAGCAAAAATGTCCTTTGCCCATGGAGGGCAAAGCAATACATTTATTTAAGCCCTCCCTTCCCAGCAACACATACATTTTCTTTGCCCCCCTGTGGTTCCCTTTAGCTCCTGGGAGGGAAGAGAAAAAAAACCCAATACTTCTGGGTATGGTGAAACATGTGACAGTCTCCATGTGGCAGCACTAGGCCAAGGACCAAGTACCAGTACTGTCACATGGTGAGAGTCCATAGCCTGCTGGAAATGAGCAAACACGGGTTCACTTTAACTGCACACTTAATTATTTTCTTCTATTCAAAATACAGTGGTGCCTCAGTTCACGAACGCTTCTGTTTGTGAAACAATTCGGTTTGCGAACAGGAAGTTCGGCAAAATTTTGCTTCCGTTCGCAAACTCCGCAGCGGGTGACGAACACAACCGCAGCCATCTTCCCTGCTCCGACACATGGTCGTGGCTTCCTCTAGTCGAGATCGCGGTCTGATCACAGTTTCATTCGGTTTGCGACCAGAATCGTGGAACGAAGTAAGTTCGTGAACCGAGGTACAACTGTATCAGTACTGAACTGTACATGGACTCTGCAGTCAAATCCTAAATGCAGCATGGTAGTGTATTCATTTAGAAAACTCTGTTACTGACCTGGACTGATTGGTCCAGTGTTTGCTGGGACTCTTAACTTTGCATATGTCAATAAAGGGTGGCTCCTGTGACATGAAAAGGTAAGGCCAATGGCATATTGGCTATAATAGTATGAGCCCAGCCTGCTACAGATCCTGCCTGTCTGACCCTTACCTAGCCACAGGCACTTGGTCCCTGAGAGAGATATTGTGTATCATAGGTAGTACACTGCACTGTGCCAGCATATTGGTGGTAACAGAGTTTACTAGATGACAAAGCTATGTTTCATTTCGTTTTTGTCTACAGCCCAGCAGATGTTTACTACCGATGATATATTTTTCTATGAAATGTACATTTATCCTTTAAAAGGTCAGTTCTTGCCAAACTGGTATTTTGGTATTTAGTAGATGATGAAAGAGTTAAACTATTTCCTTCACAATCTACTGGTGAGGTTTCCACACTTAAGCGGACTTTATCTTTAAAATAACAACACACGCACCTTTAGAAATGTTTAGTAATGACAATCTACAAACACATACTTCTAGATAATTGCCGGATTTGTATTCTTTGCATACCTTATTTCCCTTTTCTTCCCAAGGCTTCTGGCAGTGGCCATGTTTAGTAAGGTAAGATTACTAGCTCTCCTTTTACTTCCTGGATTTTTGGCACATGCGACTAGACATGTGACTAGGACCTGTGACCATGCACATCATCTCAGGGGAGGAAAATACCTTTCCCTGAGATCTCCTGAGATTACAGATGAGATTTCCCAGCAATGATCTGCTGATGACAAGGCAATCCCAGTGTGCATTGCTTTGCCAAACTGAAGTCATTTTGTTCTTTTAAAGCAGGAAGTGAATGCTCTGCAAGTGTAAGTATTTCACAATCACAGCATTTTATACCTGACATGTCTATGTTATTATTAATCATTAGGGTTGCACAGATACCAAGTGCAGTACTCGGTACAAGTACGAGTACATGTACCGATACTTTTGAGCTCCAAGACTACACTAGAGAAAAATTCAAAAGTTAGGAGGCAGCTGTCATTTGTAAGGAGCACACTGAGCTCCCGGGATTTGTACATCTCTGTTTTGATGTACAATTTTGTTTTTATAAATATAAATAAAGGAATGCACAGATACCAGTTTTGCGAGTACAAGTACTGGTACTTGCCGAGTACTTACAAGTACAAGTACTGATACATTTTTGTTTATTGTCATGTGACAGTTTTTCTAAAACAATACAGACTAATGATTTCAGGACAGTGGTGGAGCGCCAGAGCCAGGTCCCAGCTGCAACCCTGGTAGTTCTCATGAAAATGCCAAGTATCTGCACTGGTACTCGAAAAGTATCTGTGCATCACTATTAATCATCATACATAGAGGGATGCATTGGTAGAATTAAATTTCTGAGTACAAAGGTCTGCTTTAAGTTCCTGGCTCTGCACACCTGTTGGGGCCATAATGAGAGCTCCCTATGCCATTTGGATGTTTAATGTATTTCACAAAATGGGAATACCCCAAGGCACCCAATTATATAACTTTGGCTGGTCAAAGCTGTGTACTATAGAAATATTTATTTAGTGAGGGCCATACTGAGTGGTCAGATTATTATGACCACCCCACCAGTACTTCGTTGGGCCACGAGATGACTTTGTTGGGCCGCCTCGTGACTCCCCGAGATGTTGAAAGGTGATGCGAGGAATCTGACACTGCACCATTGCCCTTCTGTTGTCTTGTACCAGTCTTATCGATTACCTTTATGACTCTGAACCATTCCCCTCCCATTGAAGTGCTCTCCTGGTGGAGGACCAACAAAGGTAGCAATGTTACTTAAAAAAAAAAAGACTTACTTGCAGCAAGCCTTTGCTGCCCTTGTGTACAATGCAGGACTGTTGGTCCTGTATTGTCCATGATAACATCAGAAAGCCTATGAATGGTGAGAAAGCGAAAGAACCAGATAGCACAGCATGGTGAAAGTCTGCTGGAGCTAGGATAAGGTAAGTATATTTGTAGGGTCTGGCCTGGGGCTAACCTGGAATAGAAATGAAGATAGTTTATACATTTTCAACCTTTTATTTCACTTTCAGCACTGATTGAGTATTAATGTTTTGTCAGGTAAGCAATGGCAGGACCGAGGGGGGAACCACTGTTGGGCTGTGCTTAGGGTATCAGTTGCCCTTAGTCCAGTCCTGTATACAACACAACATTTCAATATTTCTGCCATTCAGACATCACCATTTAAATAAGAACTACATTGGAGAATTACACATTAAATCTCATTTGTTGTACAGAGTTGCAGACTGGTAAGAGGAAGCAAAGCTAGGCAATTCTGGCACTGGTTGAATAAGAGATCGACTTTCCCTTGTGGGCTCCCTGCTGTTTCCTGTGCTCTGCTAGGAGTTATCTTGACTTCGGCAACCTTCGACATCACCATTTAAATAAGAACTACATTGGAGAATTACACATTAAATCTCATTTGTTGTACAGAGTTGCAGACTGGTAAGAGGAAGCAAAGCAAGGCAATTCTGGCACTGGTTGAATAAGAGATCGGCTTTCCCTTGTGGGCTCCCTGCTGTTTCCTGTGCTCTGCTAGGAGTTATCTTGACTTCGGCAAACTAAAGTTGAAGTTTTATAGTTCTTGTACAATGCAAAATCCTGAAGTAATTGTAGTCAGGGTTCATGCAAACAAAACCTGTCATGCAGCATTAAAACTTTACCACCACAACAATAAGCTATAAAAAGCTGACTTGAAACACACTTACTAATACACATATCCTTCATGAGAATTACCAGTTGTAAAATGTTACCCTTTCCTTTGTATGAAAATTTCCGGCAGGGGTGAAGCCCACCTGTGCGTTATTTTTTCTATAAACATACCCCTAAAGGTTTTTTAAAAAGATATGTGGCTGCAATCCTTGCCTTCAATCCCAAGCTGTCTGTGGCATTAGCTGTTCTCCAGCACAAGATGCCCTCAGTTCACTGAATTCAGAAGAATGAGGGCTGGCTAAGAGTCATGCGTGTCATTGCCCTTGGGGTATCATCACAGCACCTGGTATTCTCAGTGTTTTTATGCAAAAAGTGATGAATATTTTTTCATGTCAGCACTCCTCTCTCCATTACTCAGGACCACCCACCGGAGCGAGAAGACTGAAGAGCAAATTAATAGACTGACCCAAAGACATAAAAAGGTGAATAATAATAAAAAAAAAAGCAAAACACACTACTAGGGCAACCTCCAGGCGTAAGGGGGTCCTTTGGGAAAGAGGGGGCATGGAGTCTGGAGTTATGATTTTAATCCCCCCAAAAAACTTCAGAAGTCTAAATAAATTCCTGACATGTCACAGTATACATCAACAGTATCATTTTTAATAAAAACTAGCCACTAAGTTCCAGCCAGGTGACTTTGCCTAGGCTGAGTGATGTCATCAATCTGCTGCATGCAGGAAGAAGCATTTTCTCAGTCTCATTCCCCCGTAATCAGAATGCAACACTAGGGACGAAAATAAAAAACGTTATACACACCTGAACCTCAGAGCAGGCTGGCTGTTAGACCGTTCCTTGCAGCCTGTCTTCTCCTCTGCTCCAGTGATGGAGTATCCCTTGGGATCCTCACTTCCTCTACACTAAATAGGACGTGATGACTCATAGGACCTCAGACTGCTGGAACGGACGGGGAGAGAAGCTTCAAGAGACCGGTCTAATAGCTAGCTATCTCTGAGGTTAGGGGGTGGCAACTTTTAAAAAAAATTTCCCTAGACAAAAATGAGCACTTAACCCTTGCAGTGCAGTGATAGCCCTACTGCAAGGCTAAGGGTTAAGAATAATTCTGCCTAGAGTTCTTCTTTAAAGAAGGAAAATTGAGCCTGTCCCCAGTTCGTCCCTCTGAAATTGCTCAGAATAGTTTGCATTCCTGTGCTCTAAGGAATTACCTAGAAAGGTAATTTGAATAAAATGATTTTTAGTAGGGATGCACTGATACCGATACTATGCTCTGATACTTACCCCCCATACCAGAACCAGAAGAGAGATTTGCTCTGACCGGCAGTGCCGCGAGGGAACATGGAGCTGGCTTCCTTATTGGCTGGGAAGCTGCCTCCATGCTGTTTGGCAAGCACAATGCTGATTGGCCGGAAAGCTGTCTTCCCAGTCAATCAGCATCAAGCTGGCCAAACAGCATGGAGCCCGATTCCTGTCCAATCAGGAAGCCGGGTGGCGGGCAATGACTCGCATCCCAGCTTCCTGATTGGCCAGGAAACCGGCTTCCTGGCCAATCAACATCAAGCCGGCCAAACAGCCAACTCGATGCTGATTGGCTAGGAAGCTGGCTTCCCAGCCAATCAGCATCGAGCCGACCAAACAGCATGGTGCTGGCTTCCTGGGCAATCAAGATGCCAGGCAGCGGATAATGACACCCTGCCTGGCTTCCTGATTGGTATCGGTACTCTGTATCGGCGAGTACTGAAAGACAAATATCGGTACTCGAACTTGATACCAAAAATACGGTATCAGTGCATCCCTAATTTTTAGGTATACTATGTGAATTGGGAACATATAACACACATGTAGTTGGGTTTCTTAAATTTGACTGCAAAAGTGGAAATATACTTTAATACAAAGACAGACTAACTGCACTGAGCCTTTAAGAGCTCCCTCTAGTAGCTATTTTACAAATCGTTACAATTAATATGGTGACAAAATCATGGAAGCTTGCAGGCACGAAACATCACATATAAAAAATACTTTAAATACAGTACTTGCTAAATTAATAACAGCACTGTTACTTAGTGGTTATCACTCCTGCCTTGCAGCACTGGGGTCCTCAGTTCGGATCCCAACCAGGACAGTACCTGCATGGAGTTTGCACGTTCTTCTCCCACACTCCAAAGACTTGCTAGTAGGTTAATTGGCTCCTGTGTAAATTGGCCCTAGTAGGTGTATGTGTGCATGTGAGGTAGAGACTGTAGATTGTAAACTTCTTACAGGGACAGGACAAGGACTGATGTGATAGTGCAGTATGGAAAGTGCTACTTAAATTGTCAATGCTATATAAACACCTGTAATAATAACTAAACATATTAACGTACTAAAATGATACTATATTTTTCCTTTATCTGAAGTTTGTTCGTAAGTCTTGTACTGGAATGCACTACAACCCACCTTTGCCTGCTAACGCATAGTACAAACTCTACCAATAAAAAGAAAAACAAGACAAAAGAACCATTACCCAGTGCGCCAACTCTCTAGAGTTTCCCAGTCTGTGGAGTGTGATCTGATTGCATTGCACGAGAGAGAAAACAATTCGCAAAATAACGGTGTGGGGGATGCAAATAGTCCACAAAGCGCGAATAACAAATGCTCTATTTTCCGAGCCCTCTGCAATGATTTATGAAAGGTGTAGCTCACTGTGGGAAGATAATGCCATTTGAAATGGTTCATTTCATAAATCTATCCTCCTTGTCCCCAGCTGATTACAAAACTACTATGAGCTCTTGAATCCAATAATGTTTTCATCCTCTATTGACAAAAAAGGACTTTGTTTGGAGCGGGGTAATGATGCAGTTACAGAGCGGAGGCAGCTCAGGCTTTGTCTCCAGGGCTTTCGTTGGCAATGGCCAGACAGCTGCGAGAGAGAAGAAACCTATATACACAAATGAAAGAATAATCAAAACATGTAGCATCCCCAATGTCTTTTTACCGGTGGAGGCATTAATTATAGGCCGGCCTTAATCCTGTGTTCTCCCAGGAGTTTTGATAAGAGACCAGAAATGTCTACACTGGCAATTTGCATCTTGTAGTCATTGCTCGATCGTTTCTCTTTACACGGCACTGTGACAACTTGCTATTGTGATAAACAGAACCTGCAACAGGCAGTGATGACTTTAGTGGTCAGGTCCATATCAATTAAGAATGGAGAATCTGCCCAGGTTCGATTCATCATGCATTTGGTATTGTGAAGACCAGAACAGTGAATCCCACCGATGTCTATGGCGGAGGGAATCCTGTTATTAGATACTGGCAAACGACTGTCATGGGGGGCATGTACCAATGATAACAAATATTTTCAAATATCTGGTCGCTATGACCACCAGATAGAAATTAATTAGTAGTTTATTGTTCTCACTGATGCAAAACTGTCCTGCCACTGGCCAATTTCTATCGATCTTTTATGAATGGACCACAGATGATACAGATGATACAGCAGTGTAAAACTGGCCAGAAGCAGACATTTTTACATAGAGAAACAAAGAGAACAGGCTGGGGTTGTACTACAAGAATTAGGATACTGTAGATGATACAGCAGTGTAAAAAAGGTCATTACTACACCACTTTTAATCAGGGATATTAGGCCCAAACGGTGTATGCCTAACTTTTATTTTATATGCGGATATTCAGCGAATGTCAGTGATATTATGTGACGTGGTTTAGGTGCACACTGCTCTTGCACTTATTTATTTTTCTTTCACAAACAAAAGGCAGCTCAAAGAACAGATGGTCAGTAAGAAGAAAATGCTGCACTTTGAGTACCCCAAACATAACATAAAAACCAAAGTAAAAAAAAAAGCCCATAATAATAAAAAACAACAATGGGGTTGATTGCCCAAAGAGCTAGCAAAGCACATTTTACAGTGCACACATAACCACACACACACAGTAAAATAATTTGAAATTAAAAAAAGTTGGAGTTGGGCTCTCAAGGCCACCCCAACCCATTTATAGTAATTGTCCCAATACTCCAACACTGCTATTTCATTACTCCTGGAGACTACGCCTTAGCCCTTCTCACATTATTCAAGCCTACTGATTGCCTGATAGACAGAGAACTACATCATAGACCTTTTGTAAGCAGCCCTGTCATTTTGTCCAGAATGGTTAAAATGACAGAGTCTCTTTAAGATAAGGAACATACAAAGTTGCCAGGGAGAAATTCTTGACACACTAGGCACACCTGCAAAATGTGAATTTTCTAATGATTTCTCCCCCAGAACTCTAACGCAGCGTACCTTTTCCGAGAGCCTGCCTTTCTTCCCAGATCTGCATATTTTGACTTGCGTTGAAAAAGCAATTTCAAGGTCAGTTTGTGTGAGGCAACACTCTGCTGGGATGGTAACCCCATTATAAAAGTCTTCCCGAGCTTTGCATATTTATTCCTCATCTTCACTGGTACACAGAGGTAAATCGTAAATCAAAATATCACAGTAAACAATGCTTAAACAAGGTTATGTCTTTTAATGTGGAAGCCAGAAATGAGCTTGAAGACAGTTATAAATATATATGGTAAATATTGTGCAATCATAGTAATTGGACCATATATGTCAACTATATATTACAAATCTATATTTTTTATAATTATATTTCAAACTGTGCAGCACTTAAATCATATCGGGAAATCTGAAGTGATTTACATAAAAGTGCTATTAAAGGGTCAGGCCAGGCAAAAGTGATGTTTTAATTATAAGTGGAAGCTGATTGCAGATGTATCACCCATTGGGTATTTTTTATGTCTCTCAGAGACTCTGATGGCCAGATCTCACCACCAGGAGACTCCGATGGCAATATCTCACCACTAGGAAATTCTGATGGCTAGATCTCATTACTAAGAGACTCCCATGTCCAGATCTCACCACTGAGAGACTCCCACGGCCAAATCTCACCACTAGGAGACTTTCATGGTAACAACTCTCCACTATGAGACTCTGATGGCCAGATTTCGCCCCTAGGAGACCCCCATGGCCAGATCTCACCGCTAGGAGACCCTCATGGCCATATCTCACCACTAGGAGTGTCCAATGGCCAGATCTCACCATTAGGAGATTCAGATGGCCAGATCTCATTACTAGGAGAATCCCATGGCCAGATCTCATTACTAGGAGACTTTCATGGCCAGATCTCACCACTAGGAGACTCTCATGGCCACATCTCTCCACTATGAGACTCCCATGGCCAGATATTACCACTAGGATAATCCGATTGCCAGATCTCACCATTAGGGTTTCTGGATTTGGCACTTCCACTTTGGTGTCATATTCTTGCTGCTGCAGAAGAAGTCTCACTTCCCTACATTCCACTGGTAGAGTGGCAACCCTCATTTGGCTGCAGCAGGTGTGTGAAGTAGAAAATCAGACACAGTGGTCTAGCCTCAGATCTCCAACCACTAGAAGATTTAATTCCCCATTATCAATACTGAAAATCAATTTCGGGTAGCTGGCCTATTAAAGTATATCTAAATAGTATCTAAAGCCATAACTTTTCTTTTGAATTTTGGATTGAATTAAATGTCAGTTTTCCATTTTTTTATTTCCCCTTGGGTAAATTTACCATCACTTCATGCCACAGAGACACAACAGGAGGTGAATAGAAATAATGTTAAAGTATAGGAAAATCCCCTCTTAGACATTTGTCCTTGAAACATGTGTCCCCACTAGAGGATTAACCCTTTATTTTCATTTTGGGGACTACTGTATCATTTTTAATTTCCAATCACTTTATGCGCGGGTGACAACGGTCATCAGGATTAACAGGGCGAGGGAATCTACCTACCGTGTTTCCCCGATAATAAGACACTGTCTTATATTTTTTGGGGCTCAAAAAAAAAAAAAACACACTAGGTCTTATTTTCGGGGTAGGTCTTATTTTTATTTTTTAATGTACAACAATCCACACTTATTCATCTACAAAAATATGGTGATGAGGGCAATCAGTGGTCCTGTACCTTTCCAAGAGCAATTAGCTAACCAATCGCTGGCCAGAATGAGCGAAGCGCACTTTCACTATCAATTCCTCACAGGCGGCGTGCATTTGGTATCACTCCGCCTGTGACATGAGTCGGCGCTATAGAGGTGGCATCTGCTTATGCGGCTCTGCTCCCTCCGGTGCCGCCTCGCTTCCTCAAGTGCTGGCTTTGTTGGCACCGCTGATTCTCTCCTGCCTCTCCCGCGGCTCTTCAAGTTCGCCCTTATGCCACCACTAGCCCTGGGAATGGTCACGACTAGGTCTTATTTTCAGGGTTTTATATTTGAGCAATTCCCAAAAATTGTACTAGGTCTTATTTTCGGGGTAGGTCTTATTTTCGGGGAAACAGGGTAGTAGAGACACAGACAGCAAAAAACCTAACAGAGGGTCTAATCCTCTCCTACTCTATCCAAAACTAGAACTGGGCTTTCAATTTGCTTTAAATATACTCTTCAGTGACTCTTAATTAAACGTTCTGTACCCAGTATTGTATTCACAGGCTTTGTTGAAGATGGAATTGGAATTTAATACTGTAGTAAATTGTTTTGTATTGTTTATTTAAATGGTAAATCTACAGATGCAAATACTCTGGGAGATTTGTTGAGTCTACAGTTATTACATTTCCCTGTCAATAAACTCTGTTCTAACAGTCAATGGCATTTGAGTGACTACAAAGCTGATTTTTAAATAATTCTATGTATTTTCTCACCAATCAGCACAATAACAGTCTGGTACTCATGACATTTCTTTATACTCTTGCCACTGGCACTGAACAGTCTCTTTATAAAGAATTTAGCTCTGCAGATTTTAATTACAGCTATTTTTTCCCTCTAAATTTAAAGAGAAGTTTCTTTGTAGTCCTCAATTTCAGGAACTTATATCCACAATGTTTACTCTGTCACAAATCACTTTAGAACTTGTAAGTTATATAAAGTTAAGAAATAAGAGCACTTCTACTGAAATAATAATAATAATGAAATAAAAAGAACAATGATGTATTATATAGTAATAATGCATTATGGAAATACTGATAAGCAGTGTTCATACTGGCTTTGTTTAGTTAAAGCAGAGATTCCCACACTGTAGCCCTTTGCATGCAATCAAGCAGCCCTTGGGGCACTATTCCTTCTTCCGACACAAGCAATGGGGCACAATTCCATTAACGGACATCAATGTTGGGGCACAATTAATCCCACCGATACTATTATTGGAGCACCCATTGACATCAAAGGAGAACTATGGGGTCAGGGCTTTTCCCCATAGTTCTCCTTAGGGTAACGGGAGGACACAAACTAGCGTCCTCCCATCACCCTAAGCTCAGTATACCGCGAGCTACAGCTGTACCTGCCCCCTCCCCCGTCCATTCCGACAGTCAGCGCTGGTGGATCGGAGTGGGGAGGGGGGAATCCAGCCCCTCCCCTGTCACGGCAGAGAGCCGTGACAGGATCGAGAAGTGAGCGAACACCGGTATGTGTTTGCTCACTTCCCAATCTACTGAGCCGACCTGTGACAGTCTCATTGTCACAGGTCGGCTAGAACTATGAGGTGAGTGAAAAGCACTCACCTCATAGTTCTACTTTAACAATGGGGCACTATTCTTCCACCAGACACCAATGATGGGGCAATGTTCCTACCACTGACAGCAACAATACGGCATCATTTATCCCACTGACACCAACAATGGGCTCCCAATTAAATAATTGACAGCGCACTATTCCTTCCTCCGATACTAATGATGGGACACTATTCCTCCCACTGATACGAATGATGGGACACTATTCCTTCCATTGATACCAATGATGGGACACTATTCCTTCCATTGATACCAGTGATGGGACACTATTCCTCCCAATGATACCAATGATGGGACACTATTCCCCCCCCCTGATACCAATGCTGGAGCACTATTCTTCCCACTGACATAAATCATGGGGCAACATCTCTTCCACTGACAGAAACAATGGGGCAAACTTCCTTTTCACACTGACCACAGACAATTTTTACTCCCACAGACCACCAACTCTGGGGCATCTTTTACTCCCTAAAGTTACCGCCGGGGAGCATTGTCTGCACCCATTTATGCAGGGGTATTTTTTACTCTAGGTGGCAGCAGTGTGGCCCCTTAAAGTCCCAAGGACAGTGAATTGACCCTTTGTTTACAAAATGTGAGGATTCCTGACTTCACAGGGCCAAAATGAATGTAAAGCCATCCTGTGCAAATAAATACTTAGAATGTACTTATCTTTCCTGTGGTCCACATCTTAACAATCCTACAGGTTGCTTATTCTTGGCAATGAAGGTATACCACACTGCCACGTGATTAGGACACCTGCTTCCTATGCTGTGTGCTGCGGTTCCTCTCGCCAACTCATATAACAATTGCTCATGTATTTTAATGTTTGCATATTTGTTGTCCGCACATTGTACATATTGCCTGTTTGTTGCTTGCATAGTGTAATAATTGCCTATGTGTTAATTGTGAATGGAAACAATTGTGCATTTGTTACCCGCGTATTGTAATGATTGCCTTTTTGTTACCTATGTACTCTCACAGGTGCCTGTTTGCTGCTTTGATATTGTAACGATTGTCCATTTGTTGCGTGCAAATTGCAACAAATTACCAGTTTTCAGGGTTGCCATCTCTATACAGGATCAAAACGCATTGCTACTGAACTGGACAGCTTGCTGTTAATACTTAACATTAATATAATTATTTAACTATATCATCATGAATGTGCTGATATAGTTACAACTTTTTTGGTAATTTCAGCCTATGTATTGTCAAGTCATCACTACTTGTTTAGATGACTATCACTATCATTTAATGCCCTGCAGGCCTGTCACAATCAAATAATGCCACTTTTATATCAATGGTGCTCCACTATTAAAATATTCAGTTTGCAGAAGCAATATTCACATTTTGCTGTTAGAGACACCCCCAATAACCCCTCCACCCCATTCCAGGAGTTCCAGGTTAAAACATTTCCCAAGCATGTGTGCTATGATCCTGCCAAGGGTTGCCTGTGTTCCTGGAGACTAAGAATCGCAGCTATACGCCAAAATAATGGCCGTGTGTGATTTTAGCTTCCTGTGTCACTTACTGCAGGAACACAAGATTTGTTTCCCAGGATGCAGATTGTTCAAAATGGCTTTTACAAATGATATTGCTACCTTCTTGCAATTGTTTATCTTTCATTATCAGCAAAACAATATATTATAGGAAACAAAGCAGCTGTTGCAGGAAAGAATAGCTTGGAGCGCAGGTTGTTTAAATTAATATATCATTGCAGTTGCAGGCTTCGCCATATGTTCAGTGAGAATAGCACTGTGTAGTGTGTACCTGTTGTGTGAATGTACAGGGATCCTGATCCTAGATAGTCAGCTGGAATGTAACTAACAGGGATCTATATTCTTAGTAAGTACTGTACATATTCAAAGATTAACGTTTAACTAAAAGACAATGCTGGGAAGACTTTGACATTTTTACCTGCTTACTGCTCCATATTTTGATCACAGTATTTCATATACTAATGACTCAATACCCCCTCTACTGGTCATCTGTTTATCTCCCTACTGAGATAATCTAATGACCTTTTTAGTATTTTGTTTCCAACCAGGTCAAGCCTGAGCGATAGACTGAGAGTGAAACAGTGAAGCTCATTCACTGTGCAGTGCGACTAGGCATGACTCACAGTCTTCATACATACTACAACCACCCCATACGCACATATGAGTGATACTCAGACAGAAGGTTTTTACAACATTAACACTCATTGACAAGAGTTGCAAAGAAGCTGAACTCCAGGCAGGTATTAAAAAATATCAGCAAATGCAAGTATGTATTAATGCTGATGCTTTGACCTATCTCGGCTGCAAAACCCATGAGTGCCTCTATACCTACTTTGGATGTATATATCTGATACTTAAGCTGATACCGGAGCTTTTGGTATCAGAAAGCCGGGCGGCGAGTCATTACATGCCGCCCGGCGAGTCATTACATGCCGCCCGACTTCCTGATTGGCCGGGAAGCCAGCTCCATGCTCCCTCGTCACTTGGTGGCGAGGGAGCATGGAACCGCCTTCCCACCCAATCCGGAAGCCGGGCAATGAGCCATTACATGCCGTCCGGCTTCCTTAATGGGACTTCCAGTATCAGTATTCAGTTTCGGCGAGTACCTTAAAATATATATATTGGTACTCGTACTCGATACAGAAAAAACGGTGCATCCCTAATATATATACTGTATATTGTTTTCCTTTAAGAAGAGCTCTGATGTGATTAAATAAAAATAAATACTGTCTCCTCCATAGACATTTCCAATAGTTTTATATTTCATGCCCTTGGAATAGGGTGAAGTAAGTGATTATGTAGTCTCAAAAAGTCAAGCACATGCCAGAAACGTTTTATAAACTGGAGATCAAATCAGCTGCATCAAAATAGTACTTTTAGAAATAAATGAAGATTTTACTGGTTATCATAGCCATACTATCTGTTATTCTAATCTTTAGAGAGAGAATTAGTCACTATTTGGCTACCACATGTACTGTGCAGGCTTTCCTAATCAAGGTTTAATTTTGCCTCCTTATTTACGTACATCTAAACTCTATTTGCTTTATGTGCTCACTTGGCTAAAGTCTGGCTTAAAATTAACTTAATATGTTCTACAAAGTGTGTAAACTAATAGAAGTAGTTTCTGCCCGTTTCATTGCCAGTGCTAAATGGGTCCTGGCATTGGACTCCTAAGTGCAGGACCAGATTACCCACAAGGCCAACCAAGGTCTGGTCTCGAGGCAGCAGGGAGTAGAGGGGCAGCAGGGGTGTGGAATTCCTATCTCCCGATGCCTGGGCGGGTAGATATTTTCTACATTTAGCCCTGCTTTGGGAGAGCAGACCTAAATGTACAGTGGGGAAGCAGCCGTTTGTTTTGTACAAATAATCT
>NW_017306479.1:508998-591688 GCF_000935625.1 Nanorana parkeri | reverse complement strand
GGGGGGGCGAATTGAGGAACCTGGCCTTGGGGCAGCAGAGAGAGGAGTAAATCTGGCCCTGCTTAAGTGGTGATGGTGGGGGTTGGTACCAAGAGTGAGCAAGGCTTAATGTGGAGCAAGGCCCTATCTACAGAGGCAAGATCCTTCCCAGACACACATGAATCTATTTGTAGTTAGTCTGTAGTGAGGCTTTGTATGCGCTTTGGTTTGTATTTTTAGAAGTCTGTCGTGCAGGTACTCTCCGCCTGGTTCCTTTGAGCTGCTCACATATCGTTTGCCCACCAGATTTAATCTAAAAATCCCCCACCCTCTCGAGAGCACTGTACATACTTTTTTGTTATCAGGCACCACAAGGCAGCTGTCTTTTTTTTTTAACACTGCTAGTTTACACACTTTGTAGAGTGTGACAGGTTCATTTTATGTTTGGGTTCCCTGTGACTAGAATTGCTACTCTCCTTGTCAAGTGCTTGACCTCATGCTAGCCAAACATGCTGTTTCCCAGGTTCTGAGTGTGCATAACAATGCAAAATATCAAAAACGTTAGTTTCAAAATGATATAATAAGCCAGAAATTTATACCAACTCATCACATCGTTGTTGCTCTTATTGAGGAGCACAATAAAAAGTAATACATGTTGTCCTGGTTGTGTGCACATTCGCCCACTGCAAGGCATAGCAGCATGTATCGTTTCCCAGGCTGGACCCCCCCACTTCACAAATATACACACAGGTAAAACTGTGTCACCCATATAACCAACTCTTACATACACTATGGCAAAGGAGAGGTTAGAATTGGATATTCACCAACTCTACAGAGGTGATTCATGCTGGTGAAGCTACAGTATATGGTGCATGCAAACATTGGGGCTGATGCATAAACTTTCCACCCAGAATACAGCTGGGCGAATGCCATTGATACCACATTGCATCCAGGCATGGCGTTGGTATGGCATTTATAGCCGCACAGCAAATTGGGCAGTTTGTATTCGGCAGCACCATCCAGAGGTGGCATTTAGCTGCCTCGGAATGCAGCAAACTATCTGCCCTCATTTTGCCTGTATGAAAGAGGCCTAAGGGCAGTGATCTTCACCAGAGTCACTGAAAGCTATAAGAAAGTATTGCACAATTCAACTCTCTAGAACCTGCCAAAATTTGAAATATTAGTTTGGCTCAGACTGACCCCCTTAAAAGCTTCACCATCTCCCCCTCCTGACAGTTCGATAATCCTAACCTAAATCCACTTCTCATCCCCCTACCTTCCCAGTGCATCCTGACACGAAAACACAGGAAACACAGCGTAGTGGGAATACTTCCAAATTCGAAAGCACGTTCCTGTAAGGAAATTTATTGTCTACAATGGAAAAAAAGTGTTTTACAATCTGTCTGCAAGTGGAAGCCATCGCTGGATTCTGCGCAACATTTTAATTAAACTGAAACTGCAGAGCAAATCTCTACTCACTCCTTGGGGAGAAATATTAGATATACAAGTTGTATATGCTGTTATTTGCCTAAATTTCTCTGCGCATTTTGCACAAGCATGCTTCTTAGAACATATTGCTTGGATGTAATGTTATGTAAAGCCCCTTCAGTTATCATTTAAAGAAAATGGTTTAAACTATTTCAGCTGTTCGCTGTTGTCTGTTTTCCGAAGAGCAAATGTTTATTGCAAGATGTGGCACAGAAGTGGGGAGGAGAAAAATTGCAGTCAGTTGCAGAAAGAAACATTGTACATAGACACATGTGGTGCTATAGATATGCAGACTATATTGGGCTCCATGACAGTGTCTGGATATGATGTACAAAAAAGGTTCACCCTGACTGATTTGTGAAACTTGGCACAATCAGGGGCATATCCAGAGTCTAGTCTAGGGAGGGGCACTGCCAGAAAAAAGGGTGCCTATGTGTCCACTGACCCTCCTCCGGCTCTTCCCCCTTCCACTGTGCCCATCTTTCTCCTCTCCCACTACCGCCTCTGTATTCACTGACTACCCAGCTCTCCCCCTGACACTGTGCCCATCTCTCTCTTCTCCCACCACCACCTCTGTGTCCACTGACCCCCTGGCTCTCCCCCTGACACTGTGCCCATCTCTCTCCACTCTCACCACCGCCTCCGTGTCCACTGTGCCCCAGGCAATCTCTTTGCCACTGTGCCCATCTCTCTCCTCTCCCACCACCACCTCTGTCTCCACTGACACACCCCCCAAGCTCTCTCCCGGCCACTGTGCCACCTCTGCCCCACCACCGCCTGTGTTCACTACCCCCCCTGCCCCCCCTCGCCCCTGTGCCACCTCTGTCCCATCACCGCCTGTGTCCAATGAACCCCCCAGATCACCCTCCTCTGTCCCACCACAGCCATTATCCACTGACCCCCCCAGCTGTCCCCCTCCCTGCCACTGTGCCACCTCTGTCCCACCACCATCTGTGTTCACTGACCCCCCAGCTCTCCCCCTGCCACTGTGCTACCTCTGTCCCACCACCGCCTGTGCCCACAGACCCCCCAGCTCACTTCCTCCTCCCTCACCCGGTCTCTCTTTGTGCATTCCTCCCACCACTGCCACTCCTGCCAGCCTTGGGCAGCTCTCTTCTAACATAAATTAGGCAGCCACGAGGTCCCAGCGTGGGCTGAGATGACTGCCTAATTTGCCTGACTTCAGTGCAGCCCTCTGCTTTTCAGCCATTGGGAACAATAAAAATATATTAGTACTATATGTGTATTATATACTATGTGTATTATGTACTTCAACTAAAATGATTGGCTCTAAAACAGTTCAACAGAAATAATTTTATATTTTCAGAGAGCATATTTTGACTTTATCTTAAAGTAATTTTTTATATGATTTTACATTTTTTAGAGACTTAGGCCTCATGTACATGGGTGTCTGTGGATTCTTGCTGCAAGAACCTGGGGATTTTCGTGGAAGGAATCCTAGGTGTGTCCGCTGTGCATATTCATGATAATGACAGGGTGATAGCAGCTGCATCTGTCTGTGACTGTTTGCATGTAATCATACATGGTACGATTACATGCAGAATGGGACAGATGTTTGTCCCGGGATGCAGAGAGCTTGTGTTCTGAGAAAAGCAACTCTCCAGATCTACAAGTAATCGTACCATTTACAATTACATGCAGACAGCCATGTTCAGGTGCGGCTGCTGTCACTCTATCATTAACAAGAATGGGCACAGCAGCTGCATCTGTACAGACACACCTGGGATTCCTGCTGCAAGAATCTGCCGGTTCTTGTGGTAGGAATCCCCAGACATCTGGGTACATGTGCCTGAGGCCTTACTCTTCCATATTTTTTGTTACTACCTTTACAGTTATTATAATTATTATTATACATGATTTATATAGCACCAACAGGTTGCGCAGCGCTTTACAATATAAGGAAGACATTACAATCACAATACAATGCAAGACAAGATGGTACGGAGGGCCCTGCCCGTGAGGGCTCACAATCTAAAAAGTTAAATTCTGCTCAAACACTTGCAGCATGTTATAATTTTCCTGAATGCTACAGAAAAAGTAGAAACATTGGATGTCCTTCTCTACCCAACACAAAGTGAACAATGCCTTATTGTAGCTTCAAGCATGCCATATACCTTTCTTAGCCACAACAAGCCTTATCTGCAGTGATAACCATAGCCCTTAACCTAGTCATAACTGTAGCCAAAACCTTAGTCTTAACCCTAATCATAACTATAGCCACATCACTAGCCTTATCAACAGTCATAACCATATCCACAACCCTAGCCCTAAACTTTTTCATAAACATAGCATTAACCCTAATCTTAGTCATAACACTAGCTACAACCTTAGCCCTAACCTTAGTCATAACCATAGCAACATTCTTGGCCATAATCATAGCCACTGCCCAAACACTAGTAAAACTGTAGGCATGACCTTGTCCTAATCCTATTCATAATAGCCAGAACCCTAGCTCTAACCCTAGTCATAATAATAGCCATAACTCCTGTCATAACCATAAACACAACTTTAGCCCTAACTCCGGTCATAACCATAGCAAAAAATGGGGGCATCACCCTAACCAAAGCTTCAGCCCTAGCAATAACCATAGCCTCAATACCAGACTTAAAGTGACACTAAACTCAGAAATTAAATCTTAAAAATGCATTCAACTACATTAACTCCTGACAAAAAATGTATCTTATTTGTGTATCACTCGACTGTAGATCCTCAATTTATCTCTGAATTTGTTTCTTCAACCTCACTCCTGTGATGGAATACAATCTCACATTTAGTTTATTCATTTATAAGATACATTTCTATTCATAGTTAAGGAACTTGACTGCATCTTTAAGATTTATATCCTGAGTTTAGTGTCACTTTAACCATAGTCATAACATAGCCAAATAGCTAGTCCTTATCCTATTCATCACCATAGTCAAAACACTAGCCCTAACCTTAGGCTATAACCATAGCCACTACCATAGCCTTAAACCTAATCATTCCCCTAGCCAAAACCCTAGTCAACGTGATAGGAAAAACACTAGCCATAACCATGGTCACAACCGTAACCCTAATCATAGTCATAACAGTAGCAACACCAATGTGCTAGGGCACATTTCCTTGTATTCAGGGTAGTGGGCAGGATTACATCACATGCTGTTCACAGGAACTTAAGAGGTCAGGATGCTGCCACAGAAAGCTGTCTGAGGTTCTGATTTAAAACAGTGTCTGAGAAACCGAAATAGTTTACCATAGCAATTTTAAAATGATACCCAGTCAAAAAGGGGTATATACAGGATTCCTGGGTACTGTAGCTAAAACTCCAAAGTGCCATTCTATTTTTGAGATTCATAGCTATTACTCCATAGCCCTGTTCTATTTAGAAGATTCAAAAAATGTATCGCACAAAGGTAAGCAAAGTTTAACATAATTATCATAGAACCATGTACTAGGAACCACAGTGCACTATTGTCCACCCAGACACAAGTGATTGATGTTTATGCACCTGCCCTGCAGCAAAGTCCTTGCAAATAATGTTAAACTGTTGGCAGCTATTCTCATATAAAAATATGTTAGCACGTCCCTTAAAATACCGTATCTCTATATCAAACACGTCTCAAATAAGCATGCATTGATTGATTGCTTACATGCAAAAGTAATTCACAAGTTCAACTTTTCCCACGGGAAGCCTTAAAATGAGACACCTCTAGGTGACCCCCCCACACACACACACACACACACACACACACACATTATACAGTCACTGCGATCTACAAATTACAGGCTAACACATGCAGCATGAGGTATTAATCAACATTCAAAATGTGATAACCATTACAGTGTTTTATACAAAATGTGTTTAAAGCAGAACTCTAGATTAAATGTTTCTGCAATTTATAATGCCGATGTTGTTTCTCGTTTGTAAGTACAACCTATTAATGATCTTGATTTTCTGAAGCTGGCCATGCTGATCACATTTAGCTGATCTCCTAAATTGGAGTGGTGGGACTAAGAAATGCAACACAACAGCATATTGAAAGTTGCTTATGAGGTAGTTTGGACTTTTTGGGGACTGTAAAGAGCACGAAAGCACACATGTGCCTGCTTCCCATCACTGCAGCCCCTATAGCACTGACTGTAGGGTCACTTTAAAGTGTATGTTACCCCAACATTTCTTATTTAAACTATGAATCTCTGTGTCCATGAGGAATGGATGTTATTAATTGCAGTCTGTTATCTGCTCATTTCAAATTTTCATGATACATACCTGGTGATCCTGGCTTTCATTTTCTAATCTGACCTTGCCAAGCATGGAAGCAGATCCATACTGGTGTGGTCAGTCTGTATTTAGTTCTTTCTTCTTGAAGATATAGGATGCCATGCCAACACATGGCATGTCTGCATCTCCTTTAGTTTGTTCAATCGTCAGCCCTGCCTTGTTGATTGACATCAGCTTCCAACAGGAGCATCACTGTCAAACTGCAGCTGCTCCAAGTCAGTAGAGCAGCGCAGTTGGCTGATAACAGGTCGGTACTGTAATCTGGGCTTCATTACAGAAAGTTATTTGTATCGGACACTTCAAATTGTATAAAATTGTGATAGTTTCTGTAACTCTGCGGAAAGGGTGACAGTGTGCGGTCCTACTGAACACAATCACATTCAGAAACATTGAGGGGACTATTCACAAAGCTGCCGAAGGATTCAGCCATAGCTTCAGCTGATCCTTCGGCTAGCTTCGGTTGCGGGAGCCCTTTGGTTCACTTGAACCAAAGGGCTGGTGTATGGACTATTCACTATAGCCAGTACAGCTCCCAAAGACGGCCAAGTGGCTCAGCCAAGCCAAAGGCATATGCTTCGGCTCGACTGAGCCGAAGTGACAGCCGAAGCGGGGCAAGCGGCCGGCCGAAGGGCGCCCGTACGCCTCGCATATGACAGCTGGGCGGAGCCAGCCATGTTGTAATGACAGATCAGCGCCCCCAAATGACCAGGGGACGCTGATCTGTCATTAAACAATAACAACTGGGCGGAGCGACTCTAGCAGGTGCCGTCCAATAGGAAACAGTTGGGCAGAGCTAGCCGAAGGCAGCTGATATATGGCTGATTTCAGCCGATGTATGGCTGAAATCAGCCATACTGAGCCATAGTGAATAGCCGAACATTGTTCAACTCACTTCACTACGGCACTGTTTTCCACTCGGCTGCATTCGGCAGCTTTGTGAATAACTCTAATGAAGGCTGTGCAGTCATGTGACCCCCCCCAAAAAAGCCCTCATAAATAGTTAGAAGACATTTATATTTGAACAAACTAAATACAAACATGGTAATGAGACAACACTTCTAATAATTACCGTATATATTTAATAATAATACCCGTTTTACAATGTCAGTTTGATGTTGTGCAATATCTTCATTTAACACAATTGACCTAAATCAAGTGCAGTATATTTTTACAATCTTGTTTTATTACCATGTATTACTGTGCATGTATTGAATGATTATTCAATGTGAAGTACTTGAGTTTTTTTAAACAAAACTGTTCACTAAAAATATACATAACTGCTACAAAAGACATTTTACAATTTAATATCATTTAAAATGATATTTCCATTTAAATCACCAGCCAGCTATGAACTTTTAAAACAATTTTTCTATACATGTGACTGCCTTGCTGTAGTAGGAGCTTTTCATTGTGTGATAATTTTGGTTTCAATATTTGTTTGAAAGTACAGTTGTGGTAATATTAGATAATCAACATTGTGATGCACATTTATCATGATTACAACCAGTGATGGACACAATATGAACATATAGTACATTGGCATTTTTAATGGGGCAATAAAATAAAGTTATGTTTCTTTGTCCCCCAGAGTCATGTCTTTTATGTGACATATGAGAAACGGGGCTAGCAAACAGTGGCTGTAGTCATACTTTTTAAAGGAAACAAAGAAAAGGCAAAAGAAAAAGATTGAAAGCCTCATCTTTGTGAAATATTTTAAAAGAGCCCTACACTAAAGGGATGCTATGGCTTCTTCTTTCCTTATTACACACTCAGGGACTTTTATACGCTGGGCAGAAGCCATCCACATGGCATTGTAGCCGTTAGATGGCGCCAAGTACCATAGGAAATACCTATGCTCCTCTAGCCCTATTGAGTGCCTGTAATTCTGGCAAAACCCATTATAAATTGACCCTGGGACTGCTCAGATGTTTATAATGAAAGCAGACCTCACTTAGCAGTCCTTCTGAGTTATGGCATAGTGAGGCCTATGTGAATATCACCGCAACAGAAGGAATTAAGAATATGCAGTAGATTGTGCTAAAACCCTTGTATTATATACATTTCCATAGTTACATAGTTACATTTCCAAGTTACATTTCTCAAGAAAACCAGAGTTTTACTTTGTAGAAAAGTAAACCAAGAATAAAGGCAAAACATTATGTGGCAATTTTGCAAGAATGACTAAACAAAAGTTCACACCAGGGTGGTTGCGGACAGTGGCGTCACAAGGGCTGCGGCACGCACCCGTGTGACACCATTGGAGGGGTGACACCAAAATGACTGACAGTCATTTTGGTGTCACCTCCTCTAGAAAGTCAGGCACTTGGTCATGGACTGAGAGCCCAACAGTGTCAGATGAGAGGAGGGGACCCAGCGGCATACCTCATTCTGCCGGGTGAACATCCCCTCCTCTCTCTGCCGGCACAGTACAGTTTTTAATTGCGTTTCGGCCCGAAACTGATTAACACCATTCCATTGAAATCTATATGGAAACTGTACTCGTCAGCGTGAGAAAAAAATGGTCAGGAAGTATTTCGGGCAGCTGGCGATTCGGATCACGCAGAACCGTGCGGTTGCAATGTACGGGATCGTTAATGGGATCGTGGTCCAATCCTCTCGGCTCAAACTGCCCTGATGTGAATGGGGCCTCAATAACCTGTGAATTGAATACTTTTTGTAAGATGTAAACAGATTTCGATCCCTGAGCCAACCACTTGTGTTTAAAAAGCAACTAGTAGTTTTGCATGATTCTAATCACTGATCCGTGCCTGTGCACATATGTGAGAGCAATCCTTTAACACAAGGAAATGAGCCCGCAGTTGTGAATACAATGATAAGACACAAGAGGAGCATAATTGATGTTGCAGAATTCCCTCCTCTTCATTAACAGAGGAAACAGCCAGTGAGAAGATTAGAGTGAGAACTATTACAAAGTGTTGGTACACACTGATAACTCTGCTTTCTTGTGAATGTGATGAAACAACAATCACCAAGCAGGCTGCATTCCTCTTCTGAGGCAGGGGTCTGCCTGTTGTTTCAGCATGTGGGGGATGTTTGTTCATTAATGTCTTAGTGTTGAACAGCAGAACAAGGCGCTGTTATCTGCCGCCTATTTAAGTTTCCTTTGATGAAAGCCATGGTTAGGATTTTGCTATATGAACAGTTTTTGGCTGAGTTCCAGTATGTAAAGTACAGGCTTTCACCTGCCTAATGGGGAACCCCTAGTTGGCTTTATGTCAATGCCAACTCTCTGGTATTTGTAGGCTTAGGCTAGAGGTACTTTGGCCTGTCACGCATGGACACCTTGCTGGCTGATGTCCTGAGCTGCACAGTGGCAAAAGTTGACTCAGTGCTCTGGATCAATGCCTGAGCAAAAGGGTGTCTGTCAGTTCCTGTGAGCAATTTTATACTGATTGTTCTGTTGACTTTTCTCATTTGTCCGTGGTCTGTCCTGAACTCCTACCTACCCTTAACTTCTGATCTAAATATGACCACATGTCCATCTTTTAATGTGTTACTTAGATGGTCTTTTTTCTGATCTCCACCTGTCACCAGTGGGACAAACCCAAAGGCGGTAACCTGGGGGTCACCATGCAGCCAAGGCCAAACCTCTTTATGACTGGCAAAGGAGAAAACTAGACAGCACATAGAGTCAACTGCACTGCAACATGAGCCCATAATCTAAGCTAGTGGCATAGAGGATTCAGTGGCACCAAGGAATCATCCACGCATGCATTTAAACAATATAAAAGGCTTGTCTTTTATGGAATGGGTTGCAATTATCTGCAATAGCACTGCAGATTCCTATCAACAGAACCTAAAACGTATAACTTTTGTTAGCTTAATAAACTGCAACAATAATTGTTCTGCAAAATGATATACACAATCTTTTTGGTTGTGTAGGCGTTAGAGAACAATAATGACTGGCTGACAAAATCCTTTGAGGCCCATTGACACACAATCAGATTGCAATAACAAAAAAAAAAAGAATTGCACTCCAATGCATCTAGGAAGCATAGCACAATGCACCTAGAACCATATGTGCATTGCAGTGCACTGCATTAAAATATAATGCATGTCCATCTCTGTGTGTAACAATGCACTGCCATCCCATTCAAAATGAATGGGCTACCTTAAAGCCGTGCACCCTACACAAAGCAACAGGTTACAGTAACGGACATGAGCTATCGCAATGGATAGTAAGAAAGGGCCCTTGAAGACAATCAAGTCTTCTCTATGCCTCCCAGAGATCAATCACAAACTAGCCATAGATATACAATAATTTTCTCATCAGACTACAATTGGCCATGCTGGCTGTCTATATGAGCAATATAGACAGCCAGGGACAAGCATCATAAAAGATAACATAATATATATAAAAGAAAATAAGTATAACGCATTTGATTATATTTAATTTCATACACAGTGAGTAAATGAGGTAAAACGCAGTGCCGTATGTTTGAGCAAATATTAGTCTGCAGGACATGTTGATCCTGCGCCAGCTCCCAGTGAGATCCCTTTGAAATACTGTTTACTTAAAAGCTAAGTATTTGAATTTTCCTTCACTGATCTTTCTCTTGAAACAGATTAATGTTGTTAGTTGAAACATACACGGGGATGTTTATTGCCATTTGATTTACTGCAACTCTGTTTTGCTGTGCCTGTGAGTTATTATTTAAAGCAGTTTGGGAAATATTAGGTGCTTTATCTCTAATATATTTATGTTTTATGACTAGAGTGAAGTGTTCAGGAAGTGACTGATCTTCTTTGTTGAAGCGCAACCACGCTGTATGAATTTTATTTATTTTTGTGCAATCGGTTTATGTCAGGTGCAGGATTTGGCGATGGCGTGGAAACCAGGATCGTGGGATCCTGGTGCAATAAGTCTCGGGGAAGGCAGGGGCTGAACACTGTGACAAAGTGCTGGTGGTCTTTGCATTATACGATCATGCTTACCTTGCTTGTCAGCATTTTCTTTACTGGTCACTTAAGCTAATCACCAGGGCTGTCCCTGCAATGAGGCAGCCTAAAGGAGGTTGCCTCAGGTGGCATCTAATTGGGGGGCAGCCGGGTGGTGGTGGGGTAGCAGGGGGGAGGCCACAACATTTCCGGTCGCTAGGAGCTCTTAGCAACCTGTGCTGCTCTGTGTGGCTTCACGTCTCGATGAGTAACGTCACCGGTTGCCAGGAGCTGAGCAGGATTGCTCTGGCTGGCATCCCACCAAGCTCCTGGCAAATGGTGAACGACAGCACACCACCTCAGATGATGAATACCTTAGGGACAGCCCTGATAACCAACAATATTTTTTGAAAACTTTTCCAGGAACACTGTTGCTGAGTTGCTGTATCTGAGGCTGTCAAGCACAGTACTGTCACCATTATACAAGTGAGTGCAAAGTGTGTAACCGCTTGTGTAATTGTAAAATAATTTTGTAAAAATACCTGTACAAGGGTACCTAAACCGAAAAACAAAAATGTACCTAATGTCATATATTGCAGCTTTAGGGTACATTACTTTTCTTTCTTCAGGTTGCCCTCTGAGGTGTGAAAAACAAACACCTCCCCACCCCTCATCCCCATAACATGAAAAGGAGGTGTTCTGAAGTTCATAGAAGACCACTGTGTAGTAAACATCTTAAATAGTCAAAGCCATCAATGGTAAAACTACCATGGATGCAATTGAAACTAGGCACCTAAGACAGTCTAGACCAGAGCTGCCAGCCCTTTTTACCACCATCAATCAGTTTATCACCAACCAACAGTCTGAAGGTCACGCAAAGCAGATTACTTTTTTTTGCCAAAGTGGAAAACCTCTTTAAATGGGTTGTGCAGGAAGAGCTTCAAGTGTATGTAAATGCAAAACTTTTTGTTTTCATTTTGGAGTATGGAACGTTTAGACTTAATGTCAAGCTTTTATTACTGTCCCAGTTGGGGAGAGTTACCCCTCAGTTTGTCCTGGTAACTATAGTCAGAGGCAGAAAATGTTGAGAAATCATAATTTTAGAATTGTCCCTAGAGCTAGAAGTGAAGAAAAATCATAGAATCGGGACAAATGTTTCCTTGACAACTGTCTAAGATGAACATTACCCTTACTTTGGAGACATCTCCTCTCATTTTTTGATGCATCTCCAGGACTGAAAATTAGGGGAAATCTCAGCAGGACATAGATGGCAAAAAATTACCTGATAGGGATTCAAACCCTCCCCCTACTCCAAAACTAAAAGAAAAAATGCTTTACAATTTAAATTCCTCTAAATTCTTTTAATTGACTGTCAATTGAGCAAAAGGCAATGGAGGGAAGCTTTGTGATTTACAGTCCTCAAGTCATTAACTTGGGAGACCCACTCTCAGAGTACTGCCATAGACACATACCCAGTTATACAGTTATAGATAACATCATCCTTAACAAAAAGTTCTTATTAGCACAGAAGATTTCAGATAAAGATTCAGAAACAATATAGCCCTGAAGAACCTCTTTAAACAAGGACTCCATTAAAACTCATCTACTGTGCATTAAATGGTTTAACAAATCCAAACATTTAGCAAACCATACCTTCCAAGAGCAACCAAAGGGTAGCAGAGATCAAGCTCTGATAAACTAGTGTCAAACATCTCAGCAAAAGCAGCACTAGCCTAAAACACAGGGCAGCGAAACGCGTGGGTGGAGGGGATTTATGGTCAAGCTTTGAACTAAAAGGCATATGTAGACTCCGACGTTCATAAATTAGCCATGTTGCATTAAAGTCTAAGGTTGAAAAACACAGGAAAAGGTTGAGTCAGTCTGAGAGCACTTACATTGTGAATGTCGAGGAGCAGTTCAAAGGATATGAAATATGTCTCTTGTTTTGACACTATTGTAATGGTATAGTTGTTCACTTGCCTTGTTTCTCCGAGCTTTATGGACCATAAAGTTTAATAACAATCTTAACAGCTGAACAGTGTGCACATGATTCCGTGAGGCTGCTGTGTAGAGCAGAATCAGTATTTTATCAAGGTAATCTTTTTCAGTAACATATGGGCCTCTTGTCTGGCTTACCCACTTTTAAAATGGCTTTGTGGGGGCTGTGTATTTCTTTATCCAGACACAAAAGATGTTCTATCTCTTTGAAAACGGAACAATTGAGACGTGTACGGAATCGGATGAGATCTCTTGGGGATGCGGAGACGGCAATGCAGTTTTTATTAATAATACATCTCAAGCATAGAATACGGGCATCTTTTTAAGCCATACATAAACAGATCACAAAACTCTGTAAGATATATATATATATATATACACTGTATATACACACACATGTCCCTATGTACTAAAATACAAAATGAAGGTCATTAAAGTGAACCTGTCATCCTTTTTTAACTTTAAAACTCAAACACCTGCCACTTCAAGGTGTCTGCTATTACAATCACCTGTGCACATAACACCTCCCTGTCCAATGAGAACACCTCAAGGGTCAATAAGGACACTCTTATAGGACAGGGGAACAGTGAGATGGCAGGGGTTTGCTTTTGAGAGAAGGGCTTAGCTCTAAAAATAAGGAAACCCCCAGCAATGCAAGGCAAGAACCACTTAGCTACACCCAGCTGGAGTTTTTTGTAAACAGAGGGCCTGATTTACTAACTCATTTGGCGTGCGTATTCCAATACACACAAAAACACGCGCAAACGCATTTACTAACCGAACACGTGCACTCGGAAACAGCATCACGCGTAGCAGTCATGTAGATATGTATTTGCGTATCAGCTTTGGATTGACACTTTACATTCCATGCTCAAGGAACTTGCACCAAGGTTATCAATGCTAGGTGGGTCTTGGGACACAGGACAGTTTCCAATAATCCTGTTACATAGAAACATTATTAGGATCCTGTCCATGCACAGAGCTGTGTGGAAACTCCTGATGTATTTAGGAGATGACAAAGCTTTAAGATATCATCTTGCTACTGCCACAATAATGTAATTTTTTGCATTTTGGCTAGACAAGAAAATGTAAGCTCATGTTACTTTTATGATTTATCTGAGACTGGAAACAGCTGAAAGTGTCTGAAAAATCTCAGAACAAACTTTAGGTTCAACGCTTATGACACTCATCTGTTGAATCACAAAGAGAGGACCTGTTCTTTTGAACTTCCAACTTTTTTGTCAGGAAAGGAATTGCCCTTTTCACTGTTGTCAAGGGTTGGCTATTTATATACTGTCTCCACTATAAATAAAGATGTATCTGGACTATTACACGGAGTGTGGCACTTCAATTCACATTTTTGTAATTTGATCAAATGTATAAGACACCAAAGAATGTTGTACTCCTTTATTGCATAAATGGCAGTATTTTAATTCCAATGAAAAATGGTACATAAGAACTAGGGATGCACAGAGATGATACCGAGTATTTGGGCGGGGTTACTCGTACAAGCCCAAATGCTCCGAGGCCTAGCCCGATACTTCCGGTATCAGGAAGCCGGGCAGCATGTAATGACTCGCTGCCTGGCTCTCTGATTGGCCGGGACACCGGCTTCATGCTCCTTCATCACCTCATGACAAAGGAGCATGGAGCTGGCTTCCCGGGCAATCAGGAAGCCGGGCGCCGCATCATTTCTCGGTGTTCGGCTTCCTGATTGGCCAGAAAGCCAGCTCGTCACCTAGTAACGAGAAGCATAGGGACGGCTTCCCTGCTAATCGGGAAGCTGGGTGGTGAGTCTTTACACGCCACCCAGCTTCCCGGCTAATTAGGAAGCCATGTGGTGGGTCATTACATGCCGCCTGGCTTCATTAATGGGACTTCCGGTATCGGTATTCGGTATAGGCGAGTACCGAAAAAGAAATATTGGTACTCGTACTTGATACTGAAAAAACGGTTATGGTGCATCCCTAATAAGAACCCACAAAAAAGACAGTTTCTGGAGTTTCCAACCTTCATCAAGTTCAGAAAGAATATAATAGAGTCAGTTTAGATGCAACAACAGAAGGAAATACACCACCAGAGCAAGTCAAATAAAAGTACCCTCTAACGGCTAGTTCACACCACATCCAGTGCATCCCAGTTCAGTTAGTGGGCGGAATGCACTGGATCACATAATTAAAGCCTCCAATGTTCTGGGGTGGGAGGGGGCGTTGTGGTGCCATTCAAGTCAATGGCGCTGCATCCACGCCTCCCACCTGCAGTGCAAAAGCCTGCACCAGAATGCATGACACAGCAATGCCCATGGTCCAGTGTGGTGCGATCGCAAAAAAAACAGTGAATGCATTACACTGGAACACAGAGCATTGCTATACCATGCATTATGGTGCAGGTGGCAGGCGTGTCTGCGGTGCCATTGACATTAATGGCACCACCATGCCCCTTTCCTCCCAAGAACGCAAGGAGGCTTTAATTATGTGATCCAGTGCGTTCCAGACAAATAACTGTGCCGGAACACACTGGATGTGGTATTAATGGGCCCTTATTTTGAGTGGTTTCACCTAGACATATCACTTTGCAGGGACTCATTATGGCACATGCTACATAAGCAGGTTGACACGTATAGTGGTTCGGGCTTTACCAATAGTACAAAATATTTTTTTTATCACATTACACTGTACTCTGGAATATCTTTGTTTTATTCTTACAGCATTGTAAAATAGTTCCATTGAAACAAATGATGCCAGCATACAAGTTCAAATTGTGTCCACAGATCAGGAGGTCTTTGAAAGGTGTGATACTAAAATGCTAAGCTCTAAGCCCAGTCTATATGTCCAGGATGTAACAATATACCTGAAAGTTCTCCCTCTGACATGAAGCTCGTAGGGTGCTGAAACTGTTAAATAGAAAACAGAAAAGTTTGTATCCTTTTGTCCTTGAAGTAATTAATCAGCATTGACTTCTTGTTTAAATAATCAAGCTTGGCATATGCCTGTAAGAAGGCTGGAGGCTGGAACATGCTTTCAGTGAGCTGATACATACCAAGGGTCAGCATGAAACACTGGCCAGACATTGCTGCCATTGACAGCAATCAGTGGTTCATGGGACTGAGGACAAATCAATGTTATAAAGAGGAAACCACCAAGGGAAGTGATGGGAACAGATAATGACCTTGGATTTCCCTCTGGAACTCAGGACATTCAATCTGACAATTGGCATGCTTTCCATTTATACCTGCAATTATAACTGCATTATAGCTGCATTGGTTTTCTTTTCCAGGATTCTTCCTTTATTGACAAGCTCAATCAATTTGGGCCTAATTAAAGACTTTTTAGATGTGAATAGAAAAAAAAAATGGGTCCAGCACCTTGCCTCTATTTGAGTAACACACTTCCTGTCCTAGGGTGATGACTCTCACTGTATTGTGGAGAATCAGAGTTGTCGCCCGAGGACAGAAAGTCAACACCACTGAACACCTCTCTTTTCCACATCTGTATAACATATTGAAAGATGTTCTGCAGTTCACAGAGAGAACTGAGAACAAAGCTAACTGATAACAGCACAGGAGAGGCAGAGAGCACAGGAAGTTGTCAACTCACCATCAGGATCATGTGGTTTTTTGCAGTTATAGAACAGGTATTCAAAGTACTTTCAACTGTATACGTGACAGTCCAAATGGAACAAGCAAGAGACATTCATGTTGGGAATTTCGTTTAAAACAGGTTCTTGTTGCAGTCCCACTAACATGTTTCAGACACAATAGGCCTTAATAATAGGAGCCATGAAGCTATGAAAGCTATGATTAAGGCCTCCTTTGGCTGAAATGCGTTAGCAGGGCTACTACAGCATGCCTGGTCCTATTCCTTACTTTTACTAGATCCAGAACTGTGTGCAGACACTTTTTTCTACTGTTTGCGATGAAGGACTGGTGGAAGCCTTGGCTGGGCACTGGTGTTCTGTGGAAATGCATTGGAGGAAGGAGCTAAGGCATTGCCTGTTTGTCTTGTGAGCTTATACACGTCATTGGAGGTAAGTTATGTCCCTTGGTGTTGCATCTTAAAACAATTATTACTAAAATCCAGCTTCAACGCCCAGCGCATTTAACAGATAACACAAATACAACACAATGCAAACATTATTAAAAGGAAATTTTGTTCTATGTTTGCATGCTATGATGCAAATCTCCACACCTTGGCCATTAAGTCAGACCAGCAACCCTTGTGAACATCACTATTGGTCAGTTAGGCTGCCCATCATATTTACAGACTCCTTGGGCACCTTGCAAGGACCGTTCACCTCTAAGCCATCTTTCACACGGGTAACGGCCGGCCCGTACAGATCCGTGCTGAGTGCAGCTCACGAGAAGGACAGGTGCTGCGTGTGATTTGAACCCAGCAGCCTGTCCTTCTCTATGGGAGTATGTGGCTGTACGCCGCCCTACGCTCAACCGATCTGCACGTCCGTACGGGTGCGGGTGTCGCTGCTCGGACGCAGACAGGATCCATGATTAAAGTGAACACAGGCTCACTGTAAAGACAACTCAGACCCCATTGGGTGATACATCTGATCAATTTTGCCAGCTACAATCTTTAAACGTACGATTCTTCTAGTGTTTTGCATGCTATTATATTGCTAAGTCTCTATCAAAACTAATCAAAGACACACTGTTTGACTTTAGAGCACAAGACAGGGTGATAAACAATCAAGTACAATTAACTATATTGCGCAATCAAGAAACAAAAAAAGATCTTTGATGTCTGATATAATAAATCATAATTTCACCCAGAGTAGCTGAAAGTATCTAAGACATTAGGATACAATCAAACAGCCTCCAGCCAAAAGATCCCTTACATGTTTCAAATCTCCGTTTTGCCAACCCAAAGTGGGAATATAAGCTTAAAGGGCTGAATTTAACAAAGCTAATTATCAAGGCTTAATTAGTACCAAGGGTGATGCTTCTCAGAACACCTGCAGGCTTAATTTATGTCCTGACAGAGAGGAACAAGTGTTAATGGGCTGTATTTATGCTAATATCTGCACCTCAGAGGGTATGGGAGACAGAACACAGCGCTATGTGATAGCAATCTACTCCGTGCTATACAGTAAACACTTACCAGTTCACATGTAATATCAGAGTGAGCACCTGTCCTTGGAGATATGATGGTTCTGCTCAATGTTCTAGTATTTCAAATAAATATATAAAAAAGATGGATGGTCCGAAATCATTAGTCGGACGTCCATTCTGCCGCCACAAGAGGTGAAATTATTTTGCAAAAATTGCGGCTATCTAATGTATGGAATGTGATGAATATGAGGGATCTCATTATATCTTATGTCGTAATTAAACATAGCAAAGTGACTCGGCTGACCTAAAAGGGAATATATGTATTCTGCATGCTGTTTGAAATATTAGGAAACATAAAAGGTTTTTTCATGGCTCTGTGGGAGCCTTGCATGAAGCACGGTCTAACATTAGAATAATGTTGTGCTAGATACTTTGAAAAGTGTTACAGAAACAAAGCTACATAAGGATGCAGCAGAGATAAAGGCCTTTGTTAACTTGGCACAAAGGAAGCCGCGATAACTGACAATACATCAATTAAATAACTTTACAATTCAAAGAAAAGTAACAAGTCCACTTAATAGCCTATCTCCCACTGTTGCTGATACTTATATTCTCCGTGTTCTTCTTACTTACATACCCCATTATTGGGTTGTTACCTTTTCTTCAAGTGAAACTAGAGAGAGCGAGGAGAGGCAGCCAGGGGAGTGAGTAGGGAGACCAGCTATAGAAGACTACAAATCCCAGCAATACATTGTATAGCAGTACAAAATAATATAGAGCTACATACTCTGTGCTGTTTTGGGTTGGCACCCCTGATGTCTCCAGGTGGCCTGTGTGGGCTCTCAAATGGGCTGGGTGGGCTCTCAGGTGGGCTGTGCGACTCTCAGGTGGGCTGTGCGACTCTCAGGTGGGACGTGCGACACTCAGGTGGGACGTGCGACACTCAGGTGGGACGTGCGACACTCAGGTGGGACGTGCGACACTCAGGTGGGACGTGCGACACTCAGGTGGGACGTGCGACACTCAGGTGGGACGTGCGACACTCAGGTGGGACGTGCGACACTCAGGTGGGACGTGCGACACTCAGGTGGGACGTGCGACACTCAGGTGGGACGTGCGACACTCAGGTGGGACGTGCGACACTCAGGTGGGACGTGCGACACTCAGGTGGGACGTGCGACACTCAGGTGGGACGTGCGACACTCAGGTGGGACGTGCGACACTCAGGTGGGACGTGCGACACTCAGGTGGGACGTGCGACACTCAGGTGGGACGTGCGACACTCAGGTGGGACGTGCGACACTCAGGTGGGACGTGCGACACTCAGGTGGGACGTGCGACACTCAGGTGGGACGTGCGACACTCAGGTGGGACGTGCGACACTCAGGTGGGACGTGCGACACTCAGGTGGGACGTGCGACACTCAGGTGGGACGTGCGACACTCAGGTGGGACGTGCGACACTCAGGTGGGACGTGCGACACTCAGGTGGGACGTGCGACACTCAGGTGGGACGTGCGACACTCAGGTGGGACGTGCGACACTCAGGTGGGACGTGCGACACTCAGGTGGGACGTGCGACACTCAGGTGGGACGTGCGACACTCAGGTGGGACGTGCGACACTCAGGTGGGACGTGCGACACTCAGGTGGGACGTGCGACACTCAGGTGGGACGTGCGACACTCAGGTGGGACGTGCGACACTCAGGTGGGACGTGCGACACTCAGGTGGGACGTGCGACACTCAGGTGGGACGTGCGACACTCAGGTGGGACGTGCGACACTCAGGTGGGACGTGCGACACTCAGGTGGGACGTGCGACACTCAGGTGGGACGTGCGACACTCAGGTGGGACGTGCGACTCTCAGGTGGGACGTGCGACTCTCAGGTGGGACGTGCGACTCTCAGGAGGGACGTGAGACACTCAGGTGGGACGTGCGACTCTCAGGAGGGACGTGAGACACTCAGGTGGGATTTGCGACTCAGGTGGGCTGTGCGACACTCAGGTGGGCTGTGCGACACTCAGGTGGGCTGTGCGACACTCACGTGGGCGGTGCGACTCTCAGGTAGGCTGTGCGACTTTCAGGTGGGCTGTGCGACTCTCAGCTGGGCTGTGCGACTCTCAGTTGGGCTGTGCGACACTCAGGTGGGCTGTGCGACACTCACGTGGGCGGTGCGACTCTCAGGTAGGCTGTGCGACTTTCAGGTGGGCTGTGCGACTCTCAGCTGGGCTGTGCGACTCTCAGTTGGGCTGTGCGACAATCAGGTGGGCTGTGTGACTTTGAGGGCTGTCTGTGCTATGACTCACCAGGGGTCTGCAAGCGGGCAGAACAGTGTCAGGGAGCCAGAGTAGAACGAGGAGGAGCAATCACAGGTGCAGCTGCCGAGGTCCGCGGCGAGCGTGATCCCGGGCAGCCGCATCGGCCTCAAACCTGGATCTTCTCCTCTGAGCTGTGGGCACCTGTAAACAGGCACAGGCTGCCTGCAGCTCAGAGGAAGATCCGGTTCCAGGCTGATGCGGCTGCCCGGGATCACGCTCGCCGAGGACCTCAGAAGTGGCTGGGCACCCGGACACAAGACTCCAGAACCGGACTGACCAGGTGACAGGTGGCAACCCTATCCCATTCACCCTTGGTACCAAGTAAAATAACTCTGTGTAAGTTCTAAGTCAGCCTGGTTGGAGCAGAAACAGAGCTAAGGGCTTTCCCCCTGACCCTTAATAACAGCACTTGGGCCTGGCAATAGTTGTTAAGGCACCCAGTGCTGTATCGTGGAAGAACGAATAGAGGGTCATATGCTCAGTATACCTGGAAGTACCAGGGACTAGAAAATTAGGGTTATCTAAGGGTTATATGGGGACACAGACAACATTTAAACCCAACAAAAATTCGAACTTTTCCCTACTAGGAGCAAAACAAAAGTTTTGGCTTGAGATGGTCTTTAATTACTCTAAGGACTTCTGACTATAATCGATCGGAGGCTGGGGCACTGTGCATTTTAAATTGGACCCCTTCCTTTCTTTCATGACTGTCAGGTTCCACTCTATGTTTCAGTAACTATGATTAAGGATTTTAGCCAAAATGCGTTGTGCGTTTTAATCGAACGTAATAATCGGCCAACTAATCGATTATGAAAATAATCGTTAGCTGCAGCCCTAGCGTTTTAACAATAAACAGAAACAAGGAACTTTTGTCAGACTCCCAACACATTTGTTTCTCTGTGTTTCAGTAGCACCGACAGTGACTCCTGTTTAAGTGAAGCTTGCAATCAGTGTTAACATGCTTCATTCATAAATAAATTACAGCAATATTATTATAATGTATTTTGCCTGGAGTATGTCCTGACCAAAGTGCTTTGTTTTAAACATAATGCCAGTTCCGGTATAAAAAAAAAAGTGTATGAGATTTTTTTTTTTCAATGTTGTAAAGTTGTTTTAATGTAACCGCTTAGTTAAAGGGAAACTAATCCTAAACAAGAAAAAAAAAATATGATTTTCATTATGTTATGCTGCACAAGGATATGTAAGTGGAGTCATCCTTTAGTGTTGTATGTGATGAATTTCATACATCAAAAGTATAGGTCTATCAACTCTTTTCTGACGGTGGCTACTCATCCATTCTCTCCCTGTATGTCTAGCATAGTAGTCACCCTTTTTTAGCATGTTCTTGTGCAGTACTTCTAAGCTACACTGATACAACCAGAGGTAGTGCATTAAAACTTTCTCCCACCTCCTGCTCCAATTTTGCCAGCATGCTGCTTCAATTACAGCACTGCGGTGGCATTGTACGATGTACCAGCACTGTAACTGAGCACACTGGGTCATGTATGCACATTGCTAAATGCCCTTGGAATATGATGTAGTATGAGGCTGGCAGTAGACCTGACCATAATGATACTTGCACTGTTCGAGTCCCAGATAGGAAGTTTTGGGAATGACGCTTCCCAAGTTTTCGGTGAGGAGCAACATATGATGCAAATGTAATATGGATGCACCGATACCGGTTTTTCAGTATCGAGTACCGATATTTTTTTTTTCTTGGTACTCGCCGATACCGAATATTGATACCGGAAGTCCCATTAAGGAAGCTAGGCGGTGTGTAATGACTTGCCACCTGGCTTCCTGATTAGCTGGGAAGCTGGGCGGCGTGTAAAGACTCGCCACCTGGCTTCCCGATCAGCAGGGAAGCCGTCTCCATGCTTCTCATTACTAGGTGACGAGAAAGCATGGAGCTGGCTTTCTGGCCAATTAGGAAGACAGACATCGTGAAATGATGCGGCGACGGCTTTTTGAATGGCAGGTAAGCCAGCTCCGTGCTCCCTTGTCATGTGGTGATTAGGGAGCATGACGAAGGCTTCCCGGCCAATCAGAGAGCAGCTTCATTACACGGCGGCCGGCTTCCTAATACCGGAAGTAACGGGCTAGGCATCAGAGCATTTGGGCACGTACGGGTACCAGGTGACAAGGAAGCATGGAGCCGACTTTCTGGCCAATCAGGAAGCGGGTTGCCGTGTAATGACGCGTTGCCTGACTTCCTGATTGGTCGAGAACCTGGCCAATCAGGAAGCTGGACAACGCGTCATTAAACGGCAACCCGCTTCCTGATTGGTGGGGGAAGCCGGCTCCATGCTCCCTCGTCACCAGGTTAACGAGAGAGCATGGAGCCAGCATTCCGGCCAATCAGAAAGCTGGGGGGGGGGGGTGTGTAATGACATGTTGCCCGGCTTTCTGATTGGCCGGGTCCATGCTCCCTCGTCACAGGTGATGAGGGAGCGTGGAGACGAGTTCCCGGCCAATCAGGAAGCGGGGTAGTGTGCAATGACTCGCTGCCCGGCTTCCTGATACCGCAAGCTCAAGTATCAGGGTAGGTATCGGAGCATTTGGGCGAGTAACACCCAAATAATCCGCATTGGCACTGATACTGATACTAGTATCGGTATTGGTGCATCCCTAGATGTGATAGAAGTAAACTTTTATAGGCTGAGGTGGGATGTTATATTATGTTAGTGACTTGCTGATGCTCCATGGAACTCATGATCAACTTGTACCTGAAGCTCATCCCCACTGAGGCGTTATAAGTTACCTTACAAAAAAAATGATGTTTATAATACTGCTAATGAAAACCTGGCTCTGGTTTACAATGCTTACCAGATAATTTACAACTAAAGCTAATTGGTTTAAAGCTGAACTATATGGGCAGATTTAAAATACACACCTTAATCCAGCTCTGCATTAATTCATGCATTTTAAAATGCAAGCAGTGTATTGTAAGTACCAGAATGTGCCCTGGTATCAGCCTCTTGCAGTCCACGGTGTTTCAGAGGAAGTAGCAGCACAAGGAACCAATCAGATCACGCGCTGCCAAAAAAAAACAACAACATGCTGATTGGAGGACAAAGCAAGCACACTCCTCAAGGTGGTCTGATTAGAGGGCTGCGTCTGCCTGATCCAGCCAGCCCGATCGCCTCGGTATGCGATCGGGCTGGCTGAAGCCAATGGCATCCCAGGTTGCTAAGTGCTCGCCGGGGAGATGTGTATGGCCCACCGGCTCTTAGCAAACTGGGACGCTCTGGCCGGAAAGGGGGCAAGAGGCACACTGCAAACATTGTGCAACAAAGCGGCTATGCCTCTCTACCTGCTGTCCCCCTGCATGACACAAAGAAATGCTGCAAAAGCCTCAGGCTGCCTCATTATAGGGACAACCCTGCTCCTACGTTAAACACAGAAGTTATCCGGAAAGTAAAAACAAATTTTATGCTTCCAAGATCACGTTTCCTGGGTTTAGCCACATTTTAGCTGCATCTACACATGTTTACATGTGTTTAACCATGTAAAACCAGGCTAGACAGTCCCAGGAAGAAGAAAATGCAGGTTTCTATAAATGCAGCTAGCAGAGCATTACGAGCTTTCAGGTGTGTTTAGAAGTTAGCTCCAAACGCACTGGTATGCATGTATTTTAATGCCCGCGTGCACATGGCCTAATGGGAGAGAGATGGAAAAAGAAAATCAGTGGTTTTAACCCTTCCCTACTCTATCCAAAACAAAAACTTTTGGCTTTGGATACACTTTAAGCTTATCCGCCATAGATGTTATTTGCACAAGGCACAGCATATGAGACAATGTCAAAGGGACTACATTAGCATGAATTAATTTTGGTATTCAGATGCAAAACAAACACGCACACTCATTGATTCTTGTAAAGCTCGGCTGGACTCTTACGGGAAGCACGCATTCTGACCGCAAAATGCTGTGTGTAGGCTACTGATTATTTATTCTGAGACTTTGTGCATTACAAAAGTATGTGTAATTCATGTGATGACACCGACATCTTAATTAAAGCATCCGCAACCGACAGCTCTATACAAATGTTTCGCTTGGGGTAGCTAAGAAAGTGCACTGAAAAAGAAAAAAAGTTTTATATTTTCTGTATTATACAGCGCTGACAAGGAAATCCATTTGCAATCTATTTACATATTAGATGATTAATATAAAATCTATCACACTTTTCTCTGTCTCGTCCACAATTAGTCACAGTTGCGGCTTGGTAGTGTAGGCAGTACTACATACTGCATTTCCTATAAGGGTAAAACTTGTGGTTACTGTTTTACAGTCATTAATTACTATGCTTTTGTTTTGAACCCCATACACTCATGTCAAACACATATAAACATATGAGCGAACATTCACTTGAAAGTATGCATCAACTTTATTTTTTGTTAACCCGTCATTATCAGTTTCAGTGCACGTCCTGATCGAGCTGATTTAATGGATTTGGAGAATTCCAAGCTATCTCCAAGCCACAAAGGAGACAAAATCCCCGTTGCATGCTTCTTGACTCCATTCGGGAACATAGTCTTGTCATGCCATAGTCTTGCAATGCCTATTGGGATTTGTGGTTTCACCACAGCTGGAGGGCCGAAGTTTGGCTACCCCTGCTCTAGCCATTTGAACATGCTGAACAAAGCCCCAATCCAACGAAATGCAAGCTTATATTGGTTATAAGTAGGGATGCACAGATACCAGTTCAGATACCAGTGCCGATAATTGGAGAACTACTAGGGTTGCAGCTGTGACTGAGCCCTGGTGCTCCATCCCTACCCGAAATCATTCTGCTGAAGCACACAGTGCGCAGAAGTCGCCAACTGTCTGCAGAGTCAATAACTACAGACCTCCAAACTTCGTGTGGCCTTCAGATTGCCACAACAACAGTGGGTAGAGAGCTTCATGGAATGGGTTTCCATGGCCGAGCAGCTGCATCCAAGCCTTAAATCACCAAGTGCAATGCAAAGTGTTGGATGCAGTGGTGTAAAGCAAGCCGCCACTGGGACAAATCCCGCTTCTCTGTCTGGCAATCCGATGGATGTGTTTGGGTTTGGCAGATGCCAGGAGAACGGTACTTGACTGACTGCATTGTGCCAAGTGTAAAGTTTGGTGGAGGGGGGATTATGGTGTGGGGTTGTCTTTCAGGGGTTGGGCTTGGCCCCTTAGTTCCAGTGAAGGGAACTCTTAAGGCATCAGCATACCAAGACATTTTGGACAATGTCATGCTCCCAACTTTGTTGGAACAGTTTGGGGATGGCCCTTTCCTGTTCCAACATGACTGCGCACCAGTGCACAAAGCTAGGTCCATAAAGACATGGATGAGCGAGTTTGGGGTGGAGGAACTTGACTGACCTGTACAGAGTCCTGACCTCAACTCGAAACTGTATGGACGATTCACAAGGTTGTTATCACACTTGTCTTTACAATGTTCAATATATTTTAGACTAAAGCTGGGCATACACAGATCAAATTTCTGCTGAATCGGCCAAAATTCGATCCCTCTGTAACTTTGCCAGCACCACTCAGCTCAACAAAAGTTGATTTTTTAACTGATTTTTGGTTGAAGGAGCCAGGTGTAAAATTATGAGCCGAATATTGACAGCATCCAACCACCTGCAGCCATAGGTGCCGGCTGTCAGAATAGCCGGCAGGGGGAGATTTCTCCATCTACACTAAAAATTGTGAAGTGCACGGCCAGCTTAAATTAACTTTCCTCTGCTGTCCCTGGTGGCTACAAATAGTACTGCAGTTTATAATATTTTTGCTGAGCAATACTTTATTTTATGAGGGGGTTCTTTAAACTAGTAGTCCCCTTTAAGACCCCGTTCACATATAGCGACATACCTTTGCAGCGGCCGGGATAGCGCGACTTTCGGGGCGACGTTCCAGCGACGATCCAGCGACGGTAGCACGACCTTCTCCGTCGGGCTCCATAGAAAAAAAGCAAAATCGTGCAAAATCCGCCGAAAAAAGGGTCCGGTAGAAGCGACTTGCGACCACGACGAGCGACATGGAGTTAAGACAGATCCATTGAATAGCATTGGCCGGCGACTTCTCGCGATATCACGCGGCAAAAATGCGCGATTTCGCAGCGGAAATCGCGCGACAATTCGCTATATGTGAACGGGGCCTAAACCCATCCCATCCCTCAACCTTACAATTCTCTGGCTCCATGCCTAAAATACAGAGAGGGGAATTTATCGAAACTGGAGCAGACAGAAACTGGAGCAGTTGCTCATGACAACCAACCAGCTCCTCTCTTCAGTTTGTTCAGTTAAGATTTAAAAATGAAAGAGAGAAGCTGATTGGTTGCCATGCACATCTGCTCCAGTTTTTGTCTGATCCAATTAGGATAAATTCCCCTCGGAGTGTTAACGGGGTATGCCTTAGTAGGCTGCAGTTGGAATTGTGAAACCAACACACACATGCTAGGGCCAATTTAAACACTAACATTCAAAATTGTGCCTAAAAATAGGTCAAATAAGTCAACAGAAGTTAAAGGAGAATTATGAGGCGAGTGATTTTCACAGCACATCTCTCAATCCCGCAGCTGGGTGGATCTCGACAGCAATGTTGGGATCCGTTCCGACACAGGCGTCGCAGTATACCGTGAGCTGTAGCTCGCGGTATACTGAGCTTAGGGTGACGGGAGGATGCTAGTTTGTGTCCTCCCGTGACCCTTAGGAGAACTATGGGGAAAAGCCCTAACCCCATAGTTCTCCTTTAATTTACTTGCAGTTTCGTACTCCGATGACACCCACTGCGGGTTTTTTTTTTAATTTTGCTTTTTTGCCCTGAGTGCATAAACTTCTCTGTATTTTTTACTTGCATTGCATTTACATGTGTTTTTCATGCATCGCGTTGCTCTGAAAAAAAAAGAGCATGTGGTGTGAACTGGTCCCATTCACACCCATACATTTCTGGGTTCCCTTCCATTGAAAAATGAATGCAAACGTTATCTGGCATGAATGGGGCCTTAAATGTTTTGTGAAAAGTTGGACAGATAAAAAAAGAATGATGGAAACAAGCAAGAAAAAAGATTATTGTTATAGCATGTCATTTTACTTTCAACACATGTGGTATTTGTAGTGTCATTAACATTAAAAACCATCCTATCGTTACATTAATATTCACCACTCATCTTTCAAGGCTTCCAGACCCTTCCAAAATGGTTTAGCTGATCCCTGCACTACCTAGAACAGACAGCAGGACTGCTAATAACAGGCAACAGTTCAATATTTTATGCCATGTTTAAAAAAAGTTTCAGTAACTGAAGATGTTCTCACATTAATTCTTTGCATCAATTATTGACAGATAATTTAATTTGAAGGCAACCAGTCAGTAACCTTGGGCTACTGCTTTAAATAATTTATATTTGCTGCACGGGTGTAATCATATTGCTATTGATTATGATCAAGTCACATCTACTCTTTGCCGATGTCGTAGGTTTAATTATGTGGCTCCGCCAGTTTTAGCAGATATTCTACTTGGGATCCCAGACAACTGAGTAGAGAATGTTCTCAGGTTTGTTTAATAAGACAGCACATATGGAGATAATGCATCTGCACTAACCTATAGCAACCAATATGATTTCAGTGTGTCCTAGTGAAAGTAATTCTGACAGTCCGCCCTCTCCCACCAAATGTTGTCTGTGATATCTCCCACCAGATTTATCAAGAAATAAGGTCCTAATGTTCCATTTCCAATGCATTGTTATTTATTATTATCAGCTTTTAGCTCTAAAAAGGGTGCTTAACCCTGAAATAGGTTGTCCACTATCTGTTTACACATTTTCTGAAAAAACAAGATTGTTAACAATTAGAAACTCTCGGAAACCTTTATTTATGGTGCTCCTACTGAGACAACCATCACACCTTGAAGGTGCCAGCAGACTCAGGATACCTCTACAAGTAGAGAAGCCCCAGTGAATTCTACAAGTTCCAGTTCTACCTCATTCATCCAAACCAATGCGTCCTTGGTGAACAAATTAGTGACCAGATGGGACACTTGCATTAAAACAAATGGTTAGATCCAATTACTTCTACAGAGAAGTCGAGGTACAGAATATAGCCTAGGCTTGGAATTCAGTTACTCCATAGGCATTTCTAAGGGAACCGCAACTCAGGAGTATTTTTAGCATAGACAATTTTTATGCCTAAAGAGGTCAGTTTTAAAATAAATATGTGGGCCCCAGACGCCTGTGTCACATTTGATGTTTTCCAGGCAACCTTCCTTCCTGAGGGGTACACCCTCCACCTCTGTGTACGGTCCAGACCTTCTCTTTTCTTCTCCTATACTCTTCTTCTCCTTCTTTACCCCTATTCCTTTTTGTTTCCTATTGTCTTCCCATGTGATGTATGTCTTGTTGTCACAAGTATCACTATCCTGATACTCAAGACCATTGGTCTATATCACTGCTCTTGCACTAGACACCTAAACTACACATTTTGGCCAAGCTCCACCAGGCTTGATGGGGTACTCCCGTAGGCGGAGATGTACGTCCCGTCTGACGGAACCTCCTAAGGGTATTCCAAAGTAGAAGCATGACTGTGCCCAGATAACTGCTGATGAGTCCCCTCTTAATCTCCTTACATAGACCAACTTGTGCCTCTTCATTATTGTGATACTTTTCATGTACCAATTGTTTTGTTAAATATGGATGACCTGTTTGCCACAGGCATCAGTTGAGATTGTAATGTCTGTATGTATGCTTACACTGTTAAAACTCAATAAACAGTTATTTGAGAAAAAATAAATATGTGGGCTAACATTGCTGAGCTTCTGAAAATAATGATAATAATAATTATTATTATTATTAATATAATACAGGATTTATATAACGCCAACAGTTTGCACAGCACTTTACAATATAAGGAAGACATTACAATTACAATACAATTCAAGACAAGATGGTAAGGAGGGCCCTGCCCGTGAGAGCTTACAATCTAAAAGGGAGGGGGAAGTGATACATGAGGTGGTATCTGTGTGGGGATGAATTGTTTGAGAAAGTGATAGTTCAGTGGTTAGTTTGAGCAGGATTGGCTTCCCTGAAGAGATAGGTCATTAGTGGTTGCCTAAAGGCAGTCAGGGTAGGAGATAGATGGACAGGTTGGGGTAAGGAGTTCCAGAGGATGGGAGAGACTCTAAAGAAGTCCTGGAGGCAAGCAAGGGAAGAGTTGATGAGGGAGCTAGAGAGCAGGAGGTCTTGGGAAGAGTGGAGGGGACACTTAGGGTGATACTTTGAGACAAGGTTAGAGATAAAGCCGGGGGCAGAGTTGTTGATTGCTTTGTAAGTGGTTGTTAATATTTTGAATTTTATCCTCTGGGTCGATTGGAAGATTGACAGAGGTGGGTTGCAGACACTGAGCTGTTGGTTAGGTGGATGAGTCTAGCAGCAGCATTCATGATAGACTGGGAGTGGAAAGATCAATGAGGAGGGAGTTGTAGTGGTAGATCAATGAGGAGGGAGTTGCAATAGTCAAGGCGAGATATAACAAGTGACTGGATGAGTAGCTTTGTAGTGTCATTGAGGAAGGGACTTGTTTTTGGAGATGTTACGAAGGTGAAGGCAACAGGAATTGGTTAGTGATTGAATGTGGGGCAGGAAGGTGAGGTCCGAGTCAAGGATGACACCTAGCACAATGCTGGTTTCCTAGCTGGTATGATGACATCTGGTCAGTCAATGACCTGAAACTGACTCAGGAATGTCAAAGTCTTGTTCTGGCTTCATGACTCTAAGTAAATTCAGAGGGTAGCTCAGCAAGGAAACTAGAATTTGCAGAAAGAGAAGTAAGCAATGGCTTTCCTCTCTCAGGAAATGTATAGTACATTCCATTAACTCATTTGAAATTCTGACTCAACAGCTTTCTTTACTGTGAAGCAGCTCTTAATTTCAAGCGACTAGAGGTCAGGAGGCAGAAAAAAAAGACTACCTAAATGGCATTTTACTGGCACAGTAGGTCAAATGTGATGGGGTGCTAATGCAAGTTATAGAACCCCAGAAATAGTCAAGGAATATTTTGAGACCTAGGTCTCTTGAGACCTTGGCTACGGAAGGGTTATAGAACAAGCCTCTGTGTAGTAAATGGCACAGACATTACAACAAGAAAGTTCATTTTGCAAAGATGATTCATTAAGAAATGAAATATTCATGGTTGACAGCTTGAAGGATCGCCACATAGTTTTATTCTAATGCACCTGTCCTCTTTGTCAAGTCCAATCCGAGATGTCATGTCGCCAAAGTTTTATTTAGAAATTGTTTGTCAGAGGGAGCTTTCTAATGTGAATGAAAAATTCATCCCCTCATTAGAAGATTTTACATGAAATGTCTGGGATTTTCAATGAACGCCCAGACATGAAGCAATTACTGTTAAACACTTAAAGAGCCAAGGATGTGAGTTCACCCAGCGGGTGCTGTCACTGCCCTGAGATGGAGAGGATCACATGTCAATCAGGGTATTATATCCACATGAAGGACGGAGCCTGATACCTCTAATGTTACCTTATGCAGAATGTTCGAATGTGAGAGTAATGGGTTTTATTTAATAAGCAACTGCAAAAAACAAGGATGATATGCAAAACCACTAATCTATAGTAACCAAACAAATTTCATTTTACTTAAGTCTTATCGGTGAAACATCAATAATAAAGAGAATGCCTATCCTCTATAAAAAGTGAAAAAGAAATACCATATGCTCCACTAAAATGGCTTGTAATTCCTGGCTCCCCCACTAGGGCTAGCAATCTGCCCAGCTCAGATTGGCCAACCATGTGGGCCACAAACCTACTTTTATTCAACAACAACAAAAAAATGAATCCCTTTACATTTCTGATATAAAATAGTCAAGGGGTATAAAATGGTTGCTATCGTACCCTAGAGACACTTAAGGACTTAAAATGGACCTTTACCCCCTTTGACTAAAAATCACATCAGCATACAGGTCTGCATGCTGATACGAAACCATCTTACATCCATTAGCTAAACAAACATAGACCTCAAAATCAAATGTAAGCAGGAAAGGTGCGAAAAAGCACAGATCCACAGAATGAATGAGGCTAAAGTAGGGAGATCCTTGCACTACAAGTACTCAAGTACAGCTTCCTCTCCAGCAAGCAGACCATTAAGCAGCGCAGTAGCGGCGTCACAAAATTTAATCCCAAATCTTGTAAAAATAGCAGTCAGAGGCAGCAGTGCTTAGACACACTAGAATTTGTAGATGTTCCCTATGTGATGGCAAATATTTACATTTTGAGTGCAGGCCCACATTAGGTACCACTTGGCTCAAGTATAACAAATATTATGATCTATCTGAACATTTTTTGCAATTAACCCTCCAAAAAAAAGGTTAACAAGCATGTGCAATAGCAAAAGTGATCATTATCAAACTATATATGTCCATCGTCAGCTTCCATTGGCAGTCCAAACACTGGGGACTGACTTGGCCACAAGTGGATCAGCCTTGATGTCCCAAGCCACTAATGCTATTGATTACCTTTGCAAACTGAATGCCTACCCTGTTAAGGTTTATGTATTTTTTTATGTATTTTTAATTTCATCTCAAACTTTAAAGCCATTTTTTTGGAGAGAAAAATACTATTTATTGACAGGTGAAAAGAAAATGGTTTATTTATTTGCATCAACCATAATATTCTCTGTAATTTTGTGGGTGCGTGCTAATAAATGATAGATTTTATCAGATTTAAGCGGTAGTTCTTCTCAGAAGTAAAAAATGGAATCTCTGAAGGTTTAACTTGATAATTGAGGATAAAAGATATTCTTGCATTAAACTAAATATTGCAAAAATGCAAAGCATGACTAATATCCCGGTATTGTAAAATAATACCATTAGAAAGTGCTTTTAGTGAAATAAATGACTATGATATTGTTATTGGCTCTTCCTACACAAGCCAATGGCAAAGGCATGTGTCAGGCAAACACTAAAGTGGCACTCCATCCACAAAATTAATCTAAGACCATTACCTTGTAGCTGACAGCATAAGCCACTAGTTCATACCCCCATCATTGCAATGTCGCTATTTGCATACCCAAAGACATGCCCAACTCATGACAGAGCTGGTCATAGCCATGTGTACACTAAGGATGCACCGATAACATTGTTTCGGTATCAAGTACCAGTACCGATTACTCACCGATACCGAGTACCGATACCAGTGCTTCCACTGGCATGGAGTCGGCTTCCCCGTCAATCAGGAAGCCGGGCGGCATGTCATTACATGCCGCCCAGCTTCCTGTTTGCCCGGGAAGCTGGCTCCATGTTGTTTGGCCGGCTCGATTGTGATTGTCCGGGAAAACGGCTTCCTAGCCAATCAGCATCAAGGCGGCTTCTCGGTCAATCAGGAAGCCGCGCAGTGAGCAATGACTCGCCTCCCAGCTTTCTGATTGGTCGGGAAGCCAGCTCCATGCTGATTGGCTGGAAAGTTGGCTTCCCAGCCATTCAGCATTAACCCGTCTGTTCGGCCGGCACGATGCTGATTGGCCGGGAAGCTGGCTTGGCCAGGAAGGCGGGTTCCCAGCCAATCAGCATGGAGCTGGCTTCCCGGACCACCAACAAGCTAGGAGGCGGTTCGTTACTCGCCACCCGGCTTCTTCTGGCTCCATGTTCCCCTATAGCACTGCTGGTCAGAGGTAATCTTCCTCTGAGCGGCAGTTCCGGTATTGAGGAAGGTATCAGCGCATTTGGGTATGTTTGCGTGAAAAAAACCTGCAAAAAAAATTGCTAAGAAAAATCACCCCTGTGCACTCCTGTTAACAAGTGTTCCCAACACCCCGGATGTCACCAGCTACCTCTATCTCCTGCTGCTCCTGTGTCTTAGGTGACCCAAGCATCTCTAGTGATACCAGACTCCTCTGTATCCTGTATCTCCAGTATCTCCAGCGAATCCAGCCCATCTGCCTCACAGCACCCTATATGACCCTAAAGCATTCTGTCTCACGCAGGGACCCTGGAGCCTCCTTATTCATTCTGGAACTCTATTGTTCTCTGGGTGCGTCCAAGAAAGGTATGCTCCTGTATTTTCTTGACTGACTCTCTCCTAGAGGATGTGGACCCCTGTCCATTATGGTTATTACTGTTTTAATATTTTTACACATTTATTTGTGGATATCATTAGTTGCTTTTTTTTAAATAAAGTATCTTATTTTTAGGTATACTGATCTATTAAACGTGATATCGCTATTGCATATATAACAGTGATGTATATAACATTACCATGCATGCTGAGGGTTTAGGTCATCTTTCCAATTTGAGACCCTAAAAGCCAAAATAAGAGTTTTCGGCATCAGTGTTTTTGGGACAGGACAGTTAGTCTACATCAGAAGTTAGGGTTATAGGGAGGGTGAAAATTAAGGTTTAGGGAGAGTTAGTGTTAAGGTTACAGAAAAGGTAAGTGCTGGGAGACAGGGAAAATTAATGTAAGAGTTACAGGAGAGGTTGGTGTGAGGGTTACAGGGAGGATTAGTTTGAGTATTGGTCCTCCCATATGTAGCTGTGGTGTCTGAGAAACCCAGAAGGGTTTTTAAAAAACATCACATCCCTGTCTGCTTTAAACCCAGTAATACACTGAGTAAACAACTGGTTCTACCAAAAGACCCAACGCCAAAACACAAGATGAACAACATTGTGTATGCAGTCCAGTCCAGTGAGGAGTGCTCAGAATTGTATGTCGGTGAAACAAAACAGCAGCTACACCAGCGTATGGCACAGCATAGAAGAGCCAAACCCTCTGGTCAGGATTGAGCAGTATACCTACATCTAAAGGAAAAAGGTCACTCCTTTGAAGACATTCAAGTCCGCATCCTAGACAGGGAGGAGGACTGGTTTAAAAGAGGTATGAAAGAAGCCATTTATGTAAAAATGGAGAAGCCAAGCTTAAATAGAGGTGGAGCGGGTGGTGAGACACCTGTTGCCTGCCACATACAGTGTTGTTTTAACACCTCTCTCTGGGCAGGTGATTAACACCTCCTAGCTCTAATTATACAAATGCAATTTACACCTGGTTGCGACTAACAGATTATGTGGATTGGAGCAACATTCACCATATTTATTCCCAGAAAAAATGTGTACAAGTCATTCTGAATTGAAAAAGCCGATTGGATGACCAGTGAAACGTCTTCAAGAAAAATACAGCAACTCCAGTTGCCTTGACTTATTTTTTACGTATATACCATGACCTGGATGAATGAGAACCTTCACAGACATTAGTTTGAGTGTTATGGTTACAGGTTGGGCTAGTGTGAATGTTACAGGGAGCATTAGTGTTAGGGTTACAAGAAGGGTTAATCAGATAGTTACTGTTGCCTGAGGGGTTGGTGTAAGGGCTAAATTTAGGGTTATATGGAGAGTTAATATGAGTGCACATGAATCTCGTTGCCAGGAGCTCTAAACTGATCTCCCGATGCCAAAAGCTAACATACCGTCAAAAACATTGAAGCCTGTCTAATCTATCGGTTCCGGCAATTTTATAGAACTATAATAAGACCCAATTGTTAGAATTACATTATGTAGTTAGATTTCAGTTTCAAAACTAATATGTGAAATTTAAAATACAAAAAAAAGACCTTTCCAAATTGTGCATAAAAATGGAATTGTATAACACATATTGGGCAGGCTCCAAATATACACCGTATATTACATTACTTCCTGCTGAGGATTATTTTACAATTTATTTGTAATTAGTTTCACAGGGAAATCAGTGTGCAAGAATCCCAATTCCTCATCTATTCATAAAAAAAGTTGGGCAAAGAAAATGCTTAGACAAAATGAAAAGTATTTTCTAACAAATCAGAATTAATTTGTCTGATTGGTTTGGTCTCGAGAGCCAAAAAGTTTTCATTTATGGAGCTGACAAGGAGGATTTTTATCTTGACCAAATGTTACTCAAATATTCATAAGCCTGAGTAATTTAGAATGGGAAATACAGATGGCAGTAAGCGGAAAAATGCAGCTGAGGTTCTTTTTTTTTTTTTTTTGGGTCTTTTTTAATGCAAATGTTCATTATATCATCAGTATGTGTTCCCAGGGCATGCTCACAAACTTCTTAACTGGTCAAAATAGTGTCGGGGAAAAAAATACACTACAAAAATAATAGCGTTCTCTGTCAATCCTCGCAAGCCTGCGATATACAACTTGGGCGCACTGGTGGTAATTACAGAGCAGGTGTATGGAAATGCCATAATTATTAGGTTGATGTAAAAAGAGAACTCCAATCAGAGCAGGGATTGTCAGTAATGCTTTTTTTAACTGAACACCACCTCAAACCTTCTTAAAGCCCAACTGAACTTTTTTTAAACCAGTTAAATATATTCCAAGAGCATCTAAACAAAAGCTGTTCAAAGTCTCATAATTCAGATTCTTTAGAAAGCATCTGCAACCTGAGTAGAAAAGTCTGTCCCCTGCCAGCATGCAACACACTTGCTCTGTTTGGAAGCAGTGGTCTCTCTGCATAGGTCTGACACACACCCTACAGCATCGGAGCTCCAATCAGCAGGGATCATGAGCTTTGCAGATTATAGTATCCTTCCCTTCAGCATGCTGGCAGGGGACATGTTTTTTTTAAACTCTGTGGCTGCTTTCTAACTGAACATGTTTGTTTTTAAGCACCTGGAATGTATTCCGCTGATTTAAACTGAAAGATCAATTGGGCTTTAAGTTTTGAATAGAGTAGGTTAGGGTTAGATCTGTTGCCTTGGGCCTATATGCCAGAGGAGAGACCTCTCACTATTATGGTTTGGTTTTGCTATCAAATGAGCATTCTGGTTCCCACTCTAAAGTGCATGGGGGGAATTTATCAAAACTGGAGCAGAAAGAATCTGGAGCAGTTGCCCAGGGCAATTAATCAGCTTCTCTCTTCAGTTTGTTCAGTAAGTAACCTAGGAGTTTATGAGCAGTTCGAAAAATGCTTTTAAATGCCTAGCAGAAAAACACCAAATACCCAAAAAGGTATATGAGCATCTTTGGGCAGTTAAAAACTATTTTTTGCCCCATAGACTTCATTGGAAATGCCCAAAAAAGTGCGTCAGAAGCATGTTGCACATTTTCATGAGCGTTTTTACACGTTTAAACGTACATTCTTCCATTGCCTGCAATGTTTTATGAGCCGCCAGTCAAAACGTGTCTTCATGTATGTGCGTTAAAACGTGCATTACAAAAAATGTGCACAACACGCCTAGGTGTGAATCAGGCCTAAAGACTTGAAAATGAAAGAGAGAACCTGATTGGTCACCATACACAGCTGCTACAGATTTTGTCTGCTTCAGTTTTGATAAATTCTATTCATTGTATTATGCTGATCACCCCTTTGATAAAAAAATATTTGGGCTACTTTCACACTTGAGCATCCTTGAAAGTTCTTCATGTATTTTGTTTTCACCTTGAGCGTTTTTGTTTTAGCCAATGGAAATCTAGTTTCTGAGATGGCTGTTAGGTGCAAAACTACACCAGACATGTGAAATACATCAATTTTTTACAGGTGCTCCCATTGAAGTCTTTTAGGCCCAAAAACATTTGGTTATGCCCCAAAGAAGCTCCCATACTTTTTTTGAGAATTGAATGACAGCACATCACTCAGATGCAAATGTACAAAATAGAATAACAGAATTTTAAATGTCGAGCACTGAAAAGCTGCTGGGTAAGCCCTTCAAATCTATCAGGTGATAAATGGGGGTTAAATCCTTTATCAGCTGGGAGGGTGCAATTTTTAAAATGTATTACAGTAATATTAAAGTCAAATTGTTTTTAAACTATTTCAAATACTGATTAAATCACTTACAATGGTTGCTACTCTTCGATGTTTAATAGTTTTAGCTCCCTGCAGAATCAGCTGGTCCCCGAGCACTGACCCTGATATCCTGTTTTATGGTGGCGCTGTTCCTTTGCCTATGGAACCACCTTTGTGTATGATAGTAGGCTGTATGTGTCTACACAAACTTCGCTGTCCCTTGAGAAGGTGTGTTGGACAGGAAGTTTAGGGAAGCTGAGCTGGGAGAGTTGGAGCTAGCTGTTTGGAAATATAATGACTGTAAGTGTTCAAAAATATAAAGAAATGCTTTTCTGGGCAATGTATATGTGTTTGATCTCGATTCATTATTTAAAAAAAATAAGTTTAATACTACTTTACCTGCCTGGAGTTCCGCTTTATTTAGATATTTTAAATCTTTCCTGAGAGAAGGCCACTGTTGACCTCCTTCTGAAAATGCTTCTGACCTGGCTGTTATGTTGACCCCTATCACCAATACTCTTTGAGTCACTAACTCAGATCAGGAAATCCAGGTAAAGTCAGATATATGTACCTGCATACGTATTATAAATGAGACACTCACAGTATTAAATCAAGATGTTCGTATTGATAGCCAAGCAACTAGTAGACGTTCGGATATTTCGTTATATCGGGATTCGGGTCTGAAATTCAATTCGGTTCAGGGTTTCGGATACGGACGCAATCCAAATTTTCGTTCGTTTCGGATAAGTTTACGAATGAATATTCATTACGACTACCACAAAAAGCCATATACAGATATTAATACTAAAGCTGAATCTCTTAGGGTCTGGGAGCCATATACATATATTATTAAAGCTGAGGCTTCCAGACCCGAATGGCATTCAGGAGCTCGCAAATGCCTTTCGGAAATGCGGATCCCGAAGGCCATTCGGGTCTAGGAGCCTTACCTTTCGTATTATATGTATATACTGTATTTGGCTCCCATGTTGCCATAACGAAAATTTGTATTTAGACGCATTCAGATGCATTAAACCAGAAAACACATCTGAATGGGCAGAAAAGTCATATGTCTGATTCAGTTTCGTTTTTGAACGAAATTCGGACAGGATCCAAAATTCGTAAACGGAAATTCGGATTCCGACACGTTCGGATGCATTGGGATTCGGAAATTCGGATGTGTCCGAATTTCCGAAAATTCTTATGAATTTTGATTCGGAACGAAACAAATCGCACATGTCTAGCAACTAGCATTTCTACCAATGGATTGAGGGACTGTCATCAATGCATACGTTTCAGTTACAATTTATTTATAATAAATTAAAACATTTCATGTGGTCTTGAAACTGACATTTTTACTACCTCTCGACAATTTATCCCATCTGATTTCCTGCTAAATATTATGTTGAACAGAAAAGGAAGCGGAGTTAAAAGGGAAAAGAAAATAATGAAGGCCATAACAGGCTGTAAAAACAGAACAAAAGAATAAAAATACAGAAAAGCCGTCCAATACACCAATCTCGGGAAAGACGCTTGAGCCTAGCTGTTTGTAAGCATTCAAATGGACAACATTGTATGTGTGCTACGATCTGTCAAAACACACGGAAAGCAGACACACATGCAAATTGTCCTACTAGAATGACTGCCATTATAGAAACAGATGGTGACAATCCCACTGTTTTTCAACAAACATCAACTTAATCACCCGATCATAAAAATTAAACAAAACAAATAAAATATGTGATACACTCTTTTAATGGCTTTAGGGCTTGCAGAAAAATACTAAACAGGCACCCACACACAAAACATGGGCACTGCTATTTGGGAGCAATAAAAAAACAGGGAGGGAGTCTTTAAATGCAGCTTAAAGGGCAACAATGAAAAATGCAGATTCTTTAAATAACATGCTTGGGGGTGCCTTAAACCTACACTTGAAGTTGCACACCAGCACTACTACTACTACTACTGCTAAATATCAGATACCTGCCCTGCTTCTGTTTATAAACAAAGTGGCTGGGTGATCCTGAGTGATGTTATTGACCAAATATGGACATGACCAAATGTGGTCAATGACATCACCCAGGATCCACAGCTACTTTGTTTACATTATGGCTGCAGCTGGGTATCTACCATATAGAGGTGGGAGTGCGGTAGGGTAGCATTGTTGGACATGGTGCTGGACTGACACTGGATTTACAGTGGGACAGTGTATTTGCTGTTTAGAAAAAATATGTACTGACCCTTTAAGGAAAAGAAATCCATACCAGTCCCTTATCCAGGCATGCAGCCTGGGTGGCCAGTGAAGGGGGGGAGGCTACATGCTCTAAACATTAGGTGGTTACATCGCTAGGGGGTGGAACAGTTTGTTTTTTAAAAAGAAGCAACAACATTAACTGGTATTTGCTAAGCCCTGGAGTTTAGCTTTAGGACAAGTTTTCATTTTAAAAAAATCTTAATTAGCATTAAGCTAGCTGTCTGTTATACCAGTTTCCACTATTTTTTATGTGCCAAAAACTGCTGGTTTTAGGGCTACCTCTTGTTTTAGAAGCATCTGACCAAACTTTGAGATGAGAGGCCTAAAGGGTCCATTTTTGGACATCCGTCATATATTAATACAAGAGATGCTATGTGAGGGAGGAGCAGAGTCTTAACCCAAGCATTAAGAAGATCTTCACAAAAATGCAGATAAAAGGCCCGAAATCAAGTCTTTTTAATGCTTACTTGCAGTGTTTTCCTTTCCATAAATCATTTTCTTTCACTTGCTCAAAACTTTTACTTTGTCAGGAGAGTCAGTTCCCAAGTACAGCCCCTTCCCTCCATGCACGTCAAATACCTCTATTTTTCTGCAAGTGTTTTAATACTGCCTGTGCTTGCCAAATTCTTTCACACCGCCGTTCACACCTTCCGACATAATATTTTATGTAGCTGCTGGGGGAGGAGCGAATGGAAATACTATGTCATTTGAGTGACAGCTCTGAGTTTGCTGACATCAAATCCAAGATGGTGGTGCCCAGCAGCAGTCTCAAGGCTTTTGGATGTCTACACAAGGGAGGCTTTTACAGGTAAAAAAACATGCATAAAATACTGTATGTTAAATGCACATATAATGTTATGGGGAAACCCATAATAATGGGATAATGCAACTGACAGACTGCAGCATATACATATATAAAAAATATATTATTTATTACTCATAGTTCTATTTTAACCCCTTCATGACATCAAAACACTTTCTATGTCCACATGAAAAATGTCCCTATTGTTAAATAGGTTAAATGCCTTTATCCAGGTCCTAAATCACACGTAGTCTTTAAATTGTAATAGATTGACTATACATTCAATCTTGACATAATTCCATATTTAGAATACACTGAAACTGAACTATTCATTATTTTCAGTTTGCTATCAAGTCCTTTTTTGTTAACTTGTTCCGTTTTACACCTCTTCAAAAAAATCTAATCTGATTATATTTTTTAAATATTTGTGTTTTAAGAAATTAGACTCAGTGCTAGAAGATCATTATCTTATAAATATAATATTACCTCCTGAATAATTATTCCAATGTTATTTTTTTTTCCCCAATGTCTGCACTTTTTTGCTTATTTTGCTTTGGTTAATGTTCAAAGTATTTTCTCCCTAGAGAACTTCGCAAGACTCCAATTCTGGCTATTAAAATTTGCTATCCCTTAAGCAGCATATTGAGGATAGCCTCCGGTTATTCCTAATTGGATCATATCACAGAAAATTAAATAAAAAATCATGAGCTTAAAATTCAAGGGAAAAGTGCCTTAAATGCTTTATGTATCATACTTTACTAAAACAGATATTTTGTTTAACAGCCTTGTCGAGCCCACAGGAACGAGCTTTTTCTAGGTTGAATGCAAAGTAAATTAACTTTTTAAGTTCCCATTGGAATTTCAAAAATTATGTCTGAAATATTAGATTGAAATGGGAAAATGTAAGTTCACAGCACGGGTTCTGTATTTTCTGCTTGATAGACCGTCATAAAACGTAACTGTGGGGAACATTAGACCCTAAATAGCTCCGGAGATTGATACAGGAATGCCCTTTTGATGCATACATCAAAATAAGTGTACGGCTTCTGTGCTGGATTGGTGAAGTCAGATAGCATTTCTCCTATTAGTTCTAGGAGTTAAATATGCAAGCCGTTTACGCTGTATATGATTAGTTGTTTTTTTTCTTTCTCTCCAGTTAAAGGCATTATTTGCAGCTTGGCTTTTCCAGCAAATTCTTTCATTTGCCAGTGTCTTTTTTGTAATTTTACAATTGAATAATTAACAATGTGTGATATTGAAATAAGTGAATTACATTAGCTCTGTGCCTATTAATCATTCTGTGCATCTCATGCAACGTCATGTAAAATTGTTTATTGTTTTCGGATCATATTCTCCCCAGATGTACAAAAGTCATGGATATTCTGCCTCCCATAGCTGTTGCTTGATTGGATACATTTTTGCAATAGTTAGCAAAAATTGTGGAAAATCAATTTTTTGAAGATTGCTTAAATACTTTAAAGGCTCATATTGACGGGTGTTGTTTTCCTACATTCAAGGTGTGCTTGGAACACACCTCAAATGCAGCTCAGCAAACTCCCATTGACTGTAAATGAGGAGTGCACATGTCTGTGAAGGTTCTCATTCATCCAGGTCATGGTATATCTGTAAAAATCTGTGTTTTTACAGATAGGAGTGCACATTGCAGTTTAAAGGCCTGCTTTGCATTGCAACACATTTCTTTGTTCTCAGCATGTCCTTTTAAGGTACATTTAAACAGCAGGCAAAGTTTTTTCTTTTTTTTTTTAGCATGTTAGTTTTTATTGATAGAATAAATGGTAACAATGCAGGTAAACTCCAAAGTGAAACAACACATGGTTGTTTCAAGTAGCAGTGCGCAGACTGCGATCCAAAAATGTAGCTCGATTGCATGTGAACAGTAGTAAGGATTAACCATATCAACATCTGTTGGAACTACTTCAAAAATGTCTCTGTACTGCATGCAGCTGCGCTGGAACAACTATAACTGGTGAACCCCAGTGCAGTGAGGGTCAGGACTCTGGGTAGGGTACCTTATCTCCATAATGTGAGAGCTTCTGGATTCAAGTACGCAGTCCTAGCCGCTGTGCATGCCTCTACATAACTCTTTTTGGTCCACCTCTTCTGAGAAGAGACATAGGCCAGAATCCTGCCTCTCAGGACTGCCTTTGCCGTCTCCCAGAACAGAATCGGATCCCCAATGTGCAATGCATTGTCAGAAACATACTCCCCCCACCAAGAGACCAGGTGTGCCTGGAATGTATCATCAGTAGCCAGATATGCCAGGAAGCGCCATACCACGGGTCTGGAGGGCAGACCCACATGTTGAATGTCAATTAGTACTGGAGAGTGGTCCGATATGACCATATCCTCGATAGCCACTGCGGATACTTTGGGCAACAAGTTGGGCGATATTTCTGTACCTGAGGCCTGATCCTCCATATCACTGACACGTGACTCCAGGGTCTGCATCCTAGATGCATGTGCTTCCAGGGCCGCTGTTATAGTCCTCATGTGTAGTTTCAGAGTGTCCACAATGATGGAGCTGATATCTACCCTTAGATGTGAGGCGACAGTGGCTGCCAGTTGTTGGTAATCCAGGGGGGCATGGGGAGATGCATCAGCAGACTCACCCAGCGGTGTGACGTCATCGCCGTCTGTGTCTTCCATGGCCGCGGCCTCGTGCTGTGGGGGCGCCGGGCTGGAGGGAGCAGCGATGTTGCGGCGGACCGGCTGCGATCGAGCCACGAACTTGTCCATGGCCAGTGGGACACGTCAGACGATTGGGGCGCTCGTTATGTTTCGGTTCAGGTGCGGGAGTTGCGGTCTGCATGTGGCGGGGACGGTGCTCCTGTATTCACCGTCTAGTCCATCCGGCGCCGGAAGTCCCAAAGTCTTTTCTTGCCAAACACAGCATTTCCCATTTGAACCCGGCTACATGTGTTCCAATGGATAATGCTGCGTTTGACTAGAACGCCTGACAACATGAACCCCAAAGTGAACCTAGCATCATATATATTTATTTTATGGGTACGTTGCTAACTGTATTGTTGGATGGTTATTGTACACAGAGTTGAAATCAATGAAGGCAATTTTGTCAAAAAAGCTAACAGAACTGAATAAAACCATTTGGAAAATATAAATAACTTGATCACACTTATTTCCCGTTTTATTATTCTTCACATCTCTATTACAGAAGGAGAAGCCTCATACTTCAACACAAATAGAAATAAAAAGATCATTCGGCTGTCAGGTGGTGTTACCATGTAGTCAAACAAAGTCATTTGGCTGTTCATTTTCTCTTTCCATTGAGCCTATAATCCATCTAATGAATGACAGTGCCAGTGTAATCATCCTTTGTCTCAGGCAGGGGGTGCTGAGAAGGTTCTCTGTGAGTTTCACCCCGCTCTACAGGAAATCTCATCCATACGCTTTCATTGCATTATATGTCAGGTGGAATAACCTATTTTCCTTTCTTTGGAGCAGCAAGTCTTTCTTACCTTCATATATCATTATCCCTGACTATTTGTTACAAATAAATAGCACATGCATGGATAGATAAAGGGAAGTTTATCTTATTTAAGAGCACGTGTAGAGCAGTGTTGATCCATTATGAAATACTTAAATTGAGGCATTTTTGGTAGGGTGTAACGATCAATGAGCATGCCTCATAGTAAAATCATTATATGGCTTTCTAGCTGCCCATGATCTATCTTAACTACCATGCCAATACCAAGACCAATGCCAAAACCAGATTGCTTGCTTCTTGCTATCTGCTTTCTTAAAGGAGAACACCTGCCATACAGCTAAATAAATAGATGAAACGCGAGTTATTTTACCTGGCAAAGGATTTGTATTTCTGTCCATCCCATCACACAGAACAGCCAAGTGTATGACGCCATTTACAGTAAATGAGTACAGTGGTGTTCTGTCTCCACCCCTAGCTTGCTAACTGGGTAGTGAATGAGCAGCAGCAGGCTGATGGTGTCATTTCTCTGCTCATTATGCTCTCCCTTAGCAGTTTGTTACTTATTAGAACATTTGCAGACATCATACCTGATTGGCTTATAGTCCTTCTCCTGAACAGTTTGTATGTACTGTTAGCTTTTTTGACAAATTTGTCTTTATTGATTTCAACTCTGTGTACAATAACCATCCAACAATGCACCAAGTCTGATATATTGTATGAAGTCTTGTATCTGATTAGCTACTACTAGCGCTACTCCACAGTAGTGTTTTTTGCACCATGTTAATAGATAAAGTGCTTCTGGGATTATTCATTTATGCAGAACAACAATGATATGCAAAGTGTTGTAACCCAATGCAGGCAATCCGTTTGCCTTATGGAACTGATTAGTGCTTGTGATTATCCTGACATGGCTGCCCACAAGGGGAGAGGTCAGGAAGGTCGGTGACCCAAGGGACCTGTTGGATCCACTGCTGGGAGAGCAGTGTGAGTATCACACAGAGGTGTGCGGAGAGTCTTAGAGCTGAGGAAAGCTACTAAGGACTGTATATGCTACAAGAACTGTATATGCTGAAGAAGGCTGATTATTATGAGAATGTTGGTCTTTATGTGAACAAAAGACTGTCTTTTATGTTGACATCTTGTCAACATAAAGACAGAGACATCTTGTGTTTGCCCTTAATAAACTGCATTTTACTTGCACCTCCTGTCAGCAGTGGAGTGTCCTTGTTACAATATATATATACTGTATATATATAACAAGCAGTTATTTTGGGTGAACATGGCAGATAATATAAAATACAAATATTGTATTAGCACAATTTATAACCTACCTATAAGTAAGCACCGCTGCTACTAGGAGTGCATAATGTCAGCACAACATGTGTTAATGTAAATATGTCACTGAATTAGAATATTTAATAGGCTGCAGGTTGTTACAAATTGACAGCGATGGTTACATAACGTCAAGTTTTTTCAAAGTTTGTCAAGCGTTTGGGAAACAAAACGCATTTGCTTTATAGGTCGCTTGACATTAAATTCACTGCATCTGTCTTCAAACACACACACAAAAAAAAACCCTTCCTTTATCTGACTTGTAGCATATAATTTCGGTCAGCTAATAGTGAATCAGACACCCACTCAGATATATTATGATAAAAACTTTCAGTAAGCTAATTTTGAGATGATGTCTACTATAAATTCTTATAATTTATTATTTAGTGCAGACTTTGTAGGTCAAACCTGTATTAATGAAGACAGTAATCTATTTTTCAAGCTCTTTCCACTATCCAGACACTTCACAAAAGATAAATTACCAGGAAATCTATTTAAAAATATTTAGGGGGCACAAAAAAAGCTTTCCTGTAAACAGGAAGTGGAAAGCAAAGCAGTTATCGGGTAATTCCAAAACTGACAATATTGATACTATGGGTTTGAGTTACTAAAAGGTAAATACAGTAGGTTGTTCTTTTTTTTTAAGGGAATTTCCCTTAGCTTAGTAATTGTGGTGACAATGCACTTTGCAAAGAATGCCCACTCATGTGCAAGGAAAATAAAAAACAAAACTGTATATTTGTCTGCACTTGATTAGATAATGGATCTCAGCAGAGTGATATCTTATTTACTAAGCAAAAGGAAATGTCCCCTGCAAGTAAAAATTCCCTTGCAAAGTGAACCGCCTATTTACCTTAATAAATCAACCCTTGAAAGTTGGAGGAGTAAAAGAATACAAACAACACTATTGTTTCTCTTTATACACATATGGGCGTTGGAAATATTATATGTTTTCAACAGAGAAGGTTCAGATTTTGCAAGATGCAACCTCCAATACAAGTTGATCAAGTCATTCATATTCTTGTTGATGGCCATCTTCCATATCAATGAGAAGGGGCGATTAAAAGTCTCCCCATGCACAGAAATATTATGTAGAGGCTTGAGAATCAGCTCCTCCACCGAATCTGTCCAGTCCTCCATATTAGGATAACATCAATCACCCAAGATGCATGTTGAAAGCCCAACCAACTTGGCCAGAAGGTGCTGGGGATCTGTTGTTTATTTTAACAATATTTACAATACAATATTTCTGGCTTAATTCATATTCTTTTGCATTTTGTAGAGCCCACCACAAAGCTGTGCAAGTTTACATTTAGGGCCCATTTACACTCACTTCATTGTGAATGACACCACAAATGTGTATATACTGTACGTTAGTGAGTAAAAACATTATATATAGGTAGGAAAGGGTGGAGGGGGAAAGAGAGAGATAAAAAGAGAGATTTTTTATTTTTTATTATTAAAATTTTTTTTTAAATATTTTTAAATTTTGAATTGCATAAATGCCATTGTAGTTTAATTTTAACGAAACTTAGATGATCCAACATTTTATTAAAAGAACATTCGGATTCATTTGTGTTCGGCCTCATTGGTATTTGGACATTTGGATGCATTCAAATGTTTGAATTCAGGAATTTTTGACTGAATTTGCATTCGGAACGAACTAAATTTACATGTTTAATATTCCTGACAATGTCAGGATTAATTGGGCTAAAATTGTGAAAGAGTGGTTCAGGGGACATCATTTTCACACATGGATTGGCCACCACAGAGTCCAGACCTAAACCCCATTCAGAATCCTTGGGATGTGCTGGAGAAGACTTTACACAGTGGTCCATCTCTCCCGTCATCACTACAAGATTTTGGTGAAAAATGAATACAACTCTGGATGGAAATAAATGTTGTGACTTTGCATAAGCTTATCAAAACGATGCCACGGTGAAAGAGTGCCGTAATGAAAGGGAAAGATGACCCAATTAAATATTAGAGTGTGTGACTTTTTTGGGGGGGCGCAGACAGTGGTTTAGTATTTAGCACTCCTGCCTTGCAGCACTGTGGGACCTTTGCTTAAATCCCGATCAGGACACTATCTGCACGGAGATGTTCTTCCTGTGCTTGCGTGGGTTTCTTCCGGATACTCCTGTTTCCTCCCACACTTCAAAACATGCTGGAAGGTTAATTGGCTCCTGTCTAAATTGGCCCTGTATGTATGCGTGATAGGGACCTTAGAATGTAAGCTCCTTGAGGGCCGGGACTGATGTGAATGTGCACTATGTAAAACTCTGTGTAAATTATCAGCACTATATAAATACCTGTTATAAATAAATAAATGCATAAATAAATAAATATATTTTCTTTTTTTTCTAAATTTCCCACATTTAATCTTGTAATCTTGTAATGCTATCCATTTCTAAATGGGTTTATCACCTTTTGATGACACAATGAAGAGCACACTGACCCACTGCAAATATACTTCATATAACACAAAACATCAATAACGATCTTTGTGAATAGTCTTTCTCCTTTTACAGTGCACCCCCCCCCCCACTTGTCTAAGTTCAACATTGATAAACTGATCATAAAAATAATGTTGTCTTAATAGTGTCTTAAATCTTGATAGACTTTACAATCACAGGGCATAAATACACATATTGATTTCATTTTCCAGACACTGTATGACATTCTTGGTCTTAAAAATATGGACCTGATATATATATCAATGTCAGCCCGGGGCAGGAAGCTTAAAATAAAAAGAGTCGTAATTTTTTTTCATTAAAACAGTACAGCCTTCAATCGCTCCAAAGCTGAATATTCAATATTCATTAAATGATCTGAATATTTGTCAATAAGGTTTAATGTGAAATGTGATTTACTCTGATGTGAAAAAAAGAAAGAAAAGGGAATTGATAGACAGTGTTAAGGTCTTATTTCCCGCTGTTCACAGTAAAGAGCAAATTGATGTGAAAGGAAATCAAGTGCATCATTATCAAAGCTTAGGATCAACTCCTGGAGGTATCATGCAATTCAAAAAGTATATGCAATTTAAAAAGCATGCATACTGTGGTCATGCAGTTAAACATAAGCTTAAGGCTGAACTCAACAGCGAAATACAGCAGAGGCAGGTTCTTGACCTCCAGCGCATTTAAGCAGTACAGCTTGGTCATGTCCCGGCCCTAGCCTGCTGCTTGACCAATAGAGAAGCAGACGAATATCAGTGAGATAATCTCTGTGCTTTACCTTCATTTAAGTAGGTGAGCATCATTAGATGGACAGCACTGTGCAAAATGCAGCCCACTTACTGCTCCTTGCTATAGCAGTCTGGGTGCTGCTGTACAGGGGAGTAAAGTAAACTAATATATGGACAGAATTCAGTCACTAACCCCAGCTACATTTAAACATATATTTAATTATTTGTAATGAAGGAATAAGTGGAATAAATTTCTGGAAATACAATCTAATGCTTTCTGGAATTAATGTCTAACTTTGAGCTCTGCGTTACCCCTGCAAATCATCCCTCCTCAATTGTGCCCCCTCCCCGTAGTACGTTATGCCTTTAACCCCTTCATGACTGAGCTTGTTTTTAGTTTCTGTTCGTAAATGACTGACACACTTTTGACATTTTTGCTGTGTGATTCTTCCACGTCAGTAATATACTTTCTTACAAAGTGCACCCACACATATTATATATTGTTTTTTAAAGGACAGATAGGGCTACATATTTATATCACATATGTGCGTCTAACGCCTCACTTAGGACAAATAAAATATAAAAAAAGAGGAAAAAACCGTTTAAAAAAAACACTTTTTTCCCAGTTTTGATTTGTAGTATTTTTTTTACAAAACCAGCACAGCTAAAAAAATGCAATAAATACATTCATTTATTTGTCCCTTATTTTATTTTATTTTTTACACATTTTTTTATTTTTTTTACACTTTTCACAATTTTTTTTTTTTTTTACACTTTTCACTTTTTTTTTTAACTTAAAAATGTTATTTTATTTATTTAATTATATCAAGCAGATTTTGTGAATTAATCTCACTGTTACTGCATGATAAATTAATAAATTTTTGGTTATTATCAGGCTGCTTCAAACTTCAGAACAGCCGATAATAAGTTAGTGACACTGATCCTGCAGCAGTTCAGGATTCAGCTGTCACTAAATGTTTTCTGATTGTTGCAACAACGATCAGCAAACTGAAACATTCTTCTTCCAGGAATAGATACATTATAGGAATAGACACATTATGTATCTATTCATGAAAGAAAAAAAGAAAAAAAAGCCAGTATAGCTTGAGAGAGATATCTCTCTCGATCTATACGAGCTGTCAGAATGCCGGCAAAAGCCGGCATGTGTGTCCCCTTTGCTTTGACTCTCAGACACCCGATATTAAGGTATCGGGTGTCTGAAAAAGGTTAACCCTTTCATTAATGAATGCCTCTGTAGTAAGGGCAGCCATTAATGAATGTTAAAAGCTGATTCTCAGCGATTAACAGCCCTCTAAAGCAGCAAATAACTCGTCACGTACAGTGTACGTGACAAGTCATTTGGTCCCTTTGTGGCTGGACGTACAGTGTACGTCTCCCGTCACGAAGGGGTTAATACTTAATTTTCAAAAGTAAAGGTCAGTTACATGATGCTACAGAGTTACCTTTCTCTTCGCCTCCTTTATTGGGTAGAGGGCCTAACACATGCAGTGCCACTTTCAACACGAGTACACTGTAAAGAAAAGGCACTGGGGTAATGGTCCTTCAGTGGTGGGGAGGGGGGCTGATGTCCTGCACTCACAGTAAGTGCTCAATCTTCTGGCTTGAGTGACAGTGGAAGTCAACCAAACCAGGAGACTGAGGACATCTTGTGAGGAAGAACAGGTACTACATGAGAAATGTACCATGGATAGTATTCACTTTAAGAGTATGAAAACCCAACTGGGGTTAACAACAACAATGGATAAGTACACAAGAGTAATTAAATAAGAATCACTGTGATAACAGATCACCCCTGTCAACTAGAAACATTTGTTAACCAGAGTCTGGTTAGAAGGACAGCAAAAGTGAAAGGACCCTATAAAAAAAAGGTGTTGAGAAAAGGTTATAAAAATATATAGAATGGTATGCAATACAAACTTTTTGTTTAGTTTTGTTTTGGATAGAGTAAAGGGTTACATCAACTGTCATATTTTTATTTGTTTCTATCCTCGCTGGGGAGACTGACCTTACCTAATTGTCCTGTTAACTATTGTCACCGAGATAAAAAGTGAAGAAAAATCTAAAAATGTAGTTGCCACCGGAGCAAAAGGTGAGGGAAAATCCTTCTATTGGAACACCTGTTCCTGTAACAACTCTAGGATGGGAATTCTGTTAACTTTAAAAAGATTTCAGGACAGGGAGTTAAGGGAAATCTCCGCAACTAGACACAGGCAAATAAAAAAAAAAACTTGATAGTCGTTTTAACAATTCCCTACTCTAAAACTAAATAAAATTTAGTTAAGAATTTAAATTAGCTTTAAATACATTTGAAGATGACCATCAGCATTGCAATCTACAGAATCTGTAAAATCTTCTTCAGATTTATCTCCGCTACATAGTGTGAGGGTCTACCTTTACCTTAACAATTCCTTCCATTTAAATCAAGTCAGGCAGGCCTGACTTGATTTAAATGTAGTTTACCAAACTACATATTGAGTTTGGTAAATTTAAAGTACATTATACAATTAGACTGTCACAAGTCTTGTGTAAGCTCTGAATCATCCCACTTAGGGCCCATTCAAACCAAAATCCGAAGGTTATTGAAAGTCAATGGAGGTTCTGTTGATTTGCGATTGAATGATCTGTTTCACTTCCGTTGTGTTGCTTTTTTTTTTTTTTTTACAATCTTTATGTGAATTAACATGTCCAGAGTGGACATACTTCACTGTATTGCCTTTTCCTTTCTTGTGTTGTTTTGCATTTACATGTGTTAGCATGCATTTTTGATGTTTTGCATTGTGCTGAAAAGTATAACTGGCTCCATTCACACCCATACATTTTGTGGTGCCCTTGCCTTAGAACCCGTTGAAAAATGGATGCCAATGCAATGGATGATGCGAATGGGGCCTTAGAGTTAAGCTAGAGATCTTTGCCTTCATTCAGTGTTGTCACATGGATGTCATGACATGTTCCTCCATGCCATGAAGTACAGGGTATTATTTTATTTGTGGCAGCTGAACAGAGTGGCAGGGGAGCAAAGAAAAGGTGAGTATAGCCAGTTGGGGAAACAAGGTTTACTTTTACATTTTTCTTTTACTCCACACATACCACAGAAGCATCTTGACATATTTGCCCAGCTTGCTGATTTAAATAAGCTCCCCACAAATAAGACCTTCCTGCCGAGGTAACACATATATACAGGGTCATGAAAGCAAACTTTCTTCCGTGCCACCACATATATGCTTCATGGTATGGTAGGAAATCACTTGAATGCACACCCCCAGCACAGAGACCGAGCTGTCACTGACATAAGGAGATAACTATTATAACATTTACCACCATATGAAGGCCCAATTTGTTCTGAACAAAACAAGGTAGAATTCCACTTGAATACACCAAGATCTTGCAAAGTTATTACAGTTTTGCCAAAGCTCTAAAACTGGGTTCAGACGTTAGGATTTTTACCTTCGTCATGAAGGGGTTAACAAGCATGGCTACTAAAAAGGAAGGTTTGTAATAAATTGGTAAAATGTACTATTATTTTAACAGAGTCCAGTTGGAGAAAAAGCAATATTTCTACAATGTTTGAAGAAGTGGGAGAGAGGCTCCACAGCAATTTCCATGCCTGTAATGTGGGAAGTCTGTTATTTCATGGCTTGCTGGCTGCCCAACAAAGTCTGGATAAAAAATGTATACATTCATCAAAACAAAGTTTAACAATTAATTTTCTTTATAAAGCAAACAATAGAAAAGCCTGTCCCCTGTCAGTATTCTACAAAGAAGGACCCTTGCTCTCTGTGCTGTAGGTTTTATAGCTTTCTACATTAAATAAATGTACTGTAGGACATCTAGAGGTAATTACATTCATGCGTTTGCATCCATATCTTTGCTACAGCCGCTACGAGCAGGTTGTGATTTTCCTTTAACCCGATTCCAAGAATTGTTAGATTACTATACCGTTAATAAGACTTTGGAACAAGACCCAGCACAAGTCGAAACATGAAGCAATTTTCGCATAAGTTTCTATACATTATTGATATGTTCAGGTTAAACCACTTGTTAATCTCATGCCTCTAGGATTGCTGAGTCAAACAGATTGGACTTGAAAAAGAATTTGTTACGTCTGATACAGGCACAAACAGACAGAATATGAAATAACTGGCATCTTGCTCAATAATGCGCAGTGTTCATTTAAATAAACGTTCACAGGGAGAGTGCGGTGTCTAACAGATACATTGACTGGGCAATCAAAGAGCAATTCACAAAGCATATGCAGCCTTGTAAGACAGCCATGCACAGCCAAGACAGGTCAAGCTTTTCTAGTTCAAAAACATTGTGATGTGCACGCCCGACTAGGAAGCAAAGTAAAAGTAGGCTTCGGAAACAAGACTACGTCTATATATAGTGTATATATATTTAATGTAAGCCTAACACAAACATTGGCAAAGTAGCCTGAGGATATTATGAACAAATGTATGAACTGAGGTCACCTTCAGTGTAAACCATGCAATACTTACAAACATATATGCAGCTGAAGTTACTACATAAGTAGTTCCTGGTCCCTTCCTTCTTTCAGCTCCTGAGTTTTCCTATTGGTCTTTGAAAATAGAGGTATTGGGAGAGTAAAATTTACTCTTCCCAATACTTAGAGCCGGCGTGCGGCACTGCAGCTGTCACACACCGGCCCTTTAAATCAAGAGCTGAACAATTACAAACTGCCGATTGCTCAGCTGATGGTCTTCTCCCTGCAGAGAGCGGTGACTGTCAGTCACTGCTCCCTGCAGGGACTCCCCCCTCCACTCTCTGTTCCACCAGCACACATTGGAGGGACAGACAGGGGAGGGGGTGGGCACAGCTGGCTGTGGCTCTAGAGAGGAAGAGCCAGCTGTCAATCAGGGGTGGATTTGGACAATATTGTCAGAATCTTTCCCGGCTGTAGCACAGCTCTGCACTGTCAGCAAATAGGGAGCAGTGAACCGTAAAATCCTGACACCTGGGTCACAGGAGTACATTAGTAAATGTCATTTTGCGAACCAAAAGATGACTAAAGCCAAAAAAAGGTTTGACTTTAGTTATCTTTTAACCATTTTAGTTCCCCTATCTACCCCATAAGTACCAGTGCATTTTTAAAAAATTTGAACAATGGGTCTATTGATCGGTATTAACTAGGGATGCACCGATATATCGGGCGCCGAAACATATCGGCCGAAAATTGCACTTTTGGCATAATGCCGAAAGTGTCATTTTCCTACCGATACATTGGCGCATCCCTGCTCACAGCGCTCGGTAGGCTGTCACTGTTTCGCTCCTCCCCGCTGGGACACAGAGCAGCGCCCAGCGGGGAGGAGAGAAACAGTGACAGCCTACCGAGCGCTGTGAGCGGCCGGCGTCTCTCCTCCCACACCGCTCAGCCGCCTATCACAGTCACAGGAGGCTGGGCTTTCCTCCCTGCACCGCTCGCTCAGCCTCCTGTGACAGCGTGTCAGAGAGGAGAGCCAGGTATCAGTGATCGCTGAGTGTTTGTACATAATTGAGGACATAGTATGTTAACTATATCCTCAATTATGAATGAATGGGAGCGGTCTACATCACCTCCTGTTCATTCATAGTTGTAGTTATACTAAACATACCGTGTCCTCATGTTATCAATGATCAGGAACACTCATAGATGATTCCTGTTCATTGATAACAGGGGACACAGAAAAAGAGATTGAGGACCCTGTTCTCAATCTCCTTTTCTATTTTAAAAGGGAAATATCAGGGTTCTGTTTATTAAAAAATTGAAATAAAAAACATTTTCAGTATCAGTTTCCATTTCGGCCTGGCAATTTTTTTTATTTCGGTTTCGGTTTTAAAATTTCCATTTCGGTGCACCTCTAGTATTAACTGTCATTATTTATTATGCCAAAGTGACAAACACATTTTGGGTGTGTGTAGGGGGGGGGTAAGGTATTTTTTAGTAGTATTTTCTTTTGCCTTTCAATAATCTTTTAGTTTTCTATATATTTTAAAGAAAGGTGAAGAAAAAATAAAATATGTTTTTATAGTCTGAGCATTGATATCTTCAGTAAAGGAAGCATGGCACCTTTTCCTTACTTGATCCGCGCTCCTCGTCCCTCCTATGCTTCAGCTTGCAGATTGTCCCTCAATGTCCCATGTATGATGCAGGGCTATGGGCCCTGCTTTAGATGTGATGACATCAGTGGGCCCACGATCGCCGTGGGTGAGGGGTGGGTTAGAGAGAGGCTGCGGGCGCCAGTCTAGGAACTTGCAGGGGTGGGGATCAGGTAAGAAAAACCAGCCCTCTTTGAGACACTCGCTGGCTAATAATAGACTAGGCACAGCTATTCACATTAGGCAGCTGGGGGAACAGAAGCCCCCACCCCTCACATCCCATAGTTACATGACCACTTTAGAAAAAAAAATCATAAACAAGGCTTTTATTATTTTATTTGATTGACATACACAGTATTTAAAATATTTCCTTGTTGCATTTAGGTATTAAATAGGAAATAATCTTTCTTAAAGGAGAACTATGAGGTGAGTGCTATTCACTCACCTCATAGTCCTAGCTGACCTGTGACAATGAGACTGTCACAGGTCGGCTCAGTAGATCGGGAGGTGAGCGAACACATACCGGCGTTCGCTCACCTCACGATCCTGTCACGGCCCTCTGCCGTGACAGGGAAGGTGCTGGATTCCCCCCTCCCCGCTCCGATCCTCCAGCGCTGACTGGTGGAACGGACGGGGAAGGGGGCGGGTACAGCTGGCTCTGCCTCTAGATAGGCAGAGCCAGCTGTCAGTCACGCAGCTGGGCGGATCCCGATATAATTGTCGGGATCGGCTGCAGCGTCTCAGTATACCGCGAGCTACAGCTCGCAGTATACTGAGCCTAGGGTGACGGGAAGACGCTAGTTTGTGTCCTCCCATTACCCTAAGGAGAACAATGGGGAAAAGCCTTAACCCCATAGTTCTCCTTTAAAATAATGAAATAAAAGTTTAATATTTCTATTGACTACAGCTAATTACAAACAAAATTGCTGCATTGAGATTGATTTACAAAGGCAAATAGGCTGTTCATCACATTCAATAATCCAAGGGAATATCCCCTTGAAGAGTGAACAGCCTTTTTTTCCTTTAGTAAATGAAATCCCATGTAACAATTTTGTTTGTAATTAGCTGTAGTCAATAGAAATATCAAACTTTTATTTCTATTTTTTTTTTACTAAGAATTGCAGGCCTACAATACATAACACCAAATTTCCATGCAAAAAATTGTACCGCTTTTGGTACAAAATTCCTGACATAATCATACCGCCAGGGAGGTTAATGCAACCCCAAACATTAGTAAGTCAACCCCACTGCATTGCTCAATGTATCATGGAATTGGTTACTAAATCAAGAGGTGCTGTTAGCACTTCCTACACTTCCTGGGGCCTTACATTTTCAAGTTAACAATGGATCTTGGCCAGCAGCCTGTGCACAGCATATCCCATACCAGGGGGTGCAGTGCAGGGTGCACAAGGTTTTCCCTATGGGTTCAACTGTAAGTCCTGTGGAAAATTATTCTACAAGTGGTTAAAGAAAACCTGTACCACAAACAACATATGGGCTGAAAATACTAGTTGGCTGGCTGTCATGCTATATCAATTCCCCCTATACTTTTGAGTCACTGACCCGGAATAAGTATGCAGATTTAAAGTTATACTTGCTGCCTGCTTGCTAAGCATCAACAACTCAAAATGCCTTAAAGAACAGAGGCAGCCAGTCAACTAGAATTTTCAACAGGTCAGCAGCCCCCCCTACATATTTCCTTTAATTTGATAGGTGGTTGAGAGGAGGCGGGGCCAACATGCCTCTTTTACATGAAAAGTTGAGATTTGCATATAACTTCGACTGTCTGCATCTCGGGATCTACTGGTCATGGTTAGGGGTTTACTGAAAGTAACCTTTGCTTGCTTGTGTGTGTTTTTTTTTTGTTTTTTTTTGAATTATGGGCTTTAATTATTTGAATTTTTCTGGTTTGGTTTAGTTTAAAAAATAAAATTTTGACAGAAACTTTAAAACAGATCAGTAGTTTAAGGACTTAAGTAAGATATCAATGACATAGCAATCTCCCTTCCTCCTGTTCATCGTTTCACACATGCAATAAATAGGAAACCCCCAGATCCCCCAGATCTCCCCAGTCAGATCTCATTGTAAGCTTTTTGCAGTGCAGATTAAAGCAGCATGTCGGCTAGAGAACCTTAAATTACTAGTTATTATTATCATTAATATTATTGTAATACAGGACTTATATAGTGCCAACAGTTTGCGCAGCGCTTTACAATATAACGAAGACATTGCAGTTACAATACATTTCAAGACAAGATGGTAAGAAGGGCCCTGCCCGTGAGAGCTTACAATCTTTCTGTGCAATGCAAGTTCCAATCTGAAACACATTTAAACCAATTGGTTTTCACACACTGCCTTTGTCAGCACTGGGCACAGCTTATTAGTGAGTACAGAGACCAATGCACGCCAGTTTAGTCCAGCATGTGAAAAAGGTTTTCTATTTTCCTGCTGGAAGCTGAACACTGTAAACACTCTTTATTGCTGATATCTTGTCACAGCAGTTGTAATTTAGGATGAATGAGACCGAGTTCAATCCAGAGCTCCCTCTAGTGGCTAATCTAAAATTTTGCTATATAATATAATAATAAAAATATGGAAATGCAAGCATGTAAAAATGTAATGCTAAAAATCAGATTAAAGGCAACAATAATAACAGCAATACATTATGATTTCCTTTTAATAGACATACTCATACATTCCCAGGGATCATCCCTTTTAATTAGGCACATCCCTTGATCATTCCAAAATCTGTTCTTAAACAGGACGTTTGCACAGCACTGGCAGGAGACTGCAAGCTAGCCCATAGGCAATCTGAAAGCTTCATTCTTTCTAAACACATCTAAATTCTACCTTATGACATCAAACTCAAAGGTACATTAAAAAGACAGTACCATTAGACCTAACCTAAGTGGAACTGTTTAAAATGTCTCAGCAGGTCACTCAATGTGTCTATTTGTTGCCTCAAGTTTCTGTTTCATCAGCGTTAACCCTCTTGTGTAATAAGTATACATTTCCGACTATCACTGCTTTGTATACAGGGAGCTGACTATGAAATACAGTAACATTTTCCTTTACAGAATGAGCAGGAAAGGACGTTACCACAACCTCAGCGTGTTCTAGAGGAAAGTTGCCTTCACAGGCCTCTCTATATGTAACATTATCTCACAGCTTGCGGCTAAGGAAATGGGTTTGTTAAGAGAAGGGTCCTCTCTAAATGTGGGATCTTTTTCATGCTACTAACTCCCACAGGGACTCTTTCCTTCCATTTCAATAGCTCCATCCATAACTACGTCTACAAGACAATGTACACTTACAGTCTAGCAGGCAGCACATGGTTTATAAAACCTGAACTTCCCATCTCTATTGTATTCATTAGCTGCCCTAGTTTTAACATGAGCTAATGGTGTTGGAGGGGTGGCTTCTCTATGTGTTAAATCAAATGTCAGCTTTCACTTAAGTTTCTGTATCCTATCTCCCAGATCTTTTACAGTGGTTTGCCCCTCCATTGGTGGGACATCTTCGTTTTTTAGACATCAAATGGGGGAGGATGGAAAATCCAGTGATAAGATGAGTCTATTTAAACATGTGTGCAGTCAGTGTACAACCACTTTTTTGATTCCCTGTAAAAATAACAAAGTCCAGTAAACTATACCAGAGGATCTTCTGGTCACTGAGGAACTGCTATTTGATAGCAGAATGAAAGGAGTATGTCTTAGCACAGTTTTGGCCAGAAGAACAGATCTGGTGTATAGTCTAACCTTTGCTTCCAGACGGGCTCTACATGAATAATGAGGTTGATCTGAAGTTTAAAACAGATATTTTTAGGCATTACACTACCAGTCAAGGTTACCTTAAAGGATAAATACACCTTACACAGAAAAAAATAACCCCCATATTTTCCCAGCCTATAAATTGTACCAATTTCCATATCAGACTAATGTCTGGAGATAGTAATCTCTACCATGAACTGGAATTCGTTCTCCTAATATTTTATGAATCCTTTCATGGATGAAGAGGATAACAACAAATTTTGGCCTATTCTGTTTGCGGGGGTCCATCACAGCAATGAGTTATTGTTTTAATGAAGTGACAGGATTACATAACTGGGTTAATATTTATGGACTTTGGTTATACTCATTATTTAGACTGCAGTACTGAGATTCTTACTTTTGGACATATAGTACCTACAGTATATACAGTGGGGCAAAAAAGTATTTAGTCAGCCACCAATTGTGCAAGTTCTCCCACTTAAAAAGATGAGAGAGACCTGTAATTGGCATCATAGGTAGACCTCAACTATGAGAGACAAAATGAGAAAACAAATCCAGACAAATCACATTGGCTGATTTGGAACAAATTTATTTGCAAATTATGGTGGAAAATAAGTATTTGGTCAATATCAAAAGGTCATCTCAATACTTTGTTATATATCCTTTGTTGGCAATGACAGAGGTCAAACGTGTCCTGTACGTCTTCACAAGGTTGGCACACACTGTTGCTGGTATGTTGGCCCATTCCTCCATGCAGATCTCCTCTAGAGCAGTGATGTTTTGGGGCTGTCGCTGGGCAACACGGACTTTCAACTCCCTCCCACACTGCTTCACACTGCTCGATTATCGTACGAAAAACCGATCGGATACGATTATCGTACGATAATCGTGCAGTGTATGGGCACCTTAACCAGCCGAGAATCGTACGATTCCCGTCTGGTTTTCGAACATGCTGGTTCGACAGAAGACGTGCGACCGTACAGTAGAAACGGTCGCACGTCTCCGTTCACACTGCTCGATTATCGTACGAAAAACCGATCGCATACGATTATCGCACGATAATCGTGCAGTGTATGGGCACCTTTATGGAGATTTATTTAAAATGTTTCCCTTACTTCTATTTTGAAGACATACTCCTTTTCAATGGCTGGTCTGCTCATTGCTAAAACTAAGCCGAGAGCAGATCTGACCATAGAGAATACCAGCATGAGGTAGCAGGTGCATGTGATGCCTTTCATAGCTAGTCAGCACGAGAGGCAGGGAGCAGGTGTGAGCTGATACTGTACACTGTATCCTATACCGTAAGAGATTCAATGGTGATGCCTGTACAGTATTTTACTGTGTACTGTATACAGTGCTGTATTTTATGAATGCCAGCAAGGGAGACGCTGATCATCCTGCAGACAGAAGATGGACATCTCATCACTCTGACCTTCCTTTCCATACATTAAGTTGGATTATCTTGAGTTTGCTTGTGTAATTCCAATATTAAGGCGGATCAGGTGGCATGCAATATTTGTAAATTTGAATTAAAGTATAAAATGAGAATTCCCTGTATGTAGTTGTACTGTATAAAAATTATATTTTGATTATGATGCATTTACTCCGAAAACCTTACTACCGGTAAGTAGTGGGATTATGCTCTAACAACCTGTACAGTCTACACATAAGCCATTCTTTTTTTTTTTTCCACCAAGTAAAACTTTATTTTAGCTTCATTTTGAATGTCCTATTATTTTCCATAACTGCAATGTATTTCATAGCGGACGTTCTCCCGAGGGATAGGCACTTTTTCATTAAGCGGGGACCGGCTCATTTGTTCATTTACATGCAGCTCTTCACAATACATGAACGAGAAATCTATGGGGTATTGAAATCTCTGCATTTAATCTATGAAGGACTATTATGCCAAAGCATTAAAAAGACATCAGCAACTGTAACCAATTTGTACGTCTCCGGGGTCAGCGTAACAATCAGGGCTTTGCAAAGCTAAAAAAGGGTTAAAGACGTCATGGTTTGAATACGATTCTTTCTGTTGACCCCCGTCTATGTAAATAAATTCTAGTCATGTGACTAGTTGCACTGCATGACCTCTACAGATGAATAACTTGATCCTCAAAGACATAATTTGCATGGACAGTGCGTATACTATTTTGTAATATCATAGCGTATTTTTGCGCAGACTTTGCCTGCTGGTCTGGATATGGGTTAGTAGCACACCTTTTGCTCCACTGCCAGGAATGCGCTCATCTCTTTTATACATTGCAAGTGGGATATAAACATGTTAATAAAACTCATGAAACTGTTTCTATTGAGTTCAGCTGTCAGAGAGAAAATTTACAAAGCGAGCCACTGATATGCCAGTACATATAAACATCTACCCAACTGCAGAGAACTGTGGCACATAAATCAAAGAATATTCAGATCTGAATAAAAACCATGATGTTTAAATTAGAGTATGGAGACTTAAAAAAGTACGTATACTAGTATATATATGGTAGGTTATTATGGTAATGGTTACCAGCAATAAAAGGATATGGTCAGAGGTGAGGGTACATTACATTCTATATTTGTGATGTGCAGATTAAAATATAGAAAGAGCCCTCTTTGGACTTTTTGTTTTGGGGTAACTTAATTGAGAAAGTATTATTTGAGATGCACTCATGGTGGAGAGTACAAGCCACCATGCTGACATACATTGCTCAGGCATGGTTCACTGTTGTACGATCACTAATCTGGTCCAAAGCAATGATGTACAGCCAATGCTGGAGCAAGTGCATGTAAAAAGGAAGCGTCTGAAAGGGGCTGGAGGAGATTAGTAGTGATGAGATGGAAAAAAGGTTCAAAACATTCAAATACTATTTTATATGGAAAAAAAAAAATCATGCAAGTGCATTATCCCCTGGACTTTAGGATACCAATTGTCATCCAGTTAAGCTTTCAATCTACTTTAAGAAAATAAAACACTAGCTACATTTAACAATTAATAATGCAATAAAGCAAGCCATATGTGAATTAGCTGGTAATTTAGAGGAAACTACTGTATTTAGCTGTGTCTATTCTAAATTGGCAATAACTGATAGAGTGTGTGCTGATGTGGGGGAGGCTAGTCACAGAGGACTGATAAAATGTGATGATGTGGAAAGAAGGAGGCATTCAGTTTTTAAAAATGGAGATTACTGGTTTCCCCTAGAAAGAAGGGAAAGTCCTAATTGGTCATGAAGTGAATACAGGCTACTAATGGAATCTACTCTAACACTCTAAACGCTACACCATGGTGTATGTTTCCATTAGGAAAATCAACTTTTAGGGCAGGGCTAATTGTTTTAGCTGCAGCTAAATGGGACTGGAATGGTCATTAATCCTTGACTTTGCATGAACCCATTAAGGTGTTCAATCCCTAACCATATTTTGTGTTTCATGGTAACTGTACCAAAGCTATCATAAATGGGTAGTGAATTAATTCACCAATAAGCAATAGTGAGTATTTGGAAATAAAGAAAGCAAGAATCTATTTAACCTGTGAAAAATATGTTTTTTAAAGCATATGTAAAGCCCAGACTTTTGAAAGTGATCCGAGGGCTTAGAATCACCAAGCGTCCCTCCATTTCACTTCCCTTCTTTAACAGTGCATGATAAGAGTTTGTAAAGCCACATTGTTGTTGTTTTTTTTTTCGTAGAGTAGGGAAGACTTTTAAACCTCTGTCAGTTTTTTTGTCATCTGTGTCCATTTAGGAAGATTTTCTTCCACTTCCTGTCAAGTGATCACAAAAGGAAGTGAGGAGACATCTCTATAAAGTGAAGAATGTGACAAAACTGTCTTCCCTAAGACAGTTGTCACTGCAACAAGTGTCCTCATTGTATAGGTTTCCCACTTTTCCTGTAACAGCCCAACATTTAAGGATAAGGGTATTGATTGTTGTAAGTTTTTGTATGATTGGAAATATGTCTGGGGTGTATGTGTATACGTATGTGGACTCAGGAATTCTTTTGGCATATTTTAAGGCACCTCAGTCGCATGCTAAATAGGTCTATAAGCTTCCCGACCAGTTGGGCCTGTGATAAGACTGTTTTCAAAGAAGCAAAGCATTGTTTGACTGTACACAATGGAAACAGCGGCAGAGCAATTTCCTAATAAGTGATCTGTTCAGTCAACTGCCATTTTGATTCATGTAACATCAAAGGGATCATCGTAGCAGCCAATCAGAAATTCCTCCAATGTTAGTGACTGGCAGTAACCTGTATATGAAGGGAAGGCTGGATGAGAGAAAGGGCCTATGTATAAAGTATATTGGATATGGCTGCAGGGAAGACACATAGTAGCATATATAGATTGCACTTGACTGTATATGCTGGGTGTGTGGAGTTTCCATATCTTTGCTAAAATCATCAAAGGATTCTGAAGTTACTCATAGGGTGTTCATTATTATGTTATTTTCTATATACTGCGTTGGAGTTGTCAACTCCGACTATATCCAATGAACGATACACTCGTTGGAAAGAACCAAGGTTGCCTAGAACTTGCTTAAAGGTGGTACTCTACATCCTTATTCCACTATGCACTTATATTTCATAACATTTTGGAGCCATGAAAATGATCAGAAGGAGCACTGAGGATTTGTTATCAGAAGTCAGCTGTGTTGGAAGTCCTTTTGAGGACACCTGTGGCATAACACTGGTGAGGAGACCTTTGACCTGTGACAGAAGACCTGTGACAGTAGATTTTCCCTCACAATGGTCACAGGGACTGTTGAAATGAATACACTGCTTGAATAAACTGTAAAACATCTTCAACATTACACAACAAGTACAGCTGAATCTTAAAAGTTACTATTAGCTCCTAACCCTCTCTGCTTTAAGGCAAACCTCTTATTTTGTGGGTATTCGTGTATTTAATGCTTCCTTTAAATGTACCAATGCAGCAGAAAAGTGTCCCTCAAATTTATTTTAAAGCTGGCAGCTATTGTTAGATTTTTGAATCACTTATTCTATATAATGTATGTGCATATAAACATAATTTGATTTAAAAAAAAAAAACGATCTGCTTTTTGTTATCACTAACTTTACCCACATCTCAGTAAAAATGTTGAAGGACAATCAGGAAAGGAAAAAAACAGCACAAAAAACAAGCAGCACATACAAAGCAGAGAAGACAAAACCCCAAGAGAGAAAGCTAGGCTCGGATGCTACCTCCAATCCAGGCTGATGACATCTCACACTATTAAATAAAACTGAACAGCACAATACAAATTGGTGACCATAGCTGTCAGGAGCAATCGGTATTACAAAAATTGCATTAGGAACGAGGATTCACCAAGACTCAATTTTATTTAAAAAAAAAAATGTTTTGTCTGGTGACCTTGGGTATTTTCCTTCAGAAAATGGAAGGGGTGAGCAAGGTCCGTCGGTGAAATTAGAGCCAATGATTTGTTACTTGACTTTAATTTATTATCAGAGGAAATGCACACTTCTCTGTTTGGTGCTGCATCTATAACACAAAGCATCTTAAGGATCACTTTTATCTCTGAAAATCTGACAAAGAGCATGATTTAGTGCAACAACTTACATAAGGAACATTGGATTACACAGATGTTCATACAACATGGAGTCTGCCTTGTGTCATATAGACAAGTTAAGGAAAACATAGCTGACAACATTTGGAAATAAATTCAAGGGCATGTTGCCCATCAGCTCTTGGAGGACAATTGAATTCTATACCAGATAAAATGGGTTTATTGAATTGAAATATCAAAACCTTTTCTTTAAGTTTACATTCTGCATATTGATAAATATTAAAGGATCAGTCTACCTACAGATAATATTTCAGAAATGTCTCTCTCACTGGCAAGAGAGATATTGGCTTGGAGCAAAACTCACAGCCCCTATAATAGAGAGGAGAAAGACACCTAAAAGGAAATGCTGCCATGAGAGAAATGCATAGGATATCATTGCTGACCAACTGTCCAGAGTCGCTGACCAGGAGATACTGAGTGACTTTACTTGCCATGACTATGAAAGTACCTATACTGTACACATGAAGGCTGCCATTGCTGCTTGTCTTCTGAGAATGCTAATTGCCTTGATGTCTCTGGTTGCAAAACTTAGTTAGTGGTTACTGATTTGGAACAACCGTGCATCTTAATAACATCAGGTAGAAGAAAGCTAGAAGTAAGAGGAGATCTCTCCAAATCAAGGGGATATCCTCTCAGTTTTCATCTAACAGGTTTCCCAATGGAACATTCCCCATTACCCCCTCCATGGTCACCAGGACCAATAGTGAGGGCGAGTCTCTCTATCAAGGATAGAGTGAACAATCAAATATTTTTGAAGAACATAGATATGAGGTGCTGGATCTTAGGCTATTTTAGTCCATTATCATGGGATGAAGTCTAATTCATAGAGCACAATGTTGTAGCTATGGCAGCTTGCGTGCACCAGGGGGCTTCAGGGTGCACCCCAGAAAAAAAATCCAAATGTTTAGAAACACAAAGTAACCACCACACCAATTGTTGGAGAAATCCAAATTTACTGGTCTGTGAGATATAGAAGTGTTGCAGCACTCATGTTGTGTGAGCAATCAAAACATGACAAAACAAAGGTTCTAACCCTTCTACAATCTATTTAAAGCTAAAAAACTAGCTTTTTCAGAAGGAGGTCAGCAATAGTCTATTCCTTCCATGAAATGCTTCTTCTAAAAGTAAGAAGGTAAACTAGTAAAAGCTAAGAACCCTTTTTTTTCATATAGTGTATAGTACAGAAAGTGTAACATCATACTTAAAAAGGAAACTGGTAGATGCAAGAATACTTGAACATGCAGTAATTATTTTTACCAATACTATCAATGTCTGGAATAAAACGGATAGTCTCCCCCTAAAAAAAATCATTATTTAGTAGTTGTTGGACATGTAAACTAAATGGGTATTTCTTATATCTCTTATTGACTCAACTGATGAAATCTCTGTGGTTCCTGTGTGAGTTAGGTCTCATTCAAATTGGTGCACATGCCAAAACAGTGTAAGACATTTCATATGCAGCTGCAAGGAGTTTGGGAGTGCAGCAGTGGCTGTCAGCCCATAAAAATCAATGGCAGGCAGAGAGACACTGCAGCCTTACAGATTTTCCAGCACATCCCCCCATGAAACTGCATGCAGGTATGGATATGCACTCAAGGACACATCCATGCCTGCATGCAGTTCCAAGAACCCCACCACTAGACCGGCAATAAAAGGCCTTTACAACCACTGGAGATTTGCCACAGGAAGTGGGCCAGAGTTCCAGGAAGTAAAGGGAGATCTAGTAATCTGCCCTTAGCTAATATGGCCGCCATGAGAAGACTGGGAAAGAAAAGAGTAACAAGGTATGCAAAGAATACAAAGCCTGCTATTATCCAGAAGTATGTGTTTGTAGATTGTCATTACTGGACATTTCTAAAAGGGATGATTGTTATTTTAAAGATATGGGTAAAGATCCTCTTTAAAAGACCAAGGTACTTGGTCATAATATGATCTCTGCTGAATTGGAGGATCAGATTTTAAAACTACTTTCCGATCTTTTAGCAGAGAACATGTGGCCTAGTGCCTAGGCCTTCACACAACAGCCCACAACTAAAAGGAACCTGGAGCAGAATTTTCTCCAGAAAAGTATTTCAGATGCTCTAATTCATTTTATGAATTGATCACAGCATAACTCTTACCTTTTATGTATGCACACACTTAATTGACCAAGCTACATTATGGAGGTCACATCTGGTTATTGTGAATTATTGTACTTTGCAGGTCTGCACTTGAAAGTTGAAAGAACATGTGCATATGAGATGGTGGGCACATTCTAAGTCATTGATTCACTAAATACTGACTCAAGTATAAGAATGCCAGTCATGGAGCTTTTAACTTCAGAACCAAGTCTGGAATGGCTTTTTATACACCGTATAATGAACCTTGCATTACAATGCAAGGTCTGCTTAAAGTAGGAACCCAAATGTTCTGCCCCTAATACACAGCGCTGAGCTGCATTGCACCTGGCTAGCTAATTGACAGCTGGCTCTGCCTCTCTAGAGCCAGAACCAGCTGTGCCTGCCCCCCCCCCCCCTCTGTCTGTCCCTCCAACGAGCACTGGAGGAACAGAGAAGGGAAGGAGAGATTCCTTTGGGGAGCAGTCACAATGAGAAGCCGTGAACTGAGCAATCAGCGGTTCATGATCGCTCACCGATCCCGGTATATAGAGCTGGCATATGACAGCTGCAGTGTCCCACGGCGGATCAAAGAATTGGAAAGAGCATATCACTCTCCCAATAGTTCTTATTTAAGTGCTTGCAAGCAAAGTGAAGTGTAAGTGCAACACTTACAGATAATTATCATATCTACAAGAGATTGCAGTACTCCCCCTTACTATTTGTTCAGGCATCATCCAGGATCAGCATCTACTTCCTGGACTGAGATGCTGGCTTGGAGGTAACACAATCATGGAAGTCCTGGTTTCTGGGAAATTCTTGGCGAAGACTCTCACCTTGTGACTTTGCTGCAAAGTTACAATGTACAACCCGATCATTAGGGGAGAGAAGACTGAGGAAATGCTTCCACTTGTCTGCATGCTTAAGAGCACACATGTATGTTCCCAGCACTCCACCCAACAGCACCAGGACACGACTATTAAATACAATTACAATAGATTATATAACATTTTCTGCCTTCAGCACACATGCAATCTTTCTAGTAGTAGAACATTCATTGATTTTTCTGGTTCCCCAGATTTGCCCTTTAAATGTAGTAAGGGGCGAGTGGAAAATAAACAGGTAATTTGGGAGGTGTATGTAACATTTTATGAATCTGAAAAATGAATGCCATTTGTAATTACGGCTCTGGAGGTCTCTTTGTTAGGCATGGGGTCTAAATTTTCTTGACAACAACACCAATTGACGCAACCAGCAGGTGTCATAAACACAGCGTATGGACTCTGTGTTCTCTGCATTACAGAGAGAAGGTGGAAGGTCTGAGATTCCGCGGTGTAATATTCCTCATCAGAATACCAGCATGTAGAGGAGGCCGGGTACAAAACTCAGACATCTGCTAAGACCATTACAGCTTATTTATAATGAACTCCATGTGCCCTACTCTAAAGATGGACTCTTAAGGACCAACAGCATCACACACAGGGACCCGTATTATAAAACAGAGAAAGTTCTTCAAAGAACACTCTTTTACCCATCTAAGCTTTTTCTCTCTCTCTTTAGATGTGCTGATTAGAATTAAAAATACATATTATAAACCTCTGAGTCTGAAAACAAAATCTGTATTAGTTTGTGTATTAGCCTGTGTGTTCTAAACATGGAATAGCCACTGCATACAATGCAATTTCACCCATCACTTTTTCTTCCTGCGGGCTCCTGTATACATTTGACTTTGACCTGTGATTAAAATTCTCATCTAGATCTCAAACACTGCACACACTGTTGGCACTGTATAACACCTGTATTTTAATAATAATAATCATAATAATAATAGAGCACAAGTGTGCTGTCAACACTGTTCTTGTAGTCAGGGCCGGATTTACTCACCCCAAGGCCAGTAGCGCTGTGCAAACTGCTGGCGCTATATAAATCCTGTATAATAATAATAATAATTTTTGTATTTTTTTTATACATTTTTTTTACACTTAAATGTATTGCTATCACAAAGGAGATAACAAGCCCCTGTGTGATAACATTTGGAGGTGACAGGTTATTTTTAGTGAACCTGTCACCTCCAATACAGGAGTAGCACAGCACTGTGCTGGCTCTCCTGTGACAGCCGAGACACGAAGGCTGTGAGTGCAGCTCTCCCGTGTCAGTGTTCACACGGAGCAGAGCGGCAAGATCACCTGTACAAAATGAGTGGCGGCTTCCCTGCTCTACATTTAGCCCTGCTTGCCAAAAGCAGGGCTAAATGTAGAAAACAACTACCCGCCCGGCACCCCGAACTACATGTCCCAGGCGTTGGGAGATAGGAATTCCAGACCCCTGCCGCTCCTCTGCTGCCCCGTGGCCAGGCCTCGGTGGCCTTGTGGGAAATCCGGCCGTGCTTGTAGTCCATTGGTAACTTTCTCCTGCCCCATAACAGAAGGTTCATACCATGTTTACTCTGAGCCTGATGAAGGGGACCCTGCGCGGCCCCTGAAAGCGCTTGATGAATCTTTGAGTAATGACTGGCATCAAATAAATGGATTTGCACTGACATCTAAGGCTCTGTCGTGCTGGTGACGTTCCTATACTTGTGGGAAATCCGGCCGTGCTTGTAGTCCATTGGTAAGTTTCTCCTGCCCCATAACAGAAGGTCCATACCTTGGACACGGTTGTAATGCTCTGCAGGTTCCAATGCAAACAATTAATAAATGTATACTTTTTTGTTAACGTGTGTGCATTTATTCATATTTTGCAGAAAGTGGACTATGCCTTTATAGCTTAGCTCCAAGCAAATCTAAAAGGCAAAAATCAATGCAGCTCTATATTCATCAATACATTATTAAATGTATTTTTCTAATCCAAGCAGTGTAAGTACCTAAATTTGAACTGGTGTCTACCTCGTTAAGTCTACTGTACAGCACAGCTCAGAGAACAGGAGGGAGAGACAGTACAAGGAGCCAGTAAGGTGTTTTGCAATGCAAAGGGCATGCTGATATGAGGAGAGAGCAGAGTGACATAGTTGATATTTCCTCTATGTATTTAGCGGTTTGCCCGGAGTTCAGCGTAAATAAAAATAAAACAGTTATAATTCGGTTCAATATAACAATGTCAGCACTAGCTTATCTTTGTATTCATACATAACCAATACTGTGATGTGTAATAGCTCAACTTTAAAAGGGCTATAGGTCCTCTTTATGTCTGTCCAAAACCCCCATGGTGACTTTTTAAAGCCCCCTTTGAAGGTTGAAAACCTGGCCCTGCCTTTTTTTGACAGAAAAGTATCAGACACAGGAGTTAAATCAGCTTTGCTTTCCAAAAATAATAGAATAGAGTTGGATTTAAAGGACAACTAAAGGCTCTTGTAAGGAAGTCTAGAAAAGTACCAGATACATTTACTATGTTATTCAAAAGTCTCATAAAGTAATATCTTCCTTCACTCATGTCTCACATTTTCTTCCTCCCAGGCACTGCAGCTCACAGTGGGAGGGTTCCACCAACAGAGGTAGTGCTGTCAATGCAGGAGGCAGTGCTGTCAATCCAGAAAGCAGTGGGCAGGTGTCACATACCCGAATGGAGACCCAACTGTGAAGAGGGCTGCCCGTGCACCTCTCGTCTCACAGCTCCAGAGGCGGACGTAAGGAAGGGGAGAGGCACAGGCACCGGTACTGGTGGCTGACTGGTTTTCAAAGAGGTGATTGTGTGTGTGTTGGACAAGCTGGTGAATCTGCAAGACAGGGATGAGACCGGGACCTCTTGGAACCAGATCAGGCAACAGATGTGGGCCAGTGAAGCACTGGCTAGAGGAAGTGGCTCAGGATACTGGTGGAGCGATGCACCAGGAGGGAAGTCAGGTTCAAGCCAAGGTCATACATGAGAAGCAGAATTTTAAAGTGCTAAATCACAGATCAGGAGCAGGGTCAGGAGTCATAGGCCAGGGTCATACATGGGAGAGCAGAGAATTGAGGTACCAAATCAGAAGGAGGAAGCGGAGTCAATGGTCACAAGCCAGGTTCAAACACAGGAAATCAGGAATGCAGGAACAGAATGCAGGGCACACAGGGACCAGCTGACGACCACTCAACAACTTGACTATTCCCTCTGGCAGTTTATATAGGGAAGCGTGCACGCTAACAAGTTTGCGCCCATAAGCTCATGTGCGTGTGCTATTGTGCAGCAACGTTCCAATACACACGCGTCCATGTGCCAAAGCGCATTTGCCTGGAACTTTTAGCATTGGATCACACGTCGTGCTCGCACATCTTTGGGCAGGAATCAGTTTGCAGGTAAGTCTCTTACAGCAGGACCAGGTGTGGCTAGATGCTGACTGATAAGTTGCGGGCTTGTGAATGAGCAGTGAAAATTTTGATAGACACACCCCCTGCAACATTTTCTTACCACGGTGTAGTGCAATCAGGCCCAGCGTGTATTAGAGTGGCAACTCTGCTCTGGATTCAGGAACAGTTCAGCATCGTTGCCCCTCAATGACAGGAAACTGCATTAGGTGGACTTTACTTTCAGCTCAACACTTTTCAGGGAAACTAATTGAAAACTGAGTGCGGATGTACTTATAATTCAGTGTTGCTGAACATAGATACTATTTTTTTTTAATGAGAGGACATAGTTTTACTTTAGGGGCTTATGGACAGGGCTTTATAACAATGCACCAATCATTTCTAAAACATGTTATTACTTTGAAACCGAGCCACAGCTATGCGTGCTTTTGGAGGTTAACAGGACTGGATAAAGGCAACCACTTTGTTGTGTTATTCAGGGTAAAAATGCTGTTGACTTCCCAAAGCATTTATCATGTAAGGTATCTGCTTTCATGACTGTGAAACCTTTTTGCCCCCCACATCTCATAGAGGATGTACTGCATAGGAAAGATGGAAGGTGAAAAATGATCATGTCATGAGGTTGCTACAAGGTTACTACACTTTTGTTTAAGGCATAAACACGCTGCGTCTGAGATACAGAACATATATACAGCGGGCGTAGTTATTGTAGCATTCTGCAACGTTCACTTGTTGAATCTCTATATCACTTTCCTTTGACTCTCTTGCCCTCTGGAGATTCTCCATAATTTTACTTTGACAATTAAAAGTAAAATTTACACTCTGTATTATATAATAGTTTAAATGTGTGCGTGCTTGCAAAACAGCAGCCAACATATAGGCACATTTATAGCAAGGCAATGCATTTAAAGGCTTGACTAGTAATCACTTTACATTGACTTCACAAACATGTGTTGCAGTATTAGGCAGTAAAACGTGTTTTACCACACAATGGTGGCAATGCAGTAAAGGCTTTGTAACACAATTCTGGCATTATGGCTGCATACGGAACTCTTGCACCAAATATATTTTAATTTCAGTTAACTCCGACACACATGATAAATTAATAAAGTTTATAATTGCAACACTTTACTAATATGATGCTATGACTGCAACAAATTCATGAAGAAATACAGCCATATTGGAGGTAACTCCAATTAATATCCCACCACACTCCTTATCGGAAACCCCTTGGAGGTGGGTGCTGAAATGACTGTGGATAGCGCCGCTGGAATCATTGAAGAAACAAAATGTCACCAGCGCACTGGGAGAACTGGTCAAACAAACTTCTTTTATAGATGCAGGTTGTCACGGTGATAGCAATGTTTCGGGACCACACATGGTTCCCGTCATCAGACACAGTATGACAAGTTTGACCAGTTCTTTTGGTGTGCTGGTGACATTTTGCTTCTCTATTGGAGTTAAGAACACTGGAAGTTAATAGGAGTAATTTTGTGTTGGAGTGACAGGCCCATGTGCCGCAACCCAATTCCCCTTGTTCACTGAATGCTGGGACCCTGTCGGAAGCAGAGCATCACTGGTGGTTAGGATGCTGTCAACCACATTGGATGCTAAGATGCTGTCGGCACCACAGCATCATTAATTGCTTTTCCCTGCAGGTTCTTATGGGAAAGCAGAACTCCAGCCAGAAAATAAAAAAGCAATTGCACATTAAAAATTAATTTAAAAACAGCTTTTTTTCTCACCTCTTATATGGATTTGCCCCCAACAGTACTTCTTTTCTGCCTCTAGATACACTGAAATTGGCATGTTGAATGACAACCAACATCATTCAGATCACTTTCTATGAACCCAGGCTGTCATGGCCTCCTCGGGTGGTGTCATTATGCAGCTTGTGTATTACTGCACTGAATGGTTCTCGTATATCATTTGGTGAGTGCCATTCAGTGCAGGTGTGCACATTTCAACCTCCGTTGCTGGTAAAGAAACACTGGACTTCTGTTTTAATTGCTAGCCAAGTACAGTAATACTTGTCTATTGTTAAGAAATACTAGAATGCTGCTTAACTGCTGAGAGAGAACCAGTGATAAAGACAATTCTAATTTAGGATTACAGTTTTAATAATTACATCCTGTTTACATTACAACCCAATATGGGAGAACAATGTTACCCAAATATATCTGGTGTAAAGTCAGACACCCTTCTATTGACCTTGAAGGCATTATCATCCTCTCAGAAGAGAAACTTGGTCCTGCCTGTGGCATGGCATAATAGCAGTAGGGACACCCTGCACCCCAGGGATAAAAGAACAGAGCCACATATAATGGAGAAGAGGTTTTACCATTGGAGACCTCAGGAGATAGAAGAAGTGACTCAGTACATCAGATTTTACCCATATCCTCTGGGTGGCCTGATATTTATGTGCAACCAGAGAATGAATAATATGCAAATTGGAAACTCTTGCCTACTCTTTCACCCTTCAATGTGCCTGGACCCACCTCCTTACTATCATGCTGACAGCAAAGCACAACAGGAACTGACCATAGACAGTAGCCACATCCACCAAGCTGACTATTTTTTCCTGTTCAAGGCCTTCTCAGCTATGGCATACAGTTAAAGAGCTACACACAAAAACAAATATTGTATATGAGAATTAATGGAGTCATACAATGCAATCATCACAAAAAGATAATTGCATTTCCAAATGACAGTATGTGTAGTTTTTCTCCATTATTATTAAAAAAATGTCCACGCAATACTCTCCAAATGAATCAGGAGTTTGTTCAGCTGTCAGCTACCTGTACGACTGCACGCCATTTAGCTTTTATCAAATGGATGTGCCTGGCTTAACAAGGGCTAAGCATGAACTACATGTTGACATAATTAGTGCTGGCTCGAGAGCCCTCTTCAGTGGCCAACTTGGCTGGCTGTGCCTTGCACATTTTCATTGGCAAATACCAGCCACCGTTTAGCCAAAATCCTATTTTCATTTTGTGCCTGTAACATTTCTGGCCTGAATGGCAGCTGGCAGATTAACCCGCCTGTAGCTAAGGAAATTGTAAACAAAAAGAAGCTAATTTGCATGTTCCATTCATCTCCCAAATCCCATCGTATTACATTATCAGGCAGCGTACAGTGTTTCTAAAGCGGCCAAGGATTCTGGGTAGCAGCATGCAAATGTGTACGCGCACATAGGACTGCCAACAAGCTGCACCTTAACAATTAGGCTGAATTGCAGCATTGTGAAAGCTCAAGATTTGGGGTGATACTTACTAAAGTTGATAGACCATTTGCTTTCAGATGAAGTAGATTCAGATGAAAAACATCACTCATATGGCTGACTAGAGATCAGCAAATTTGTATTTTTTCCTCGTATTTTCAAAAAATATACCCCCACCCCACCCCCTTTACCCACACCCCCTTTACCCACACACACATACTGAGAAGAACTGGTCAAGCATGCCTCTCTCTAGTTAAATAATGAGAAGACCAATAGGGATACAATATTTAACTTATAAATCCATCTTAAGAGGTCAGAGAAAGACAGCAAGCTGTGAGGCAACTCACCAACTAGAGGGATACTGAATTGAACTGGTTACCCATACTGGGCCACTTTGATATTCAAGTGCTATTTAATAACATATAACATCCTTCAAGTTGTTTCACCACTTATTCAAGTAGCTTCTTTAGTTCATCAACAAGTCCAGCTAAATGCGGCTAGCTGCTACCAGCTATACCTTGACCTGAATAACACAGACATATTCAAGTACTTTTGTTGTACTTTAGGCAAACCAGACTAAGATAATAATTACACATTGACCAGTGGGAGAATAGTAATTAGCTTACTGCCACAAACAGCAACTATGCTTTATCTGTACCAAACCATCTCTCTTGATGTTTTCATACTTACATTAATTATCAGCTAAAGCTCATATTTCATTTTTTGTTGCATATGCTATGAGGTTAAGTCATCCACCACTTTTTCCCATCTCCAGCAACTCTCTGCTACCACAACCATTACAATATGGTCTCCTGCTCCCTGTTGGGTCTCTCCTTTATGATAGCTCATAGAGCATAAACCAGGAACATTGAAACTCCTGCTGTTGTATCAGTTTGCACACATGATGACATGTTATAAAAGAGCTTGCACACCAGTGTCAGCCTATAAATGAAAAGGTTCTAACAGATCTGTGAATATTTATGTTTATCCAATTCAGACCATAGCTAGTAGTAGTTGGTCACATTCAGTTAGACATGTTCTGTAAAGTTAAAGATGTTTTGCCACTTATTTCAATGAGTGTTAGGAACAAATCCCAATTTTTTAGAGACATGAGAAACTCAGTCACCCTAATCCAATTACTATGGTGTCATGCAGTGTGTCAAGGCAGATGGTGGTTGTCCAAGAATATTATAGGAGGTATGAAATTTTACAAAGCTATTCGGTTTGATTTTCATAAACTAATCACCACGGCACAATGAATTTCGAGACAAGTGTTAACTGCTCGTGTTACACAGGTGAAAGTGTTTATTGTTGTGAAAATGGTGGGGTGAAAATGTTAAGACCGCATTACATGTGGGTGAGAGATGATGTTGAAGTCTTTGTCATATCCCCTTTGCACACTGTCCCCTTCGCACACCGTACCGATGTACCCCAAAATCCAACGGGTGCTGGAACAAAGCCATCTACAACTCTGCCCCTGGCTGGATAGCACCACAGTATACAATCTAGAAGATATGTTGACCACACACCATTCTGCTTTGGAATGTCCTTTTTATTCATATTACTTTAGCGTGACATGTGAATGCAATGTTTCTGAGCCTCACAGGACCCCTTTGTGATGCACTTTGCCTGACGAAGAGGTCATGTGAGGCTCCAAAATGTTGCATTCACGTGTCACGCTAAAGGAATACAAAAAAAAGGACATTCTGAAGCAGAATGGTGTGTGGACATGGACAACATGTCTTCTAGATGATGTTGAAGGCCCCTTCCTTTGTTTAGAAGCAGTTGTTCCAGTTTGGCATTTATGGCCTGTTTTACACTTTTTGAAAACCAGTTGTCCTCTTGTACCAAAATCTGCACCTCACTATCCTAAAAAAATGTTCCTGAAGACTACCTGAAGACCTGACCTGCAGAGTTCAAACTCCTATAAGTTCTAACACTTCTCAAGAAAAAAGTTTGGGATGGATTTTTACTTTAAGCAGATCGTTCAATTTGTTAAGAGTGGAGTAAGAGTGGAGAACCTCTCTAAATAAATAGGCTTCATGCTAGTCAGTTTGGGGTGCTAAATAAAACCCTATTTTCACTCTTTGGATCCCCAGAATGCCAATGGCAGTGTGACAAGATTTCTACATAAGTTGTAAAGTGAAAACTGTGCATGAGAACGATGTACCAGAGATAGTACGTATGCCATTTTTCATGACAGATTGTATGTGAATTTGCTCTAATTATTACAAATCTCTTTACACGTGCACACTCCACCAGTGGGAAAGGTTTAAACAGTGGAGAAGTTTAATTTTAGAAGTGTCTCTCTAACAGAATTCATTCTTTGACTTTGTCTGAAAGCAACAAGTCCAGCCTGTCACCGCGGACATAATTACGCCCAGCATTCATGAATGTGGACCACAGTGACCCAAACCAGTCTTGACACAGCTGCGTCCATGTTCCCATGTTAAACATAATCACCTCTGAGTTAACAAGACAAAATTGTTGTTAACAAGACTACTTTTGCAGTGATCTGTCCTGCTGGATCCTCCACACAATTATAATATGGCAAGACTTAGATGGTTTGTAGTGCTCTATTAGTGGAGAAACTACAATTTCCAAAATGTCTTATTTGACATTCTTGTTAGAATTGTTTTATGGGCAGTGACATAAGAACTTGGGGGACTGGAAAAGTGACAAAAGCTCAACTGGGCCACTTCTACTTTAAAGTAAGGGTGAAGGAACCTTCTTATAGTATTGTATGTGCTTGGTTAACAGAGTATTGCATGGTGATGGCAGAGTTCTGAAGTCATTGGCTCACAAAAGCAATCATGTTACAGATTTCTCTGCAGATTTTGTAAACAGCTAAACCTTGATAACTAGCTATGCTTTGGCAATGAGACCTTGAAGCGGGCGGTGGTGGTTAGCACGAAGAGTGGCCAATAATTGCTGCTGACTTGGACAGAAGGCAAGGTCATTTATACAACCTACCAGTACTATTAGTAGAACCTGAAAGGTTAATTTGAGCACTAAAAGGTGTGGATTTAGATGACCCAATCTGTATATAACTGCATTGCATTCTAAATCTAAGCAGTTACAATATTCAACAACCACTCCAAACTTCAGGAGTGCTTGAGTCCATAACCAGACCAATGCATCTTCCATCATGACTGTTTAATATATGCAGGGATGTTTGTAGCGATACCTGACATTCTGAATAGTCAAGGGTTTGATGCATAGTGTGTGTGTATATATATATATGTTAAGAGTGTAGCATCCCAGAGGGAGCCTGGGTAAGTCCTGTTTGGAGTTTATAGGTCTCCCAGGTTCCTCTCCTATACATTTAGGGATTGCTGATCCTGGCTCCAGTGCAGGAGTTACTCCTCTCTCCTCTGACAATTTAATCTCACCTGGAACCTGTAGTCAGAGTTCTTGGCCTGGGGATCAGACAAGTCCTGTCAGAGATCTGGGGGATCTGGGTGGGATCTGGAGCTCTGGAGATCTCTTGGAGCTCTGGAGATCTCTTAGAGCTCTGAAGATCTCTTAGAGCTCTGGGTGGGATGCGATCTCCAGTCCTGGGGCCAGGTGTTGCCAATGACCAGCCTGGGCTGATCAGGTGGCTGAGAGCAGCCTTATTAGAAGCCAGCCCAGAGTTCAGAGAGGAGTGTTGGAGTTGTGTGGGTGCAGGAAGCACAGAGCCACATCAGACTCAGGTGCGTGCTTGTTTATTTGCACATTTTAAAAATAAGAAAAAAATCAACAGCTTGTTACAAAATTCTCTGTAAGATGTAGTACAGAAAATGTTAAGAGCCTCGTGGGGTTAGCAGTCAGGACTCTACAGATTCTAATCTAGACAAATGACTTAGACAGATACCCGACTGCAAACTATGCAAAAACTGCTGATAATCCAAAATTAGCGGGATAGCGAACATGCAGGAAACAAGAAAAAAAAAGCGCAATTTAAGTCAGCTGTGTAATTTGTCTGACACATGACAAATTAAATACATTTTGACACATGAAAAGCAATGCATACCGTTTTGCAGGGAAACAGATATGCATTGAAATGGGTTGATACAGCTCAGAGATGATGCAGAGGGTATGGAGTGAGAAGGATGTGCCGGTAGAGAAGAAAGTTATGAACATGCTGATAAGAAGAGGCAGCAAATCTGCTTGTTACCAATATCAGATGAAAGTGCTTTGTCCTCTATCTCTCATCTGCTTTTGATCATAACACTTGTAGAGCAAGTCCAAGCAATAGACCTTATGAGAGACACAGCTTTAAACCCCACCTAAGAATGCAAGGCACATCCAAATCTTTCAACGAGCTTTGAGAAGTTCAGTTGAAACCATTAAAGCACCCTTTACCTATACTTTTGAAATATTTACAGTTATCTAAATTAAAGTGTTAAACATGATATCCAGTAAGTTTCAGCACTACTTAAAGGTTATGTAAACCCCAAAATATGAATCTTGTGTTGGTTCCATTAGGTTTGTTAAATATATCATTAAAAACATTTTTTTTATCTATATGATAAAAGCAAGAAAATATATGTTAATCATAAATCTCATCATCTGATAACTTCCTGTGCTTAAGTCATATTGTTGTTTCAAGTTATCTCTGAGGACTTCAGAACTCCTTCTTTATGTTATGAAGAGGAAGGGTTTCACTACACCTTTCCTAGGATGACAACACTGCTTCTCCATAGATACCGTACAGTGAGTGAGCATTGTCATCCTACAACAGAAGTGTGTTACTGGTTGAATCACCAATTAAAATATAGGAAATAAAATATTACACTTTTGTTCTTGGGTTCAGATATTCTTTAAAGCAGACCTTTACTCCCTTTTACTAACAATCAGATTAGCATTCAGCTCTCCATGTGATATGAAATCATCTTGCATTCATTAGCTAAACAAGCATCCTTTTATTTTACTTACAAATTCTGTTTTTGCACTTCCTGGACCACTTTGGCACAAAATGTAATGTTCTCAAGCGCTGCATTCTGGGAAGGTTACATCAGCAGAGCATTGCTGAGATATCTCATCTGTAATCGCATGAGATTTCAGAGAAAGGCATTTTCCTCCCCTGAGATGATGTACATGGTTACATGTCCTAGTCACATGTGCCAGAGTTCCAGGAAGTAAAGGGAGATCCAGTAAACTGTCCTTAGTTAAAAAGGCTACTGTCAGAAGACTGGGGCAGAAAAGAAAAAAAAAAGTATGCAAAAAATGAAAAGCTGGCAATTATCTATATGTATGTGTTTGTAGATTATCATTAATAAACATTTCTGAAGGTGTCTGTGTTGTTATTTTGAAGATATGGGTAAAGTTCCTCTTTAAGGCTTGCATGGCTGCTAAACTTTTTGTTTAAAGTAACAGTCAGGCAGTGCCATTAATATACCTCCCAAACTTTTGAGATGTAAAAACAGCACCCCTACCACCCGTACAACACACCCCTACCACAACCTCTGATGACATTGACCATGACAGATTAAAGTGCAGGACTTCACAGCAAACCTAACCCTTGTTTCCAGGCCCCTGTGATTCCAGTAATGGCATCACAAGTCACGACAGAACATCTCTTTTCCAAAAAAGTCCATACCAAAAGGAAGGTTCCCTTTGCTACTCAATAAGTGCAAGGAAGTTACTTTATTGCTCCAAGGTAGAGTTATTGCTACCTACTATACCACCAATGATAAATTAAGTGATATGCTAATGTTCTTTAATGGAGTGAGAGCCAGTTAGAAAGCCAGAGTATCCCATTCAATTCAAGAGCATTGGCATGTCTGAAGAAGCTGCATGTAAGAATGCCAAACAAATGTCCAAGAGTCCAAAGTTTTAAATGATTTAATTGGTTCACAGAAGAGAGTAGAAATCCATAGATTCTCAAATATGGGTCCCACCACCTTTCCTTTTCAGGGGGTGTCCACATTTTGTGGAATACTGCCAAGCCAAAGCCAGTGTGCCCAGTGACAATTTTGTTGATACTTTAAAAATCTGTATCCAGCACCTCATTTTCACTTTTGTCTGAAGAATCTACATGACTAAAATTCAATATGACTGCCAGGTAGCCTGAGCAAAAAGCTAAAACAGAATTTTGAATTCAAAAGCTATATCATTTTTTTTTTTTGCAGTATTGCTTTGATGGGGTTAAAGACAATTATACACACAACAGGATTGTTTCACTTCTTTTGGAGCCTTTGCTGATGATGTAACTAGGGGATTATCCAATTGTTGCTGCTACAAACTGGCTGAAATCTGGGACGTTTCAACGTCTTTCCAGCTCACAAAGGAACCAACATCACAGTGAGTGCGCTGACATAATGACTGTTGTGTGGGATGTTAATCTGCGTTACCCTCACCCAACAAGCCTTCACACATCACCCTACTGTCAGCCAATGCTGTCCTTTCTTTATTTGACTGAAGAGTTAGAATTGTCTGACAGAACCATATTTTAATAGTCATTCATTTACCAGCTGCTAGAATTGTACACTTTCTGGTGCCAGAAATTAAAGGGAGACTACTATATAGCATATTTTCCGTAACAATTTATGTTGAACCACTATTGTAACATTTGCCTGAAAGTAAGTTCTGGTGTGACCTACACATGTCTACGGACATCCTGTTCTTTTTTTTTACTTTTCTTTTGCATGTACAGATTTGTAAAAGTTATATTTATTGGGCATCTGAAATGTGATTAGCATACCACTTAAAGGCCAACTCCACTCAACATCTATTCCCTTTCCCTTTCTCCCATCACACTCTAACCTATCCTGACAGGTTTTTCTTCTTTTCTCACCTTTTGAAGAAATTACACTCACCGGACTCCCCCAGTCCAGGTCTCTCGTTGTTTCCACTGGCGGAAACTGCTAATTCAGCGCCGTGCAATAACCATTGACTCCCCTTGGGCCTATGTACATGGTTCTCTGGACCGTGAAAGAACACCTCTGGTGGACAGCCAGTGGGAAATGTCCATGTCACAAAGGTAGTGATGTGGACACCTCGAAAAAAGACCACTGCAGGAAGTAAACAGAGGGAGGAGCCAGCACTGGACGATCACGTTATTGCGAGTTAAGGTAAGTGAAAGACAGGACTTAAATGTTTTCTTTTTTAATGATTAGTGAAGAAGGGGGGTAGGAGGGAGGGATCCGAGTTTTTTTTATTTCTATCCTGGATTTGGTTATAAAGGATTTTAGGGCCCATTCGCATAAGCAGTCATGCTGCACTGCATGGCTGTTGGTGTGCATGTGCCTGGCACAGTTCTGATGCATTGATTGAGACACATAACACTGTTTCCCACAAAAAGTGCAGCATAGCCTCTGGGTGATCAATGTACATTGCAAGGATTTTTACAAACTTTGTTGCATATGCCTACATGTTGCTGTTCTAAAGGAAAAGCTGTTTGTTTTAACATGTCCTTTCCAAACTGATTCCTGAATGGGAGGGCCCGGTTCATTATAACCAGCTGGTCGACATTCTGCATTCTAAAGAGGCAAGGTGCAGGGTCTGCATCTCTTTGGCAGTAATTAACCCTTAGGGAGTATCTCACCATTGTCACCAAAAATAAAATTCCTATTGTAAGGGATGCATATAATTTGAATTGCATCTTAATGCACACCTCTGTCAAAAATCAGTCAGCCAATCACAGAAGACAGAAGTGACATTTCTGGGGGTGTTCTGTGCACAAACTGTGTACAGAACACCTCCAGGTCACTATATTGCATCCATTTTTTTTTTACGGTTTTAAAAATTAACAGCAGCAGCCGTTTTAAATGGAAAAGTAATTTTATTAACATATGCTATATTATTATTTTTTTTACATTTATTTTAAATTTTGCCTTTAAAAAGTTTGCCTGTAAGCCCATACCCATATATGAATTCTAACTGTGTACTAATCTTCTTGCCTGGAGTCCTGCTTTAACTTGAACACAGGGCTCACCCTGTACCACTTCAGAGCATCTTTAGAGATGCCTATTGTATTCACTGACACTGTGGCTTCAACCCTTTCTGAATCATTGACCCAGAGCAGGAAAGCCAGATGTCCTTATCTACATACTTGTTCAGGTTTGTTTTTTATGTATTAAAACAAGACAGTCAGAACGACAGCCAGGCAACAATCATTGTCACAAAGAAAGTTTAACAATGACTACGCTAGGTTTTATTTTTTTCTAGGAAGTAGAACTCAGTCTCTAACTGTAACAACCAGTAGTTTTGTGCTGCAACCTTACCTGCAGATTGTGCCATGTCCTCACCTGTCCACCTGACACCCGCTCCATGCTGCGCGTAACCTGTGCATACCCAGCACAACACCCAACCCGTTGGTCTACTATTTAGTATTGCTTCTTTTATAATCTTCCACCATGACTACGAGGTTATATATCTGAACGCTCCGATATTCATCCATACATAAAAATGAGGTTATTGCCACAACAGTAATAATTAAAATTGCTGTTGACATTAAATCCATCCAAATAAACCCCGGCAATGACTGTTAAGGCTGTCAGTTTTTACATGTCCTCATGATTCAAAGATTAATGGACCTTAAAACAGCCATTAAACATCAAGGCCACTCTTCTGATTTGGAAGAAAAAGATTTTCCTTTTTGATTCTCTTAAGTTGCAGACCTGAATTTTAAACTTACAAGACGTGTTAATATTCTGGGTGTACTTTGAGGCTGATCAAAACAACAGCTCCAAAAATAAAATATTCATTATACTGATTTTGGAAAGATCCTATATAGGCAATGAATTGGGGGAGAAGAAAATGCATAAATGCATAAATCGGCAAATTGTATACTTACCTTTCCATCATTTTCCTTTCCTGTTGTCTATCCATGGAAGCATACACCTGATAAAATATGCTGCACCAAGGCACCAATAAAATGGAAATGTGTATACTTACCTTTCTGTAATTTTCCTTTCCTAGTGCCTATCTATCCTATCTATTACACATGTGCACCGGCAAAAAAATGTGTTTAGTTTTGTTTCGTTTTTATTCGGGTTTCTGTTATTTCGTTTTTCGGGATTTGGGTCCGAAAGTCAATTTGTTTCGGGATTGGGTTTTGGATTCACAAGGGGGAGGGGTGGCATCTGGGTGCCCCCTTAAATAAAAGGGGTACCCTGATGCAAATAAGCCCCCCCTGCCTGCAGACCCCCACAACCACCAGGTCAGGGTTGCGGGGAAGAGGCCCTTGTCCAATGCCGAGGGCTTGTGGCCTGGTAAGGCACAGGGGGGCACTCGATCGCCCCCCCCCCCCTTTCCTGCCCTGCCTGTGCTCGGATCAAAAGTCTGGTAGGAATTTTACGGGGGACCCCACTTTGCACTTTTTTTTAACTTGGGGGGTCCCTTCTAACATTCCTACCAGACCTAAAGGGTCTGGTATCAAGTGGGGGGAACTTCACACTTCTTTTTTTTCTCTTGTGTCTAATGTCACTTTGCTGCAATGAATATTCATCCAGAAATATATCCAGAAATATTGTCCAGAAACAAATATTCATACAGACTACAGCTAAGGAATTTCTTCCAAATTTTTAGTTATCGGAAATTCGGATTCATTTTCATTCGTCATTTCTGTCATTCAGAGATTCGGATATATCCGAATCTCTGAAAATTCGTCCGAATAACGAATCTTTCAGAAACGAATTGCACATGTCTACTATCTATGGTGCAATATTTTACCATGTGCAAGTTGCCATGAAGGCACCATGAAAGTAGTTTAGTACAGAAAGCAGCTGTAACATTGTTCTGAATATCCTACGTGGCCAAAGGCTGGAATGGCATCTGGCTCTGGGACGGACATGAAACAAAATTAAGTAAGGAACATTTGTATTAGGAAGATTACAATGTATACCCC